>NW_021703771.1:17102835-17588885 GCF_005190385.1 Monodon monoceros | reverse complement strand
AGTTCCTTGGCTGTGGACAGACCCCTGACATTAAAGGATTCTGCTACACGCAGCTGTATGCAATGAAGCAGATGAGGACTTGGAAATGCCTCCACCATTGCCAGCTGAAGCTCAGACAACTGCAGCTAGAGAAAGCACCAGATGTGGTTTTTTTTTTTTTTTTTTTTTTTTTTGTGGTACGCAGGCCTCTCACTGTTGTGGCCTCTCCCATTGCGGACCACAGGCTCCGGACGCGCAGGCTCAGCGGCCATGGCTCACGGGCACAGCCGCTCCGCGGCATGTGGGATCTTCCCCGACCGGGGCACGAACCCATGTCTCCTGCATCGGCAGGCGGACTCTCAACCACTGCGCCACCAGGGAAGCCCACCAGATGTGTTTTGAGGGCTTATTATGCCTAGTAAGTGGCAAGGCTGTGGGCTATGAGGGGATTATAGCCCGTGAAAGATGATGTACTTAAGCGAATATAATCACCATTAAGGGTTTATAAGTAAGAGATTGTGTATCTGAGGCAGGTCTCAAACAGAAGCAGCCACACAAACCATGAGTATAGTTGGAAATTCATCAACAATATTTATATACATAGTTCAGAAAGGGCTATTTCTCCCTAATAAGGACTGATTGGTAATGACAATCAATAATATCTCCAAATGCAAAGGACAGCAACCAGCAATAAACCACACAGCTGCCAAAAAATGTCCCTCACTGGACAGCACCAGGCTAAGGGCTAAAGTCCCCAACAAAACTTCAAAGACCAAACAAGAATATGTGTTACCCGAAAGAAATGTATATCTTCAAAATTTTGCTGCTGACTAATGAGAAATATTTTGATGTCCCTAGGTAACAAAGCTACATAAATACTAAGTTTATTGACTTATTTATTTGATTCCTATTTTATTGCCTATGTCCATGAAATGGAAGCTTTAGGGTTTTCTTGTATGTCAATGTTCACTCTTTCTTATCAGCAACATCCTGAGTGAACTTGACAGGGGCTGTAGAATAAAGTCAGTAACAATGGAAACAAATTGGCTGTCTCTCCACATCTAGTAGATATAAAAGATGCACCACTGACACTGATTCAGGTATCATTAAATCAAATGCACATCTCTGGCGATACCCATCTAGAAGCATCTGAAACAGAGACATAACAAGCCTCCAAGTCCACGAGTGATGAACGATGATGCCGGAGAATTTCAAGTTTTGTTCTTATGAACACATCTAAAATCATTCACAATAACAGAATTAATCCAGTTTTAAGTTGAATAAGACAAAAATTTAAGGTTAAGACATACAGTGATCAAGTCAATAATGGCCATAAATTTGGGGAAGCACAACAATCAACTCGTTCTTTTCTTTATTAATTTTTATTGGAGTACAGTTGATTTACAATGTTGTGTTAGTTTCGGGTATACAGCAGAGTGAATCCATTATACATATACATATATCCAAAGAGCTGGCACCCTGGCATTATTTTTTTTTACCTGTCTTCCTCCTTAAAAGCGAAAATGTGATCCTCCATTGAGAAGTTGGTTTTCCAAACTAACATTTTGTTAAAAAGGAAATTATATATTTTGTTTCATTATACTTGTATTTGGAGTTTAATTTGGGAACTTTCTACCATGACGCTAACATAAATATTCGAATAAACTATAAATGTCGAGACTTCTAATTTTCTAAACCTCGCATGACAGTCCTCTGTCCTATGTAATGACATCCACATGCCTGAAGCATAAGCCCCTGGACAAAGGAAAGCACCTGAGGCAAGTAGAAACAAAATTCAATATTGTTAAATGCATTATGCACTAGAAAGAGTAAGGCCTTACTTGTTCCAGCCAAAATTAGTTTAAACAGTAACACAGCAGTCATTCTCATCTGGTTATACTGAACATCAAATGGCCTAAACTTTCCATTTCTCTTTAATATTCTCTTTACTGGAGAAACAGAAGTGGATGACTGATATAATTATAGTTGATAATTATACAATTATAATTATAGCTGATCTCTGTAATTACTTTTGCATGAGAACTTTTGAAACTGACCGGCAATGTGTGCATGTTCCAGTTACACAATTTGAGGGAGGGTCAGAACCTTGGGTCTTTTCCTAGTGCACTGCTGTGTTCCTGCATCTGGACAAAGAGAAATGCACAGCCTTCTGTAATACCCAATATCAAAGACAGCCTGAGTCACTCACCCTAAGCAGTTCAGAATATAAACTGTAGACAAAAACAAACAACAACTGAAAATACAGAAGGTAAAATAACGAGAAGAAAACTTAAAGAAATACACAGTGGGAGGTGAGGCCCACTGGCTCAGCCCTCACATGCTTTTAAGTTAGAAATTTATTTAGGGAACTTCCATCTCCAGACAAACTTTTCTGCTTAATCCTCTCCTTTTTCAAAGAAAAATCTTCTCACCCCCAAGAATTCCCTTGAAATCATCTCTTTAGATTGGAAAAAAATAGAAAAAAGTTGCTGTTCAGAACAGCATTACTGTACAATGACTGTATATGCAAGTGTTTTCTTCTCTAGTTTACTGAGAATAATAGAAGCTCAGTTCAACCTATGATGATATTTGAAATAATCTGGTTTCATGTCTCAGGAACTAGGTAAATTCTTAGTTTATTTTCTCACTTTAGAAATGATACTAGCTGAATAATGTATTTATCAGAGAACTGTATAAATTTGAATTTTAGTTCCAAATTAATAAAATAAAATAATAAAAATATAATGTAACAAGACCATATATTCATTACTCCATGAACAATTCTGAGTACTATTACTCAGAATCCATTATTCCATGAACAATTCTGAGTACTATTACTCAGAATCCATTACTCCATGAACTATTCTGAGTACTATTACTCAGAATCCATTACTCCATGAACTATTCTGAGTACTATTAATCACATTTATTGGTCTTTTAATGTGCGTCATACACTGTGCTATGGGCTTTATATGCCATTGTCTCATTTGGTGGTAATAACAATTTTTTGAGGTGGATGTTATGATCATGCCTATTTAACAGGTGAGGAAACTAAGCCTTAAAGACTACAGAATTTGCCCAGTCATACAGCGAATAAGGTCCAATGCAAGGGATTCAAACCAATACTGTAACCTAAGATATTAGCTGCTACACTTCCCAGCCCATAAATTTCTAAAAAGGACTTTGCTGACTAAAAAGCTAATTAATATTATCACATGAGAGTCTATTGTAATACTATCATATCTTTATCAGAAGCAATGAGTACAGTGGAAAGAACACTGGATTGGAAATTGGACATGTGGGGTTTAGGATTTGTTATGCCATTATCTCACTGTGTGATAGAGGGAAAGTCACTTAAACTCTCAAGTCTTAAATGTCCTTATTTGTAAAAATAAGAGACTAACAGAGGATTTGGGAAAGATTTGCAGATCATGTGCAACTCAATCTGGGGTCTTGAAGGATGAGTAGGAGTTTACCTAGTATGTGAGAGAGACTATTCCAACCAGAGGAAATGGTGCACTGTGTTATTTTAATTTATGCTCAAGCAATTTTTTGCTAATTTTGGGGGTACTTCTCCATGAGACCTAAGTGAATCACTTAACCTCATACTTTGAGAGCATAGGTTTCTCTCTATAGGTCCTTCACAAGGGTTTACTTCTGTGTGTCACTGTGGTAGTTGGTCCCCAAATGAACCTTCCAGTAAGAGTCTCTTCCCCTTGAATCTGGGCTGTCTGTGTCGCTTGCTTTTGATCAATAGAATATAAGAGAACTGCTGCTGCATGACCTTGGAGTCAGGTCACAAGAAAACTTATAGCTTCCACCTAGGTTTCTTGGAGCACTCACCTTGGGATGTTCCCTCTTGGAAGCCAGCCAGCATGTAAGAAATGTGACTACCCTGGACCACTTTCCCATGAGGAGCCCAAGCCACATAAAGATAACTTGTGTTGGTGCTCTGGTAGAAACCTCAGATGAGCTCTCAGTGAGCGGCCAGTGTCAAGTGCCAGGCATGAGAGTGAATAAGCCATCTTGGACAGCCCAGCGGGGACTTCCGATGACCACAGCCCTGGCTGTCATCTGATTGCAACCACATGAAAGACTTCAAAGGAGAACTACCCAGCAGAGCCCTGTTAATTTACAGAACTGTGAAAGAGAATAAGAAATTGCTTTTTTAAGCCAAAGATTGTTGTACAACAGTAAGTAACCGGAACAGCCACATGAGACTTAAAACAGGGAAGCAAAATGAAAACACCATATTTAAATTATTCTAATTGTTATCATGTATTAAAATGTACATATTCCTTCAAATATGCTTATTGTCATGGAATTCTTTCCTAGACTGATTATGAAGCAGAACCAACTTAATAAATGTTTGTCCTGTCTTGGAATATACTGTCTCTTTGTTTACTTCCATTCTTAAATAAGTTGAATGGTTTCATGGATGAAATGTTATATTTCCTGAGATGATCTAGTTGTTTGAATCTCAATCTTACTGATATTTCATGCAACCTACAGTTTTCTTGCTATGTTAGAATCCTCATCAGTTTCATGGTCCCTTTCATTTGCCATCTTATAAAAGAGAAGTGGGACTTCCCTGGCAGCACACTTGTTAAGAATCTGCCTGCCAATGCAGGGGACACGGGTTCGAGCCCTGGTCTGGGAAGGTCCCACATGCCGTGGAACGACTAAAGCCATGCACCACAACTACTGAGCCTGCGCTGTAGAGCCTGCGAGCCACAACTACTGAGCCCACGTGTCACAACTACTGAAGCCTGCGCGCCTAGAGAGCATGCTCCACAACAAGAGAAGCCACCGCAATGAGAAGCCCACGCACCACAATGAAGTCCCAAGGCAGCCAACGATTAATTAATTAATTTAAAAAATCATTTAAAAGAGAAGCAATCTTTTTGTCTCTGTACAGTACAAGTGCATTCGGGATATCAAATTTTGCTTTTTGTTGTTGGTTGCTTTTGAGTTTGGACAGACATGTCACATTTGTGTGTGGAGGTGGATATATTCCAATATAGTTATATTTGCACCTCATGTGTTTTTTTCTGCTTTGTCAGAAAAGCATCCCTGGAATAAAATCACTCTACAGTTTTACCTGAAGAAGGACATTAAGTTTTTAGAGAAAAATGCAAATTCCACTTCCTCCTCAGGTCGTTGCCTGAGGCAATCAGATTGGCCTTAGCTTTATTTCTGTTTCTTGTACTCACTGTATCTTACTCTTGTGTCTTAAAGACATTTGCCCTCACATGTTGGTGTAAATTGTCGATCTACATGTAATTATTGTTAGGTTTTTTCTTTATTAAATCTGATACTCAGAAGAAAATATGTATTAAATCAGACATACAGAAAAGAATGTATATGGTGACATATATGTAGATTGGTTCAGAAAAAAATAAGTGCAATGTATTTTTTAAAAACATGTTTTGGATATCTATGTATTTAACTTCTTTTCTGACCACTGAGAGAGATCAAAAAACCTTTCCATTTTTAAAAATATTGACTGTCAATACTTATTCTTGCTTCAGATTTGTTGAATATTATTTATTATGTCCTTGGGCTTTCAGAGGGAATATATTGACAAGGAATCCTTTTTCTTTCTCTCAATGTATTTCTTTTAGTCAATTTTCTTTCCTTCAACTTTCATGGTTGAAATTTCTAAGTTTTTCTGGAGATAAGAACATGGCATTTCTTAATCTTTGCCACTGGAAATATGCTACTATTTTCAAAGCTTAGGAAGATTTTCTTCCAAAACAACCAATTACATTTCAAAAGTTGGTTTTACCCTTGACATGATTCACTAATTTGTATATGATACTTCCATTGTAGGGAGATTTTCAAACATTTTTCTGCTACCACCCATGACAGAAGGATGTTCATGTGTGGGATACTCTCCCATGTATAGTAACAGAGACATGATTAGCATACTGAAGACAGACTATGGCTTTCCATACTTCCCGTGCCACATGTACATAATTTACTGTATGTAATATCACACTATTATAGGATTACAAGGAAGCCACTCCAATTTATTTTTGAAAAGTATATCACTCACAGATTGTATTATTTTAACCATTTTTGGAATCATGTTACTTGCTCACAATCTCTTAACTAGTAGCAATGTATATGACCCAACATCACTTTTGGACTATGGGAGAACCAGTATTCTACACTATTTCCTTATTTCATGACAATTGTATAATTTATTGGCATAATGTTCAGAACAATCTCTTATCCTTTTAGCATCCATAAGACCTATCCTCTCTTTCATTACTATCATTGAAAATTTGTGTTATCTCTCTTTTTCCTTTCTGGCTAGGGAGCTTATCTGTTTTATTGATCATTTCAAATAAACAGTTTTTGGTTTCATTGAATTTCTCTATTATTTGTCTATTTTCACTTTCATTGATTTTTACTTTTATCTTTATTATTTCTTTCTTTCTGCTCATGCTGAGGTTCATTTCTTCTTTTTCTCGTTTCTTAGTTGTTTTCCATTCTTTAAAGTATCTTAATGCTATAAGTTTCCCTCTAATTTCTGTTTTACCTGCATCCCACAAGTTTTGATATGTAGCATTTTCATTATTATTTAATTCAAAGTAATTTCTAAATTTCCTATGGGAAAGTTAGACCCATGGGTTGTTTGGAATGTGTTGTTTAATTACTAAACATGTAGGGATTTCCAGATATCTATTTGTTATTAATTTTCAGTTAAATTCACAGTAGTAAGAGAATGCAGTTTGTATAATAGTAATCCTTCTAAATTTATGAAACTAGCTTTATGGTCCAGAATGTGGTCTATCCTGATAACTATGCCATGCGCATTTGAAAAGAATGTATTCCACTGTTGTTGGGTGGAGTCCTTTATAATTGTCAATTAGGTCAAATTGATTGATATGGTTATTTCAAGTCATCTGTAATCTTTCTGTCCACCTGTGCTATCAGTAGAAGAGTGTTGAAATCCTGAAGTATAATTGTGGATTTGCCTATTTCTCCTTTCAATGCTATTCGTTTTTGCTTCAGCCCATTTTGAAACTCTTCTCAATATATATACAGGTAGGATTCTTACATATGCTTGAGGAATTCTTATCTTTATGAAATGTGCCTCTTTAACACTCCTAATATTCCTTATTGTGTAGTCTGTTCTGTCTGATAATATTGCCACCCCAGCTCTTTTTATCAGATTTATTGAGGTTCAATTTACATACAATAAAGTCACCAATTTTAAGTGTACAATTTGATAAGTTTTGAGAAATATATGCAGTTGTGTAACTATCACTGCAATCATGATATCCAACTTTTCCATCACTCCAGAAAAGTTTCCTTCTGCCCCTTTGCAGTCAATCTCTTCCCCCATCCCTGGCAGCTGACATGCTTTGTTTCTATAGTTTTGCCTTTTTTAGAATGTTATATAAAGAGAATCACAGCTATAAGTAGCATTTGAGGTGGGGCTTCTTTGATGTAGCATAATACATTTGAGATTCATCTATGTTGTTAGTTCCTTCCTCGTTATTGCTTAGCAGTATTCCATTTTGTTCATTTACCGCTAGAATAACACTCTTCCAGTTCAGAGCCACTATATAAATCTATTACAAAATGGGAGGACAAGGTTTTGAATGGAAGTGTGTTTTTATATATTTCTTTTGTTTAAATATCTAGGTGTGGTATTGCTAGATATGGTAAGACTAGCATTTGAATCCTGATAAAGATAGTCTTGGGCTGCCTTTCTTTAGTTGTCAAGCATGCGATTAATGCTAGAATCAGTCCCAACAGTTACAAAATCATGATTCGTACTCAACACTGTACCAGGTGAAAGAGAGTACACAACAAAACCTTGATATCTATAGGTAGACATTTTAAAGCCTCCAGGCCTAATAGAGGCCACCTGTAGCCAGGAAACATGGCAAGAAAATTCACAAATGAAGTTCTGATCGTGATTGTACCGTGAGAATTTAAAATATTTTTTTAGGTTAAGGTAAATAACAGTCTTTGAAAATGTCAACACGTGAAACTTTTAGCATAGCCAAATCCCTGTTTAGAAATCCATGTATACAATTCAAATACACTTAAGACATTCAAACACTATTTAATTGGCAAAAATTACTTAGGGGTACAAAGAGTTTTCCTTGCACACCTAAATGATTACTGTGCGTATGATCTGGGACTCGATTGATGGTTTTGTGAATTACTCGTCCTTGTGGTAGACTTCACTATGCGTTTCAGACCAAAGTGGCTAGAATTAACTGCCCACCCCAGATCCCAACTAAAACAGAGACAAGTAGAGGAGCTCCAAGGAGTTGAGGACGCACAGGTAACGGGCGCGGTTGGCCAGCAGAAATCTGACATTTTAAATCGCCCTGCCCATCAGGGCCTCTGCTGCCTTTGACGGGCGGGCGAGTCAGAGGTAGGGGAGAGCTGGCTGGGCTTTGCCAGGCAGCGCGGGACGACGCCCCAGTCGCGGCCTTCACAGCGCTGAACTCCAGGAGCCCACTTGCCCAACTGCGCCAACGCCCCCGGCGCCCCCGGCGCATCCCGCAGTCGGCCGGCAGGTGTGCGTGGTGCGCGCGCACGCAGTGCGTGCTGGGTGCGGGTCCCGCGAGCCGAGAGGCAGCTGGGCGCCTGACGGAGGGTGGCTGGCTGGGTGAGTGTCGCCCTCTTCGCCTCCCCGCCTCCTCTCCTCGCGCCTGCCGGGGATGCTCGCGCGCGGCGCCCCCTTGCCTGTAGGCTCGCGGCCCCGGGGGGCGGCGTGTGTGAGTAGCTGGGAGGGGGCCGCGAGGCGCTGCGTGGAGAGCTCGCCCGGGTTTGTCCGCCGCCGTCACCTGACTCGTCAGAGCAGCTACAGCTGAGGTGGGGGCGGGGATGGAGACGCAGCGCGGAGGGCTGGAGAGACACGGCGGCGGGCGGGTGCGGCTGGCTCCTGGGGCCACGGGCGGCGGGCGCAGGGACCGCGGAGCTGAGGGCGGGGGCCGGGCCAGGGCCGGAGGCGGCGCGCAGCGGACACCGGGTCCGCTCGCGGCCGCTCACACCCACCCGACGCGACTTCCCTCGGCGGCCTGGGCTCCGCTCATCCTGCGGCTGGCGGCGCCGTTCCTGGGGCGGGGTGAGTACCGCCGCCCAGGCTCGGCCCCCTCCCCGTGCTTGGGCCGCCCGGGGATCCGGAGAGGATAATCCTAGGGCGCGGAGAAGGGCAGCGGCCGTGTGACAGCTCCGCGGCGCGCTGAAGGGCGGGCGGGGGGCTGGGCTGTCAGCCCGTCTCTGCTCCGCTGTCAGGGAGGGCGAGGCGCTGCGAGACTCCGGCGCCTCCGCGGAGCCCTGGGGCGGCCCCTGCGGCGGCGATTTGGGGGCGAAGGGAGGGGGTCCGGGCGGAGGGCCTCGGCGGGTCTTTGGAGACCGCGGCGAGGAAGGAAGGGGAGGCGGGCGCGTAATATGGCGCAATACTAGGATAATCTCTGCCGCGACCGAGGGAGGACGAGCCGGTTGCTGCAGCAGCGCGAGGAGGAGGAGGGAGGCGGCCAGGGCTTGGGTATACGATCCATTCTCCGAAGCCTGCGGGCTGCTAGGAGGAGACGCTGCGGCTGGCAGGCGAGAGGTGGGCACACGGCGGGCGCGGCGCCCAGGGCATAACCCCGAGGCACGCGGGAGCTGGGCTGGCACCCGAGATAGCTTGCAGGGGAAGTGCTGATGGACTGGGGGGCGCGGAAGGGTGAGGCGGGCAGCATCCGGGGGGAGGGGAGTGGGGGGGGTCGGTCGGGGACATTGTCACGATGCTGGCACCGGACTCGCACTAGTCTCGCTCAAGACTCCTAAACCGCGTCGTTCGAGCGGAGCTTAGCGCGGTGCTGGCTCCGGGAAGGTGGTACCAGGGCGGGGACGGAGAAGAGAGCCGCCCTGCGGCTGGAGGAGGCAAGGCCTGGGTGCTCGGAGGGTCTGGTCTGCGGCTTAAAGCAGGACCATCTCTCCCTTTTTCCCGCAGAAGGGAAGGCGGTAGACGCGGCCGGAGAAGATGTCGGGCCAAACGCTCACGGATCGGATCGCCGCCGCTCAGTACAGCGTGACAGGCTCCGCTGTAGCCAGAGCGGTGTGCAAAGCCACCACTCATGAAGTGATGGGCCCCAAGAAGAAGCACCTGGACTGTAAGCATCTCTTTATATAAGTGGGACATGCGCATGGCCGAGGCGCCGTGGATACGGGCGACGCGGCCTGGGCGCTTGGTCGATAATGCTGCAGCCTTCCGACCTACCAGCGGGGCTGCCCCGAGCTCGAAATCTCCCACCGTGGAGGTGTCGCCTTGGGTCGGCCCTGAAACCTTGACTTTGAGCCATTTTTTTCTCCTTTTGACCTCCAAGGTTTTGCTGGAGGAAAAAAACGATTATATATATATAGATAGATAGATAGATTAATAATTTAAGATACCAAGAAATTGTAAATTCAGGGTTAGGCGCTTTTCACCTCTTTCCCCCTTCCTTTCTCCACCCTTCCCCTTTTCCAGTCCACGTTCGAGGAAATCAGGGGTTACACGGTGGTAACAACAGTAACCCCAAAAATGGATTCATGGAAGGTCAAATTTATCACCCTAGTTGTTTCCTAAATACATTTTGGGTAGTTTTAAAAGTGTCATCTTTTTCGGTGCTGCTGCTGAGATTTGGTGCCTGAGTGTGTGTTGTATGTCACCACACCAAACTGAAACAAATTCAAGCTCTTGAATGAGGAAATTGCACATCATAGATAATGGAGATTTCATTTTACCCATCCCGGCACACTTCTTTGTCCCATTCTTGGGAACTGCTGGGCAGAATGACCATGCAGTGGACACAAAATGGATGTGCTTTCCCAGCCTTAGAGATGGTGCAATTTTAGATGAAAACATTCAACTTATAATTTTTTTTAAAGTATTGGGTTTTTTGATGGGTTTTTTAAAGTATTGGGTTTTTTAATCTAGTTTGGAATCTATATATTTCTGAAGTAAATATTTCATTTGATTAACATAGTAAATGTTTAGTTATTGAAGGGCAAATGGGGACACTTAGAAAAAGGCTTTCACCTGCTTTGAGTAGTGAGGCTCCTTATAAGTAAGGCTACATCAGAATATATTCTGTAGTTGCTGTTCAGTCTTTTGGGACCTGCTTAGAATCTGTCCTGCTATTGTGTTCGTTGGTAAAGGTCAGTGCTGGCATGAAAGACACGGGCAGGTCAAGCCATACCCATTTCCCACCTGGCTTCCTTTGCCCATTTTCTGGTTTTCTTATGCTTGAGGCCTTCCCCAGTGTCTGCCTTGTGCAGCTGAGAAAATGGCACCACTGTTAGAATTGACTCTGGTCCTGTTACCTGTTTAAGCAAAGCTTGATGAAGCTGACAGCTGGATATCCTAAGGGTTCTCCAGCCTTGCGAACCTGTTGTCTCATAAAATTGAATAATTTTGCTACGAGAAGCTTGCCTGAGGGGGAAACACCATTACTCTTTTCCTGAGGGAGTTTTCAACAAAATGTGTTGATTATGGTATCGTGTGTTACACATGCAGTACAGGGTGAGAGAGGTGGCCAGGGACCCTAACAGAAGTGGAAATTATAAATTCATGACCAGCTCGTTTTGCTGCAGCGTGCTGAATCATTTAGCCATCTTTGATCAGTTTCCCCAACCCTGGAAGGATGATTCATGTTTTAAAGGTAGGTGTAGGTGTAGCAAATCCTCATAATAAAAAAGCAATAGGTTATGGATTTGCTCAATGATTTGAAAATGATAGATCGATATATTGATACATTTCAGAGAACACTTACAGGTATTTCATTAAACGTGATTCACATAAAGACTGACTTTTCCATATCTAGATAGTCACCTTAATCTTTAGATCTTGAAAAGTCTTTTATAAATTTTCCAGGTGGGGGGTTTTTCAGTATCTCCAGTGTATGTTAGTAAGTGAAGTGATTCTGAAGATGTGGAACACAGCGGGAAGATTTAAGGAAAGCCATGGAAGTAGGAACTGGTATTGAGTTAAGAACACGGACAATCATAAGAGCTAAACATTTATTGAGCAGTTACTATATGCTGGGCACTGAGCTTTACATTATTAATTTATCATCACTTAAAAGTTTCGGGGAAGGTAATTAACTTTCATAACTTTTAACCCCTGCACTTAACTGCCATCTGTGGTTTATTTAGTAATATTCTCTATTGGGGGGGGAAGGGAACCAAATGAGCTGAATGGTCTAATCTTCAAAATACCCATCCTTTTTGCATGGCTTTGTGTGAAATTGAGCATCACAGCCCCACACACTTATTGTAATTTCTATGATATGCATGCAGAAATGTTAATTCTGTCATTTAAAAAATGAGCAAAAGCCAAGCAGTGAGGAGTATTGGTCTTTCTTTTTAACATTTTACTTTTCCAGTAAGACATAAAATAAATTATCTTCACTTAAAGCCAACCTTAGGGTAGAATTTGGAAAGATAGGTATCAAGTTACTGATATGTCCTATTTTAAGAAAACATGATATGGAAAGTCTGAACATATAAATAATGTTGTATGTATATGTACTGCAAGAGGGGATCTTTGCACAGAATTCTTTGTAATGTTCCTTTAAATAACAGTAGACTACCTTATAATTTATTCACAGGTGTTCCAATAACACACCAGTTTTAAAAGTGAGTTATACCAGTTATTAAAACATGCAAACATATAACTAAGTTTCACTATAGGCACTGAAATAATCTTAAGTTTATTTAGTTTTGAAAATATTAAATACTAGTTAGGAGGAAAAGAGTGCAAAATGTAGAGTTGGGGATTTGAAACCAAAAAAGTTTTTTTTTTAATTTCTCTTGTAAGTTTATTTTCAATATTCATAACGAAGAGCTTCCTGTTTTTTAGCTGGTATATAGGTCTTTTTTTTTTTTTACATCTTTATTGGAGTATAATTACTTCACAATGGTGTGTTAGTTTCTGCTGTATAACAAAGTGAATCAGCTATACATATACATATATCCCCATTTCTTCTCCGTCTTGCGTCTCCCTCCCACCCTCCCTATCCCACCCCTCTAGGGGGTCACAAAGTACCAAGCTGATCTCCCTGTGCTGCTTCCCCCTAACTATCTAGTTTACATTTGGTAGTGTATATATGTCCATGCCGCTCTCTCACTTTGTCCCAACTAACCCTTCCCCCTCCCTGTGTCCTCAAGTCCATTCTCTACATCTGCGTCTTTATTTCTGTCCTGCCCCTAGGTTCATCAGAACCATTTTTTTTAGATTCCATATATATGTGTTAGCATATGGTATTTGTTTTTCTCTTTCTGACTTACTTCACTCTGTATGGCAGACTCTAGGTCCATCCACCTCACTACAAATAACTCAATTTTGTTTCTCTTTATGGCTGAGTAATATTCCATCATATATATGTGCCACATCTTCTTTATCCATTCATCTGTCGATGGACACTTAGGTTGCTTCCATGTCCTGGCTGTTGTAAATAGTGCTGCAGTGAACATTGTGGTACATGACTCTTTTTGAATTATGGTTTTCTCAGGGTATATGCCCAGTTGTGGGATTGCTGGGTCATATGGTAGTTCTATTTGTAGTTTTTTAAGGAACCTCCATACTGTTCTCCACAGTGGCTGTATCAATTTACATTCCCATCAACAGTGTAAGAGGGTTCCCTTTTCTCCACACCCGCTCCAGCATTTATTGTTTCTAGATTTTTTGATGATGGCCATTCTGACTGGTGTGAGGTGACACCTCACTGTAGTTTTGATTTGCATTTCTCTAATGATTAGTGATGTTGAGCATCCTTTCATGTGTTTGCTGGCAGTCTGTATATCTTCTTTGGAGAAATGTCTATTTAGGTCTTCTGCCCATCTTTGGATTGGGTTGTTTGTTTTTTTGATATTGAGCTGCATGAGCTGCTTGTATATTTTGGAGATTAATCCTTTGTCAGTTGCTTCGTTTGCAAATAATTTCTCCCATTCTGAGGGTTGTCTTTTCATCTTGTTTATGGTTTCCTTTGCTGTGCACATGAAACCAAAAAAGTTTTAATTAGTTTGATTTGTATATAACTTTGTAGTTTGGAGTTCATATTAGAAGGTTGTAAGAATAGAGTTTATGGCTCTGTGATTTTCTTTTTTTAAGACACTGGGTTAATTGAATGGGCTCAGAATCTTTATGAAATGTGTACTTAATATTATTTAAAGTACTGGTTTAGAAGATAATTTTTTTCTCTTTGGGTTGATAGGCCACAAAAATTATTGTTAACTATGGTAATTTATAAAATGATGCTTAATGATATATGATTTATACATTTGAAGAAATGGTTTGTTAACATCTGGAGGCAGAATTACATGTAAGAAGGTAGAGAGATAAGCAAACTCTAGACATATATTCTCATATATTTTGTCCTTCTTTTCACTCATAGTATGTTTCTTGGAGGAAAAAAATGTATTCAGAAAAGCTTGACCATAATCAGCAGTTATAGATGAAAGTTAACGGTTATGATTAACCTTAATAATTTAAATAAGGATTATATATTTTAAGGTACTTTTGGATTATGTAAAACTTTTATTCTATACTATAATAAGATTGCCCTTTGCACATGAAAATTAAACACCTAACCAATGTTAGTTTAACATTAGTTTTTCTGGATCCATCTGTACATCCTCACTTCCTTTCCCTTTAACATTGTGTACCTATTTGATAGCACATGAAACATCCAGACTTGTCAAGCATTCACCTTCTTGATTGCGTTACATTACAAAATGTAAACTATTTTACATTTCCACTGTTTTTCCTTTTCTGTTTTGTAGTTGATGGCCTAAGGGATAGCCCAAGTCAAATAATAAAGTAACAGGATCCAGTAGGGCACCCAGTGCTTTCCCAAGTGCTGCGTCAAGGTTAAAGAACAACAACAAAATGGAGTTGGCCCAGAGTAACACCTGCAGGGAGAATTTGGGAAGTTTTACAGCCCTTGTATAGGATTCATTTTGGTTAATTGCTCTTATGAACAGTTTCTGTGTGTGCTATACTTTTAAAATACCCTATTTAAGATTGTCAAAATTCCAAACTTAAGACATTACTATCAACATCAAACCAAACCTTATGAAAAGCCAAATTGCTTATCAGTAATCCTACTTTTTTCCATTCTAAACCTCTTGTGAGTTTTTAATAATGAGCTTATCCTACATAATAAGCAAGTAATTCAAGTTCTGAATCTTATGTTTGAGAGATATTGGCATTTTATAAATGATTCTTTTCCTCCCAAATTAAGAAAAAATAAGGTTGTATTTCTTTTTTTTTTAAATCAGACTATCTTTATTAGATACCTTTTTTTTAATACATTTATTTATTTTTGGCTGCGTTGGGTCTTCATTGATGCTTGCAGGCTTCCTCTAGTTGCAGCAAGTGGGGGCTACTCTTCATTGCGGTGCGCGGGCTTCTCATTGCGGTGGCTTCTCTTGTTGCGGAGCATGGACTCTAGGCGTGCCAGCCTTCAGTAGTTGTGGCATGTGGGCTTCAGTAGTTGTGGTTTGCAGGCTCTAGATGCACAAGCTCAGTAGTTGTGGCGCACGGGCTTAGTTGCTCCACGGCATGTGGGATCTTCCTGGACCAGGGCTTGAAACCGTGTCCCCTGCATCGGCAGGCGGATTCCTGACCACTGCGCCACCAGGGAGGTCCAAGATTGTATTTCTTATAAGAACATGTGGTAAAGGGAATGGGAGATACAAGACTATGTTTTGATTCGAGACAAATATTGGCAAATGACCACAAAATTCCTACTGCTTTTACTTTATTTATAAAATATCTGCTAATAAGAAATTTTGTGAGTAAACATAGAATGAAAATTTAAACCTAAAAATTTATTTGCTTTACATAAGCTTCTTTAGGATACAGTATATAAAATATATTTCAATTTATAGAAGTACTATTTGCACACTGATTCAGTTGATACCATATCTATCTTTGTGATAACTTATAGAGCTTTCTGTAATGCTAGTATCGAAAATGTAAGCTTAGTTTATTGAGTAAAATTAAGTTGGAACAGTGTATAAAAGTTTACTGAACACTAGGGTAACTTTCAATATGAGAAGTGTACTAACTTGCTGTAAATATATTTTACTTTGATTCCAGTTCTCGTTTAACCATTTGTTATTGTCTAAAGAAACCCTCTAATTTTCTATACCGAGGCATACTCTGTTCCTCCTCCTTGATTTCACCGGAAGCCTCAGCCCATGTGGAGATGGTTTAGAACAGTCTGTGTTATTTTTTAGGTAGTCAAGAAGAGATGAGGGAAATAGACTTCTGAAAAACATTCAAGCTGAGTATCCTTTATACCTTAAATCTGAAGGGGTCCAATCTGTGTGGTCCTGTGACATTCTCAGGTGACGTTCAGCATCCCAGGAGGGGAGAAAAGAGATCTTGTGAAGTTTAGGGGTTAGCAGGATTAGGAAAAGAACAGTGGCAAGGAGTCTTAGGTACATCTTTGGGTCACTTTAGATTTTTTTTTCCCGTTTGAGATCAGTGTGGTTAGCGGGTACTTTCTTAGAAGCAGTATAAAATTGGTAACTCAAATCAATTTTTTTAGAAGTTACTCTAGTGATTTAGAAGACTGTAAACATGGAAAAAGATGTAAAACTATGGACATAGTAGGTAAATTCATATCTTAATTGCAATGTTAGCTTGATGCATTTTAGATTAAAATCTGTATTTTTCGTACATTGCCATATTAGTTTTAACATTTAACAAATGGCTCCTGAAGTCTTATTTGAAATTTAATCTGTGCACTTAGTTGCCATGGATCTTTCCCTTTGTTTTTGACAAGTAAATATCCTTTAAATATCTTACCTCTTCTCTTCAAATTGATTGATCCTGGGGTAGGGTGTTCTTTGGAGCTTATCTTGGTTTCAGTAACTTGGTAAAGAAGGTCAGGAGTGGCATATAACCCTGTTCCCTGAGGGCCGATGATGCTTGAGTTGTATTTTAGGTGACTCAACTCCTGAGCCAGCAGCTTCTGAGAGAACCTTCAATATAATCTTAGTGCAGTTAAATAATTTGAAAAGCCACATTTCTTGCCATTAAAAATATTTATTCATCAGTTTCACTTTGTAAAATTCCTTTCTCTTTACAAAGGAATATATTGTTCGCTTGTAAGGGACATGTTGACTATCTGTTTTTCCTTAGGTGTTTATGTAACATGGAAGTTTATCTTTTGTTCCTCACAAAGGGGAGAATAGTTGAATGGCACACTCATTGTCAATTGCATGGTGACCTATAAGTGCAAAATGATGGTGTCTTCCTTGGAGCAGTTGGGTGAAAGCACAAACCAGAGCGAGAATTGTACCCTGAAGCCCACAGCCCTTCTCTAGCTGTTTTCCTGCTCTCTGTTCATTTGTCCTAAGCGTGTGAGGATCCCCCCGTCCCCCCTCCCTGCCCTCCCATGTGTACATAAGGTTTCTCTATTATGCATCTTTAAGAAGGGTCTAGTGTCTTCTAAATGATTTTGTGATGTGCCATTCCTGGCTACCCAGGAGAGAGAAGCTAGATCTTTGCTTTCTGTGGTTTTGCTTTATGGCCTGATCATTTGATTATTCTCCTAGGGTTAGCACTTTTATTTTAAGCTATAACTCTCCTCCTTTCTGCATCAGTTATTCTCTCTGTCATCCGTATCTTTAACCTCTCTCTCTAGCTCTCTTACGAAATTTTCGAGTATCTCCGTTGAAAACAAACAAACAAAACCTCCTACACACACAGCTCTCCTTGGACTCTATGACCTCTTCTAGCAACCAACCTGTCATCCTTTGCTTTTCTTTCACAGCCATGCTTCTTGAAACAGACACTCACGATTCCAAAGAAAACAAGCATAGCTGTAAGCTTACTTTGGATATTCTGTGTCTTTGGCTTAATTCATGCATGAAATATTAGAAGCTTTGTGAGGTGCCAGGTATTGCCCACCCAGTTGCCCAGGCCACTGACCTGAGGGTTTTCCCTCCTCTCTCAAATTCAGTGAGTGATCAATTCTTTTAAAACTCTCTGACCTCTCCTTCTTTAGCTGTCTTCTGCCTGGTTTTAATCAGTAATAAACCTTATCTGTAAAATGATTAGTAATAGTACCTACCTCATATCTGTTAAGGAGTACGAGAGAGAGAGTACATGTAAGAGACCCAGCCCAGAGCTTGACACACACACCTGCAATGAACATCAGTTATTACTACCACTACTGTAGTTAACCATTACTAGTACAGTTGCTGTTGTTGCCATGACTAGTACCATTACTGCTACTCCCACCACCATAACAACTGATGCATGATCCTTACTAATTTGCCCTTACTGTGCTTGTTTTTCGTCTCCTTTCAATTGCTTCAGGTTTTACTTTAATTCTAACTTTCCCCTTCTTTAGTTTGGAAGCTATATATACTATTTCTTTTTTTTTTTTTAACAAGAATACCTTTATTGAATCACATTTTAAATTTATAATTCTAGACATTATAGTTTTATGAATAAATAATATTTGTATTGCATTTATAGGAAATGTTCAGAAAGTGCTCATTACTTTGAATTTGTTCCCAGTGATTTTTGTAGCTCTCTAGAAATGTACTACCATAAATGTATTATTATAAATCAGATTCTAGCTTTAGAAAAGAATGTGTTATCTTTAATCATGGAGACCATGTCCTATATTATATTTATCATTATTAGCAATACAGCTAGGTAGGACGTTACCTGGATTACAGTATATTTAAAAGACTTGTTTTACTTTAATTTCTTTTTTTTTAATTTGATTTTTTTTACATCTTTATTGGCGTATAATTGCTTTACAATGGTGTGTTAGTTTCTGCTTTATAACAAAGTGAATCAGTTATACATATACATATGTTCCCATATCTGTCCCCTCTTGCGTCTCCCTCCCTCCCACCCTCCCTATCCCACCGCTCTAGGCGGTCACAAAGCACCGAGCTGATCTCCCTGTGCTATGCGGCTGCTATTTCAGTTCTTTTAGTGTTTGCCCTTCAAAATTTAGTATGCATTCTAAAAGTCTCAAGTCGATCAGTATCTCTTTTTTTTCCTACCAAAGAAAAGAAATTTAGAAACTTTTTTTTTTGCCATGAAGTGTGTTTTATTGTCATTAATCATACAAACAATTTTCTATAATATCCCAGAGCAAACCAGAGAATTTGGCAGTCCTATAGAGGATCCCCTCAGAGACCCACAGGCCGGTGGCATTGGCACAGAGTGCCCGGGTTCACAGTGCAGCTTGTTGCTCGTGTCCATCTTGCAGGTGGCTCTTCCTCCACATCATGACTAGGGTCTCCAAGATGATGGAGGCGGAGAATCCTCCAGGTTCTTAGAAAATCTCAATTGGCTTGCAGGGTGTTCTTCTCCTGCATCTGCATCTTCTTCAGCTTGGCCTTATCAAAGCTCACGATTTCTCTCATGTCCAGCTTGTCTGCCATTTTCTTAAAACAATCTTAGAAGTTCCACTCCAAGCCTGTGGTCCCGGTGCACCCACTTGCGTCACTGCAACAAGAGACGAAATTTAGACATTTTTAATTCCAGTCATCCACTTTTTACTTATATGCTATTATTGTCCAGGGATTTAGTCCACCATTGATTTAACCCCCAAAGCCAGACATCATTACTTCATACAGGCAGTGTTCATTTAGCTGAATCCACCTTTCCTTCTTTGTTCACCATTCCTTGATCATGCCGAGGATTTCCTTGAACTATATCTTTTTGAAACTCTTTCAGTGAGGCTGTTTAGTAGTAAACTCTGTTTTTGTCTAAAAAAAAATATTTTACCCACATTGCTGAAGGGTAGTTTATCTGGGTATACAATTTTAGATTGAGTTATTTTCTTTTAAAGATTATATTTGGCTTCCATTGTTGCTCTTAAGAAGTCATCTATTAGACTACCAGCCTTTAGGTAATCTCTGTTTTTGTGGTTGCTTTTAAAATCTTGTGTCTTCTCTATCTATACTGTATGTGTTTTAGACGTACTTTTTATTTACCCTATTTGGAGCTTTATGAGTTTCCAGAATTTGAGAATTCATGTCTCTCATTAGTTCTGGAAAATTCTCCATCTTTGATTGTTGCCTATACCCATTCTCTTCCTTCTCTCCTTCACACATGATTATGTATATGCTGGACCTTCTCATTACACCCTTATATCTATAAATATACCTTTCATAGTTTCTAACACTTTCTTTACTGTTTGGCATGCTTTGTTTTTCAGATATCTTCCAGTTCATTAATTCTTTCTTTAGCTGTATCTTGTCTGCTTTTACTCATTCTTAGTTTCTAATTTTATTCATTTATATTTTTCATTTTTGGAGTTTTTCAAAATTGCCCTGTTTGGGGATAACATATTACTTCTTGCTCACATTTTTGAGTTCCTCTTTTATTTCTTTACCATTTTGAACACAACTCATTTTATATTCTGTATGTCATAGATCTGTTACATGAAGCTCTGTTTCTGCTGTTGTTTTTGCCTAACTGTCAGTCATGGTTTATTTCTTCATGTGTTTTATAATTTTGGACTATGAGATCACGTTGGCTAGGACTTCATCTTTGGGAATCCTGGAAAGCCTAGGATCACCTAGAGAGGATTTGTGTTTGCTTCTGCAAGGTCCCACAAGTGCTACCATCCTGGGAGCACCTTAAGTTGATTTGTGCTCTTGGAGCTTCCCATCTAGTGCAAGACCAGGTCCATAATCCTTATCCATAATTTGAAAATCCAGAAAGCTCAGAAGAATGAAATTCTTTTTGTAAATCATCTGGTGGCAAAACTTGATCAGATATAGCTGTTGTACTACCTACCATGAAGGTTCATATATTGAGCTACAGAAATGTCATATTATGGTGTGTTGTCCACATTATACTAGGTTACTTAGTATATGGTATATGCACCACATTACTTTTGTAAAATCTGGGAAATCCTAAATTCTGAAACATGTATCGCTCTAAGGGTCTTGGATGGAGGAATGTGAGTCTGTAATATAAATTTGAATCACAGACTCCAACGAGGTGAAAAGCTATGTTTACAAAATGCCCCAGAGATTTTTTTCCCCCTGACATCTACTAAGAACCTAGGTTGAGTGAATAGTTTTCTTCTGGTCTTCCTTTGCTTGAAGGTGTTCTTTGTTGATTTTTTTCCTCCTAATTTTAGAAAGGGAGTAACTCTTTGAGGATCCCAGCTCTATAAGGAGGTCTTAGTTCCAATCAGCCATCTTGCTTAGTCCCAACTGCCTTGTCTTCTATTCCCCACAGGGTTGTTAAAATCTAAGCCTCTGGCTGCTCAGACTAACACATGGCCTCAGGGCAGCCTTCTCTTAAGTATCAGTTTACTATGTGGTTTTCTGCATCTTCTTTCATTTCTGGCCCTGGGGATTGCTTTTATTTCCTCATGAGTACAGCCAAATGGGTAGAAGATGCCTGTAATGTTTATCTAAATTATCAGGTGTTTTTTTTCCTTGATAGTCCACCTATATGCTAGAAATGGATCTAGCCTGTTTTTCCCATCCTCTGTCCTCCCACCCCCTTTACACACATCCCAGAGCAGCTCTGACATTCATCGGCTTCACTATACTGTGCATTATTTTGGGGCCTCTGTACACGCTGCTTCTATGTTT
Organism: Monodon monoceros; assembly: GCF_005190385.1. Taxonomy (NCBI): domain Eukaryota; kingdom Metazoa; phylum Chordata; class Mammalia; order Artiodactyla; family Monodontidae; genus Monodon; species Monodon monoceros. Next base: position 17,567,306 of record NW_021703771.1, on the reverse strand, counting down.
TAATATATATTTTAAAATCTCATGTCTGAAACCTGGCTTCACTCATTCCTTTTCAGTAGGTCGATGGCACCCAGTGCTTCTGTCCCTGTCATCTCACTCATGGAGCTGTGGTGGGTTTGGTGGCTCCCTCTGACCTGCAGTTTTGTGAGGCTGCCTTATCTCTAACACCAAACACAGCATGGTAGCAGGTTTAGGTAAACATTTGCCGAGTGTTTTTTTATTACACCTTTACTAAATTTTAGGCCCTTTTTTTTCTTACTATTTTTCTTACTATTTAAAGATTTTACTCTTTTATTTAAAGATTTTACTTTTGCTTACTAATCTTTCAGAAGGGCATGGACTTAAATGGATCCATTTTCTCTCAAGTTTATGAAAACAATAGAAGTATGATATTGAAGGAAAACAAACAAAAGAAACATTAAATTGCTTAATGTACATAGTTAATGTGCATTTCCTGACCGTCTCTTGACACTTGCATTCTTTTGACATGACAAAAATTTAATTTGGGGAAAGTTATAGCCTTGATATGCAAAGTTTTTTGGATTTAAAGTATATGTACTTCTCTTGGTGCATATCACTAATGATTAGATAGGAGATGATTGGGTATTAATATCAGAGAAAATTCTTCACCAGCGTCTTGTGTGTGCAGATGCATTTGCTTTGGGTTTTTTAGAGCTGGATACAGTTGGGTAGCATTGTTCTTCAATAGCCCTTTTATAATTTATAACTGCCTACATTATGAATGGTAAGGGTATTATGGAAGAAAAGCATTATTTCAAAAGTAGCTACATGTTGTTAATTTTCACTGAAATGATATCACTCACCAGGTGTATAGTGATATGATATTACCATTAACAACTTGAGGGTTTTAGAAAAACAGTGAGGAGAGGAGACAAGCTTAACCTAAAGCTTTGGATTCTCTTGCCTTTGTAAAAAGAACAGTGAATATCAACATATTTCATTTAGCTTTTAATGATCTGTTTGGAGAAATTATAAATTACTTTTACTATTGAGGCTTTTAGTAGCTTATTAAGCACAATCCCATCATTCGTTCATTTAACAAATATTTGGGTGTTTACTAAATGCCAGGAATTATTCCAGGAGGCAGGGGTACTATGGTGAACAAGATACATACAGCTCTTGGCATCAGAGAGCTTGCAACTTACTAGTGCTGACAGAAAATGCAAACACTAATTACTGGTGGTTCTGAAAGTTTTAACAGGGGGAGGTGAAGACATCCATGGGAATGCACTGAAGAGGAACTGATATTTAAGCCCAGCCTTGAAGAACGATCATGACTTAACCTGAGTGAGGGGTGGACAAGGGCTGCCGCACAGTGTTATCTTGGAAGAGGCTTAGAGCAAGCGAGGTACGTTTTAGGAACTGAAGGAAGTTAAGGGCTGCTGGAAGACTGAGGTTAAGAAGGCTAAGAATGCTGTGAGAGGAAACCTGAGTGGTGGGCAGTGGCAGATCTGGAGGGCCTTCTAGGCTACAGAGGATATTAGAAGTTGTCCACCTTTTTCATTTTTATAGATGAGGAAGCTGAGTCCCAAAGAGGCAAGAATCACACATTCTATGTGTGTTCATACTGAATATTTCTTGGGACTTCCCTGGCGGTCCAGTGGTTAGGACTGTGCACTTCCACTGCAGGGGGCATGGGTTCGATCCCTGGTCAGGGAACTAAGATCCCACATGCCATGCAGCACGGCCAAAAAATAAAAAAACATACTGAATACTTCTTAGCTATCTGCCTTCAGCAGGTGCACTAATGGGTCATTGCTTTGTTCACCTAGTTCTGATGGCTGTGCCTATGGCATATAACATTCTCCATGTGGGGTCATGTGGGAAATATAAAATATATATAAATATTAAGTAGACACACACATGTACACACACTTTAATAGTGTTGAATTCAAATTCACCATAAATGTACACGTAACCCTGGGCACTTCTGACACAGGGATAACCATGCAGCTGTCCCTGGTAAGTGTTGCAGGCCTCATCCTGCCAGCCTGAACCTTTCTTACCTTTCTCCTCTCCTTGTCTTTTGCTTGGTTCTTGGGTCCTGGTGCTGGCACGAGAGAATGCTCTCTATGCCATTGGTGACAGTGAAGACTTTGAAGATTACAGATGTGTAATTTAGTTGAAAGTCTTCTAAAACTATGTATTGAAACACACTTTAAGGCCATTTGGTTTGGTCTTATTGTGGTGACATAATTTGTAACATTCCTTAACTATCACCACTGAAATAATAGAATTTTGCAAATCAGGCTTCCTAACTATTAAAACTACAAAACAAAATACCAAAAATAATCCCCCCCCAAAACACCATACATGTTAAGTATATCTAAGTACGTTCATGCCATACTTCACTGGGTTGGTCTGTTAGCCTGTTAACACCAAAGAAAAACACAACAGTTACTAAAATTTAGGTTAAGAAAATATCCAAGTGAAGAATGTTACCTTTCCCCTATTCTTTCCAAAGCCAGTTGCTTTCATATAGCTATCCTTTGTAATTTTTTCCTCAAGGTAAATATTAAAAAGATATAAGAAAATATCCTATTGGTTCTTCCTTAATAGAATTTTTTAAAACTTTCTATAATCTCACTAACAACTTGATTAACATCAAATTGTACAGCTTACAAACCATCATCTAGCTAAACACTTGAGTTAGGCGGTGGCTTAATGAAGTTTTGTTATTTTTGTCTCCCCATTACAACAGAGTTGCAGCGTGTTCATGTTTTTCTGGTCTCTTCATTAAATATTTTAACATTTAAGATTCTGGTTTTGGCTCCCCTTGAATGAGCATGAGTGTACTCATGGCACTTTCCATGGAAGACTGATTTGAGCCTTGCTAATGGACAGGCTGCACCAAATTTTTTTTTTTTTTTGCGGTGCGCGGGCCTCTCACTGTTGCGGCCTCTCCCGTTGCGGAGCACAGGCTCCGGACACGCAGGCTCAGCGGCCATGGCTCACGGGCCCAGCCGCTCCGTGGCATGTGGGATCATCCCGGACTGGGGCACGAACCCGTGTCCCCTGCATCAGCAGGCGGACTCTCAACCACTGCGCCACCAGGGAAGCCCCTGCACCAAATGTTTTTCACACTTGAATCTCCTTTTTGCTTTGTGGTTCTCTAGTTGTTCATTTTTTCCCACAAGAGTTCTCATCATGGTTCCAAAGGAGTCACTTAATTTTTAGTTATAAAAAATTTATTGCATTTTTTGAAGAACAGTGTGTTGCACTAACATTACTATGTCAAGGGTCTGTTCTGTATGTGTATGTATATATATCGGTAGAATAGAGATTTGACTTTGGTCCTTCTTGTGGATTGTACTAATCATTTCATGCGGTAATGCTGTGAATTCAACAAGAAATGCTTCTTCAGTTGAGTTCAGCATTACTTTCTCAGGTGGAAAAAGAAGAGTATGAATTGGGCACTGAGTTGGTGGGAGTATAAATTGGTACAAACTTTTGGGAGGGCAGATTGGCAGTACTAGTCAAAACTCTTGAAAACAGCAATTTGACTATAAATTGGTCTCAGATAAATAATTGGAAAAATAGAGAAAAGTATGCATTTAAGGGTATTTGTTGCAGCAATGCATACAGGAATACAAAATAATACACCTAAATACTTGATTAAAAAAGGATGGTGTGTGCCAACAATAAGATACTAGGCAACCTTGAAAAATGAGTTTGTTAAAGTATATTTGACATGGAAGGACAGTTTATGAGATATGATTCAGTTTTCATTTTTTTAGAAAGTATGTATATGCCCATAGTACTTAGTTTGGTAGAATATATGCCAAAATGTTGTCTGTGCATGGAAAGATTTTTACTTTCTGCTTCATACCCATATTCATCCTGACTGTTTTGAATGTGAGTCACAAGAATATAGATCAAACTTATTTTGGCAAACAGCTTCACCAAAAGAAAGGGACTCTCTTCCTAGAGCTAAAGTTTTACAAAATCCTAGGGAAGAACTTTTTTTAACATCTTCATTGGAGTATAATTGCTTTACAATGTTGTGTCAGTTTCTGCTGTATACCAAAGTGAATAAGCTATATGTTTACATATAACCCCGTATCCCCTCCCTCTTGCGTCTCCCTCCCATCCTCCCTATCCCACCCCTCTGGGTTGTCACAAAGCACCAAGCTCATCTCCTTAGGGAAGAACTTTGATTTGCTTTGCTCAAGTCCTTGTTGACCTGTGAGAGTATGTGGCATGATACTAATGATTACCGGTCCAACCAGAACTACTTAGTTGGGAACCCCAAGAGCTAGTGGCTTGATACAAGTTTTATTTCTTGCTTGCCTCACAATTTGCTACAGATTAGTTCATTCCACCTAGGTGATTTCATCACCTAGGGTTTCAGAGTCCTCCACTGGATTCTATGCATCTGTGTGGTGGAAGAAGGAAGACAGAAAGGGGAGTATTGCAGGGGAAGATTGAGGGCCAGGCCTAGACATCATTTCTGTGTATTTTCCATTGACAAGAATTCAGTGGCCTCACCAAAATGTAGGAGAAGATAGGAAATGAAGTCTAGCTATGAGTCCAGGAGTAGAAGGAAATGAGATGTGAACACACAATTGTTGGCTCCACCGTGCCTATGGAAGAAGAAATTGGATTATAGCTTGTCGCCTATATCTTAAAAACACTTATTTTATGCCACTGAGATCTCCAGCGATTTGACTGCTATAGTAATGTCATTCATATCTAGCAATAAGCTAGTTGCTGTTAATTTTTTTTTCAGTGAGGCCAGATCATTCTGGAAATGGATGACTAATGGCTGGTCAGTAGACTCTCGGCATATTCCTCCCTCCTTGGCAGACATTGCAGATTGATGCTGGCACTCTTCAAAGCATTGATTCAGCCTCAAAATGCCGTACATATACAATGTTTTGGATTTCTACTGTCAATCATAGTTGACATTTAAGATGAAACAGATTTGCTATTACTTGTCTAGGTAATTTATCTATGTTAGATACTGAGGCATACTGCTCTCTGGATTTATCTAGACGCCCAGAATTGACATTCAGCTTGGCTGGTTCGTAGCCCGAGATTCATCTGCCAGTGATCTTGTCTTTAAAAGCTAGTAATAGAGTGATTTGTGTGGTTAGGCCATGGGGAGAAGTTCTTCCTGGCTCCATTTAACAGCAAAAAGCTATTGTTCTTGATTTTATATTTTGTGTAACAGAGACAGTTATAGCTTTTGTGAGATAGGGAAAGGATGTTTTGAATTTTTGCATAAAATCTAAACTTTCTCTAGGTAGGCATCAAGTCTGATATTAACCAGTGGCCTTAAAATATAAGTTATGCAAAGCATATTAGAATTTTAGTACAGAAGAATTGTCTTTGAGCTGCTGCTTAGGTACCTACATGGATATGGTTTCTTTTTTAATGTAAGTTGATTCTTGATTCACTTGTTTGATGTATAATGTATTAGCAGTCTGTCTTTTCCTGGAAGATTTAAGTGAAGAAAACTAAAGGAGGCCCCTGGGGCTGAAGTGGGTGAGCATTGTGCCTGGCACGTGTACAGGACCAATTGCTGTTTTCCTCACAAACCTCCGTGAAGTTAATACTCCTATCCTAGGGAGGTTGGGAAACTCACCTGAAATCCCCCGGCTAATGAAGGAAGGAGCCAGGGGTTCTAACTGCAAGACGTAAGGATTATTTTTTTCCTTTGTATCGTGTTTTTTGCCTCTTGCCTGTGTCTCTAGTTATCACAAGTCTCAATAATCCGAACAAAACCAAACCAATTAAGATACCATATGATTGTTGTAGGGAGGAAAGACCAGGGTGAGCTCTGAAGGCAGTTCATTAGCTAATTAGCTTGATGGGCAGAAGCCCTGTGAAGGTCCTCTTCTGCGTAATGGGGAAAAAAGTGGAGGGGTGGTTTCAAATGACTGCCCTTAGCCCAGTCTCACCTCTCATCAGTTACGTCTTTTGATGCTTTGCTACTGTAAGCCTTTATTGGAAATACTTGTTAACTAAGGACTTTGGGCAGTGCTGGGAGGTACAGGAGGAGTAGTGATTTGTGAAGACGACCTAGGGTAATGCCAGGCTCTGTTGCTCTCTGGCTGTGATCTTGGCCAGATGAATTTCATTTCTTTGGGCCTCAATCTCCTCTTTTCCAAGGCATCATGGGGTTATGGTAATATTTAAATGAATATATTTGTTAAAAACATCAGTAACAACAATAAAATTCAAACCTAAATGACTCTACAAATTATTGTGATTAGAGGAATAAGCCTTGTGGGCCCCAACAGTTAGCGTCCTACAATGTGCAGCAATGAATGTACAAAAAGAGCCCAGCCTCAGCTGCTCTCCACATATCTTTGGCATCTGCTTGAGAGATGATAGTTTATTCCTAGAAGATAAGAAAAGAGAATTGGGCAATTAAACCCTCACTGTATGGTTTTCATGATCTTGTTTTTATTCTGTTGACAGATGTTAGTACTAATTATCAAAATACAGGTGTAACTTATGTTTGATTAAAATCATCTACTGAAATAGATTGAATTGATGCTATAGGTTTAAACTTCGCAGTTTTAGATATTAAGCTTTTCAAATATAGTCTTTTAGTAAAAGAGGGTTATTGCTTTAAGAAAGATAATGGTCGTTGCTCACTGAAATGTTTAATAAGACATGTAGGCAGTGGGAAGACTGAAAAATGTGGAGTGACTATTGTTGGCTCTAGATTCTTCATGGTTAGCATTTTGTACTATTTTTGGTTTATATTTGAACACATGAATAGAAATGGAGAGACACTAAATATACTGTTTTGCATTGAACATTAAAGAATTGAGGAAAGATTTTTTAAATATTTAGAAAAAATTTTTGAACTGATAGCAAAACTGATTTAAAAGTGAGGTCAGTTTCATGGTGAATCTCAATTTATATTGTATGTACTAATAATATTATATTTGAAGGATTTGACAATTTTTAGTACTAAGAGAAAGATAAACAAGACGTAGTAGAACCATATAACAAGATGTAGTCAATAAATAATGTTAAGAATACTGATGTTCATTGTTTGTATTGAAGACATTTTGAAAAAATATTAGCAGGATAATTGAATCATTTAAAATTTTACATATGAGAATTTAGTCCTTATAGCTAACAGTGAGCTGTGTAGTTGTGGTTAGGAATTCATAACATTTAATAAACTAATTGATCAGGTGCAATATAACTTTAGGGAGGTTATAGTATGTAGAGCTTGTCAAAATCTTAGTTAGGTCATAATTATGAGCTGTCTTATTTTTAAACATTTTTTGTGTTTTTGTTGTATATTTCTAAAAATGTGTAAACTTGGCCAGCCTCTGTTAAGAGTGTGAAAAGGGGAAGCATTTGTCTTGACTCAGGAGTACCATTTTTTGAATTAAAATTTTAATTTTAAAAACCCAGGAATTAATTATCTGTAGTAGAACATTGGAGTTGAAAAGGATAGGAAATGGAATATTAGCAATGTCTGTACCATAGTACGACTCACTATGTATATCAAATCTTGGTTATTTTATATAAAACTGTGTTATATGGTAGTTTAAATGATTTTCTTTATATTATGTGATAGTTCTTAGAAAAATTAATGCTTTTCCCATTCTAATCTAATAATTATTTTTGGACTGTTAGTTAATATAGGAACCAAACTAATACTGCCCATCTCATCTTTCTTACAGTGCATGGCAGAAGAGATAAAATTGAAGGGTATTAGGGAATGAGCTGGAAAAGCAGAAATTGTCAAAGTTGTAAGACTTATCTGTTTTCAGCTCAAGATTCACTACTTCTGTTTCCAGACTTATTCCTATGGAAACACATGAGGTTTTATACTGTCACCCTTCTCTTTCCTTTCAGGTATGTCAGTCAGTTTGGATATAACCAACCAAACGAAACAACTTGTTCAGTGTATCTGTTGCTTTAACAGAGAATTGAGTATTTTATTACTAATGTGTAACTGAGCTGAACTGTGTTTTCCTAGACCTACAAACCTTCTTTCAACAAATGCTTCCTAACTAACTTTGAGATCTTAAAATATGTTCTAGTCTCTTTTGAGTTATACAGCAAAAGAAGGCTAATGGGTTCACAGTTGTCATCAAAAACTGCTAAAAGAGAGGTACTTCAGAAATGTGTTCCGTTTCTCTTCATCACAGTATGATTTATTCCTCACAGAGAGTTTTGTTCATCAGAGTAGTATTAGGAAGTACTTCCTGGAAAACATTTAAGTACTCAGGTTAAGTTATTGTTCTCTGTCCGTAATCATTAGGAAAACCTTCAATATATGATGTCCCCTTTTATCCTTAAGTTCAAGAAAATTTACCTGAGAGTATTTTTTTATACTCATCATGAATGCAAAGAAAACTTTAATTGTTCACACATAGGGTGGAGTAGAAAGAAGCTGTTAAGATTAATAAAAGTTTTTTTAACATATAAAATGAAATTAAATGATGAGAAATGGAAAGGAAGTAAAAGGAAAAAATGAAGATAATGATTGTAAACCACTTAAGATAAAATTTTATACTCTGAAGAAGAGATAGTTAAATGACAGAATGTGTAAGATAGAAAAGAAAGAAAGGTGAGGCAACTGACACGAAGAAGTGGGGGGTTTGACGACAAATATTTGACATAGTTTAATAGAAAATTAAAGATGTGATATTTATGGCCATACTTTTTTAAGGATTGATGTCAAAAATTGTTTTCAAAAAAATTTTTTAACATCTTTATTGGGGTATAATTGCTTTACAGTGTTGTGTTAGTTTCTGCTGTATAACAAAGTGAATCAGCAATATGTATACATACGTCCCCATATCCCCTCCCTCTTGCGCCCCCCCCCCCCCTTTGAGGCCTCATTCTTTTTGGTCCTCTTTCTTTTCTTTCTGTCTTTTTTTTTTTGGTGGTGGGGAGGCACCACACTGCCTGACATGTGGGATCTTAGTTCCCTGACCCGGGATCGAACCCGTGCCGTGCCCCTGCAGTGGAAGCACGGGGTCTTAACCACTGGACCACCAGGGAAGTCCCTGGTCCTCTTTCTTGATCTTTAGATGACAAGAGAGTACTTAGATGACAGAGTAAAGAGAGTACCATCATACTGAAATTGGGTTAATATTTACCAGATTTAAAAAATATTTATCCCAAAGTTATTTGAAAGTTTCCATTTTTTAGTGCTTGTTTTGTGTATACTTTTTCTTATAATCTACCATTTTTTTAAACCATTCTCTGTATGAGCAAAATGTATTAAGATTCATTTATCACTGCTATGTTCAGCAAATGTTTACTGAAGACCATAGAATATTCCGCTAGGTGTTGGCTTTCTGGCTCTTATGGTTTTGTAATTTGGCAGGAGAGCCAAAGTAGAATTTTGAATTTTGAGGACTTAATTGGATGATTGTTTGAAAGCTGTGCTTTGTAGTTTCATAGGCATGTTATAAAGACTTCAATATATTCAAATTCAAAGGATGGCTGATAGTTCAGTTACCATGAAGGCTGCTCTGTCATCAAGCTGTCTTGGCCTCCCACCCGCTTCCCTTTCTCTGGGTGGTCCTAAATGTCTTTGTCCCTAATGTTGCAGGTGGGATGGGGGAGGATGTCCTAAGGCCTACTCTGAACCTTGATGGGTGGCTCATCTGAAGGTGAAAGATCTTGAATAAGAAGTACCTTTGCTACCTCTGAGCAACACTTAGTTTCATTGGGGAGGCTCAGTTTAGCAGAGTTTTCCATGAACCTACTGCTTAGTGAGATGCTGTGAAGAAAACAGATAAGACACAGCAGCCTCTATTGAGATCCTCATAGGATAAACATGTAAACAGACCAATAATAATATACCATTATAAGTGATATAGTGAAGGAATAACCAGTGTACTGTGAGAGCACAGAGGAGGGATGGCCAGTTTTGCCGGAAGAGAGTCAGGAAAGGCTTTTCTGAAGTGGTGATATGTTTGGCTGCATGGGAGACAAATAGGAGTTTGCAAAGAACAAAGGAGTGTGACTAGGCACAAAATATTCAGTGTGCAGTGGAAAGGAAAAAGAAGTAGGGTGTAGTAAAGAATCATAGGGGCCAGCCCTAAGTCTTATTTTATAAAGCAGTGAAAAGCCAATGCAGAGTTTTAAACAGGAGAGTTCCATTGTGAGATTTAATTTCTTGGAATATACATCTGGTTATGGAGAAGATGGCTACATTAGGAAGAATGGAGACCAGATGGAAATACTGGAGTGAGCCAAGTGCAAATGAGGGTCTGAGCAAGGAAGTTGCGGAGGGGATAAAATGGAGAGGCTAGATTTCAAAGGAAATTCTGCCTCAGAAGCTACGGGAGTGTGTTTGAAGGGTAAGGAGGAAAGATTTTAAGCTGGCTAACCATGGAGGCAAAATTAATGAGTTTGCAAACATCTAGACTCTTACACTCAGCACATCCAAGACTGACCTGTTTATTTTCCCCTCAAACCCATTTCATCTCATATCAGCCATCTGAATCTCAGTTGATAGCAGCTTTATCCATTCTGTTGGTTAAGTCATTGAGGTCATTCTCGACTCCTTTCTTTCTCTCCTCCCCTGTATTCTGTTGGTCAGGAAAACCTGTTGCCTCTGCCTATCTGCAAACTTGTATTTATCCAACCACCTGTCACCACCTCCTCTGCCAGTCTCAGCCGCCATCATCTCTTACCAGGATTACTGCAGTAGCTGCCTAATTCTGCAGCTCAAGTGATCCTTTTCAGTGTCATTCCAGTTATGGCACTGCTCTGCTCAAAACCTCCATTCCACTCACCCCCAAATTTAAATTCTGATAAATTCATTACAGTCTACGCCCTGTCATTGTTAATTAATACCTCTGTGGCCAGTAGCTCTTTTTTTTTTGGCCATGCCACGTGGCATGTGAGATTTTAGCTCCCCAGCCAGGGATCGAACCCACACCCCCTGCATTGGAAGCACAGAGTCTTAACCACTGGACCACCAGGGAAATCCTGGGGCTAGTAGCTCTTAAAAAAGAAAATGGTGAATTTTATTATGCGTTATGTAAATATGACCAGCTTATTCAGAAAAATACTCAAAGTAATAAAAATAGCACGTATCTAAGGAGCCACCTTACACCTGAGAGACTTCATCTAATTTTGTCTGTTTTGCAGGCCTGGTATAGGAAGAACCCAGATTAGAATCATAAGAAAAAATCAGAGCTGACTATAAGAGATGAAGGAAGACTAGACTTAGGCAATTGAGATAAAGGCAGAGTGCATTCCAGGTTGACAATAAGTATTAGTGAATAGGTCCGCTGTCCACCAGGTCCCGTTCTCTATGCTTGGGGGTACATCAGTGAACCAAACAGATGACAATGCTTCCCTTGTAGAGTTTATATTTGAGGTGGGTAGGACAGTCAAAATAAACATAAGCAAATGGAGTTAGATGTTAAAGACAAAAAATGGTCTAGAAAAAGAGAGAGATGAGAGCACAGATGCAGGAATTCATTGGGAGGGGCCTTGAGTGTGAAATAAAAATGACTGGATTTTATTTGTAGGTAATAGGCCATTGAGATTGTTTAGAGCAAGAGAACAATCAGCTCAAAGAGATGTTTTTGAGAACTTCAGTCTTGTCGAATGTAGAGAGGGTTGGAGGGAGGGGAATCTAAGATTGTTTCAGAAGACCAGGTTCTGAAGGGTTGGTAGGCAGTGTTTACAAGGAAATTGGAAGGAATGGACAGAATAAAAGACATTCGCAACACTTAGTGTGGTGATCAGGAAAAGGAAAGAGTCAGAGATTGCAGTGCTTCCAAGCCTTGTTTTGCCCCCGAGAATGGTTGAATAAGAAGTTAAGCAGTGTGTGGTCATCTTTAATTTTACTAAAGTTAGGGATGGTCCCTCTTGGTGTTGAATCTCACTTTAATTCTTTTTAATCACAACGAGATGAATGTTTTTGGATAGGGAAAATCAATTTATGATTTCCTCGATTCTCTACTCTTAGTCTGTGCCAAGCAATGCATTAGGCATGGCTTCTCCTCCTTCTGCCCTCTGCCAGAAATGAGATGTCTCCCTGTGGGGAAGGAGGCCTGAACCCCGAAGCTGGTGCACCCACTGTGCTTGGGGAAGGCGCAGAGGGGTTTCAACACTCATGTTCTGAGGGCACAAACAGGCAACTGTGTCCATGTGGGCTGTGTTCTGACCCTTATTCTATCTTTCTCTGATGCATAAATGTTGGGTCCGTGGCATCCAATCATAATTTTTCCCTTGTTTACACACTGAGGGACAAGTTTGGCTCCTTTTTCTAACAAGAAATTAGAGCAGCAAACAAGCATGATCTTTAAAGAGAATTTTAACAAGGTCTATGCGGATATTTCCCGCCCTCCTCCCTTTCTTTTGGTCACGTGTCAGTTATCTTCTGGGAAGGAGGCACAGATCTTGTTGCAACTCACTGTAACGATAGTCATCGTGGTTTTCTCCATCTCTTCCTTTGAGAAAGGGGAGTCGTTATATAGTGGCTCGAGAGTTTCTTGTGACTAATGTCAATGTGATATTACTTTCTGATTTTCTTAATTGATGGATACAGCTCCAAGAATTGGAGTTACTACTGCAGGTTTTTTGGGATAAGGAGAAAAGGAACATTTATTATAGTTCTCTCCAAAGGGTTTTATTGCATATCCACTGGGTTTCAGGGATTTTGCTGGTGAAGCAGAGCTCACATCCTAGTAAAGCATGCAGATATGCAAATTAACCTGTATGATATTGTGCGATGAGCCCGAAAAGTGGGTCCAGAGTGCCATGGAAAGGACTGTGTTTGGTGAAGTCCAAAGAAGTTCACAAAGAAAGCATTGTGTGAGCACCCAGGCTGCATGGGAGCTCTTGAGTGGACAAGTGGAAGAAGAGAACGCCAGGCCAGGGAACAGCACGTGCAAAAGCACATGGGTGTGCAAAAGCACATGGGTGTGCAAGAGCCTGGAGGTCCTGTTTGGAGGCAGGCTGTGTGTGTGAAGAAGTAGCAGGACGTGATGGAAGTTGGGCAGCTGGAGGCCTGTGTTAGTCTTTCTCAACCGGGGTAACTCATCTGAACCACAGAACATAGAACATGATTTAAGTGACTCCTTCCTCAGTTCTCCCAGTGGTGGTCTATAACTAATCTATTCCAGATGCACGCCAGAGACGTTAATTTGTTACATACAATGGCTGCTCTAGGGCATTGGGGAACCCAGGTTGAAAAGGACAGTGTTATATGAAACTGTTCATTTTATCAGTAGGATGACACCCCATTTATATTTAGAAATATACTTTTGAGAGCTGATTAAAAATAAAGTGAGAAAAGGACAGGGAAACAAGTTAGGAGGTAATTGTGCGAGTGATCCTAGTGGAAGATAATAAGATGGTTGAGCAGAGCAGAGAAACAGTTTCAGAGATACGTAGGATCTGTATGACTCAGTAATTAAATACAAAAGACAAGAGAGAAGACAAGGATGACGCTGAGTTAGAAAGCTGAGGCGCCTTGTGGATGGCGGCACTGTCATCTGGGCAAGGCTAAGTAGGTTTGAAGAGAAGGTAATGATTTCTGTCTTGCTGGTCCATTTCAGATTATCCAGGTCTAGTAGAAGTATAGGCATGGGAGCGAGTGCTTAGTAAGAGAGTCTTGATGAGAAAAGAAAAGTGATCTTGGGGACATCCAATATTTAAGGGACTGGAGGAAGAAGAAGGGCCAGTAATGGAGACTGAGAAGGAAAATCAGAGATAAGAAAAGGACTAGAAAAGGGCGGTTCCCCCAAATCACAGGAAATATGACTTTAAACACTAAAATTAGGGGGAAAAATTATTCAGCGACACACGAAATGGAATAGGACGGGAACTAGAGGGTGTCCATTGGTTTTGGCAGTTTAGGGGTCCCTGCTGGCCCCGGAGCAGATTCGATAGCATGGTGAGGATGATTTGTCATGTTGTAGAGACTCCTGTGACTGAGTTCTAATGGATTCCAGACCCTTGAGTGAAGAAATGGAGGGAGAGAGAGAAGGTTTGAGTTCACGAAATCTAGAGTATAACACAGGGTCAAGAGAGGGATTTCTTGTTTCTTCGCCCTCCAAAATGGGCTATGTTGACCTTGTTTTTAGAAGATACAGAGGAGCGGGTATGATGGAAAGAATAAAGATATAGACAGAGTGGCAGAGAGGCCGGGGGGAATGAGAGCGCAGACTGAGGTGTGGCCTTAAGAAGGAGAGGAGGACTCGTCTTTCTCCAAGGTCGAGGAGAGAAAGCAGTAGAGTATCAGACCACCAGATGGAAGGGAGGTCCAGAGGGTGTCAGCAGAATTCTAGGGAGCTCTTGTTACCCTGTGACTTAAAAGAACATTCTCGTTTGCTGGTTGCCCCACCACCACCACTTCTGTGACTTGATCATGGGAGCCCCATGACCCATGGAACTGGAAGTTTAAACTGCATCTCCACTGGTTTTGAGTCCAGGATTCCGGCCTCCACTCCCCATTTCAGAACATTTCGGGAGGAACGGTAGAGTATGTTTAGTCATCTTTGGTGCAAGTTATTGTGTGCAGAGTTAATTGCTGCTTAATGGACAACCCTCTGATCTACCTCTCAGCCCTTTCTCTGCAATACAGAATTGCTCCTCAAAGCAGCTACCCTTCATCTACCTGCGTTCTCTACTATTCTTCACTTCCAACAAGTGCAGTTCTGTTTCTTTCCTCATCTTTTCTTCCTTTGATGTTTTCTAACTTTTTCTTTTGCCTCTGAGCTGGCTAGTAATCTTTGTCATATTGTAAACTATAGATGAATCTGAAGTGGACTTTTGTAGATACTAAGACCTATCATTTGTCTTTATCTTGGGGATCTAAATAAATGGGAGAAAAGAGCCGAAGAGAAGCATAGGAAGCCGACATCTTTTGGGGGCCGCTGGGTCTTATAAAAGCTGGAAGGCGGTGTATTTTCCCACGGAGTCTGGAAAGGTGGAAAACCTCATCAGAGACAGAGACCACTCTTGGAGAAAATGAAAATGTGAGTCAGTAGTGCCTAAGGACCTTGAGGTAAAGGGACAGCCGGAGTAGAAGAGTTCAGCAGGATTTTGTGGGAACATAGCATTGTTACAGAAAGAAATGATTATGTTGAATCATATGAAGTTGCTGGTAGTGTTAAACCATTTTTTGATTGACAAAAATGGTAATTTTGATATAGCTCAACTGAATGTGTTCCTGATTCTAAGGACACTTGTAAACTTTAAAATCATAACAATCATAACCCTTTCGAAAGCTGGGTACTGCTGTCCTTGGTTATGTGTGAGAGTTCCTTTCCTGTAAGTCTTCTTTGCTTACAGCAGTACATGCTCTCTGTGTATGTTCAGTTCTTATAGACTGCTACCCATGCAGTGCGGTCCTTTGCCCACAACTGCAACTGGAGAGGATACTGGCCACAGGCTGGGACAGCTTCCCTGGGGACCTAATCTAGGCTGACTTCAGCTCCTGAGATCTCCAGACTCTTACTCTAGACAAGCAGTTCTTACTAGGGGGCAGTTCTGTCCCAGTGGGGAAACTTAGCAGTGTCTGGAGATGTGTTTTGGGGGGGCGGGAGGATGCTACTGGCATCTTGTGGCAGAGGTCAGGGTTGCTGCTAAGCATCCTCCAATGCACAGGACAGCCCCCATAACGAAGAATTTATCTGTCCCCAAACGCCGGTAGTGCCAAGCCTAAGAAACTTCTTCTAGACTGAGCCACAAGGGAACTTAAGAAAGCACACGCAAATCATATTTCTTCGTGCTGAGCATGAAAAGTATGTAAGGAGATGGGTAGAACTTGGCAGAATAAAGTTTGGAGAATATAATAGAGCAAAACCAATGGCATAACTATCCTAGATTTCTGAGGCTGCTTGTCTGCAGAGTGCACTCAGAGCGCTTAGACAACAGACAGTTTTGAAGAAGAGTTGGGATCTGGGGTCTCAGGAGTTGAGTAACTGGTTTAGCTTTCTGCTGCTACCACCTGTTATATCTGAATTTCTGACCATCTTTCATTTTTCCCTACAGTTACGCATCAGTACATGAAGTCTCAACAGCTTCTCTTCCGTGTCTCAAGAGCAAATGTAAAGCCTTTTTTCGGCTTTTCCTTTATTCCCCCCCTTTATCCCCTAGGGATTAAGGATATATATGAAGGAGAGGCCTAAATATTCTTTTCATTTCGCTTAAACATTCCTTTTCTCTTTTACTGCAGGAAAGTGATATTACATATATGTGTTTTTATATATTTATTTATGTGTTGATATATATAATATTTATGTATTAAATAATCCATAAAATAAATATGTATAAAGAACTAGAGTTGTATTCCTTAGTATTTCAGACCGAAAATAGACTTGGGTTTTTTTGAGGGTTTTTTTGGACATTTCCTTCTAGGAAGTTCTGTAGAGGATTGCGAAAAATAAAAACAAATATGGCTTTGGGTAAGCCAAAGAGATGGGATAGTGCTGGGAGGTGTTGCCAAGGATCCTTGTGTTGTGGAGGAACAGGAGTGGAAAGCACAGAACATCCAGCCCTGTACTAGCCTTGGAGTGAGGGCTAAGAATTTGGGAGAGGGCTTCCTGGTGGCGCAGTTATTGAGAATCCGCCTGCCAATGCAGGGAATGCGAGTTTGACCCCTGGTTCGGGAAGATCCCACATGCTGCAGAGCCACTAAGCCCGTGCGCCCCAACTACTGAGCCTGTGCTCTAGAGCCCGCGACCCACAACTACTGAAGCCTGCGCACCTGGAACCCGTGCTCCGCAACAAGAGAAGCCACCGCAATGAGAAGCCTGCGCACCGCAACGAAGAGTAGCCCCAGCTCGCCACAACTAGAGAAAGCCGACACGCAGCAACTAAGACCCAGTGCAGCCAAAAATAAATTTATATAAAAAAAAAGAACTTGGGAGAAACCTTGAGATTAGGCTGTAGATACAGCAAAGGAGGAAAGTTCTAAATGTCTACAGCAGGAGTTGTCATTTCTGGATACTATTTATTTTTAGGAAACATAAGCTTCACATATGTGAGTGGGGAGCTTGATTGGAATCAGAAAACTGATGCCTTATTTCTGCTGCCTGAGTCCTAACTATGCAACGCTGCTTTTCTCTATGGCTCGAGAGCAGTCTGAAAGGAGATGTTGAATATAAAGAGTTAACCGAGGTTGGAATGGCTGTTCTTTTCTGAGGATGGAATAAGAAGTGATGGGCTGTGGTTAGTGCATGAAGGACTTAGGTTAGACATTTAAAAAGACGTGCAGGGCTGATCAGTGTTAAGATACAGTAATTTACTAACATGGCAAATTCTTCTCCAGACACCCCTAAAATGTTGTTTGGGGATAACTTAAATATAAGCCCCTTAAGCTTTTAATTTTAGTCCAAGTCTCTGTGAAAAACAAAAACAAAACTTAAGGTCATCATGTAAATAGGGCATGAGTTAATTTACCTGACACACTTGAAGACTAGACGTAGGTAGATCATCATGTGGCAGTAGCAGGAACTCAGAAACCCAAGCTGCACATATCTTCTGAAATCTCCCTGGCAACGAAGTCAGCAAAGGCCATCCTTCCAGCAATTACTGCCAGCTTAAAGAACTGGCTTTAGATTCTTTGTGGATTGCCCAGAACACCATGATCTTCTGTTTCAGTGGTTCTGTTACAAATGTCATCTCCTACCTCTGTGATACTGTCTCCTTTTCTGGTATCCTTTTAAAATTCTGTTCATATAAATTGTCATCTGGTTCTTAAGGCACAGAGTTCTTTTGAGAACCCTATGATAATTTATGGAAAACAATTGGAAGAGGATAACATATAAAAGCAATGTAGTGTTATGGCTAGTGGACGTATGTGTTTATTTCTACCTCAGGGTTACAGTGTTAATGCCAGCACTGTGTACAGATCCTAAAGGACAAAAATGTAACCTTCCAATTTTTGTGCTAACAATTTTCTACTACCCTAGAGTTAACTGAGGGTGCAATATTTGGCACATCGACTGCTTACCTGCCCCCTACCCCCCAATCCCAAGCAATAGTGGTTCACGGCCCTGGATCCAGAGTCAGGCAGGCAGGCAGGCAGGCAGGTGGGCACTTGTCCTGGTTCGTTGAAGCTCTGTGAGTCATGATCCTGCATTCGGGAGGCACATGGTCAGTATCTCCTCTACTCCCCCCGGTCAGAACAATCATAGTCAGTAATTTATAATGTTCCTTTTGAAAAGTTGCCTATGTCTGCATGTCAAACCAACCCATGTTCAGAACTCTTTTGGGTATAGTTTCCATGAGGCTTAAATGATTGACGTAATTCTTGGGACGTCCTTTTATGTGTTCCACAGACAATAGACCTTCCATTGGATGTAGCTCAAACATTACACAGGGCATGGGCCTCCCTGTGGATGGGAGTAAAGTCCAAAAAGAGAGTGACAAAGTAGGTGAAAGGAAGTAGAAAGAGAAACAAGAACACGAATGCAAGCATATGCCTACCGTGCTTCTCTTTCCCAGAGGATACAAGAGGCCCTTCATCCAATTGTTCAGATGCTACAAGCTCATCATTCTTGATTCTTCTCTGTATCTCACGCCTACCATCAAATCCATTGGCTAATATTCTTGGCTCTGCCTTTGAAATATCCAGAATCCTACCTTTTATTTTCCTGCTTCTATCCCATTGTCACACTGATGTAAGCTCACTATCACCTCTCACCTGAACTATTGAAATAGCCTCCTTTATTGTCTCTCTAACTCTACTCCCTCTACCCAGTGTAGGCTCCACATTGCCCCCAGAGAAACTCTTCAAAATATAAGTTGGGTCATATCATTCCCCTGCTCAAAACCCTCTAGTGACTTCCTACTGCATTTTAATGAAATGTCAAGTCCTTCCTGTGACCTATGATGCACTGAGTTACCTGGTCCTGATAATTCTCTGTCTGCCACTCTCTCTGTTGCTTGCTGTTCCCCAGGAACCTGGCTTTCTTGCTGTTTCCTTTTTTTTTTTTTTTTTTTTTTTTTTTTGCGGTACGCGGGCCTCCCACTGCTGTGGCCTCTCCCGTTGCGGAGCACAGGCTCCAGACGCGCAGGCTCAGCGGCCATGGCTCATGGGCCTAGTCGCTCCACGACATGTGGGATCTTCCTGGACCGGGGCACGAACCTGTGTCCCCTGCATTGGCAGGCAGACTCTCAACCACTGCGCCACCAGGGAAGCCCTGCCAAGTCGTTTTTGATCTAGGTAGCCAAAGGGTGACTCTAATTATAATTGTGTGTGTGTATCCATCTCTTTTTGTGTATACTATATTATGTATGTAGTAGAGTATTATATATGTGTGTGTATAAATGTGTGTGTGTGCGTGAGCGTATCTCAACCCAAGTATCTAGCACCCAGCCTGATATATTATCAAAGGATCCATCCCTTATAGTGTATCAGGCTCTGTGCTAGATATTTTGCTTGCATTACCCACTTTAATAAAATAGCTCTCAGATAGGTGTCGTCGTTATCCCCATCATGGTGATGTAGAAATGGAGGTTGAGAGGCAACTTGGCTCAAGGTCACACAGTTATTAAATAACAGATGAATAATGGACAGGATGTGATCTGGCTCCAAAACCTTTACTGAGTGACTTGACTATGCTATCTATATACTACATCTCCTAATTTTGTTTTTTGTTTTTTCGTGTTTTTTTTTGCGGTATGCGGGCCTCTCACTGATGTGGCCTCTCCCGTTGAGGAGCACAGGCTCCGACGCGCAGGCCCAGTGGCCATGGCTCACGGGCCTAGTCGCTCCACGGCATGTGGGATCCTCCCGGACCAGGGCACGAGCCTGCGTCCTCCGCATCGGCAGGTGGACTCTCAACCGCTGCGCCACCAGGGAAGCCCCATCTCCTAATTTTGAATTTGCCAAAACCCTATAGGGGAGTAAATAGGATAAGCAGGAGATTCTTATAGTATATATTTCTACAAACGATTACAAAAAATCACAAGGTATACATATTTTTGTTTGAGATGAAAGATGTTCCCTTAGTGGTTTAGAAATTAGGTTACATTAAAGTTCACAGATGGTAATATGAAATACCAATAAAGTTTTTATTCAGCTGTATTGACCAAATTAAGTGAAAAATATTAAAAGTTTACATTTTATACCTTCTATTTAAAGGATTTGTTTGAAGGACACCTGTTGTTATGTTCTGCAAATCCTATTCATCAAGTTGGGCACATTTACAAAGCGCTCCCCCTTGATCTCTGTAAACTCGAAGGTGTTTATTCTTTTATTTCCTGCTCCATTCATCCTTGTTATCTACACTTAACAGTTGAGCGACATCACTTACCCTTGCTGTCTCCACCTTTGCTGTCCTTCACGTAGCTCTCAACGCCTCCCCATTAAGCCCTCACTAGGTCACTTCATTTCACGTGCTCAGCCCTGCCTAGACTTGCCAAGGTTCTCCCAGTACCCCTCCTCAGCTTCTTTTCTTTTGGGATGTCCATGCAGTGTCCAACCACCTCCTTCATATTTTTGTTCTGATTACTGTCTGTGCTACCTCTGAACTTCTATATGCAAAGTTTATATCTTATAAAATTATTTCACATTTGTTAGGTCTTTCTGCATGGCACACAGAAACTCTCTTTCTCCTTCCCGATATATAATTCTTTCAGTTGTACCCTCTATCCTAGTTCCTGTAACCAGCTCACCTGAAACAACTTCTATGCAAAAAGTGCTTACCTCTCAAGGGAAGGCATTAAGGGATTGTTGAACACTGTAAAAGCTCAGAAGCAACATGGTTTTGAGGAGCGGTGAGTGAGATGCTCAAAGGATGTTAGAGCTGGAAGGCACTGGAGAAGTCATGGGCCTGGTTCCTTTTGTTGTGTTATGTTCTGTGTAGGTTGTATCACTTAGGTTGCTTTCAGCTGCAAGTAACAATACCCTAAGAAAGGAATTGACAAGATTATTTACCATCTTCCTTAACAAGAAGTCTGGAGAGGAGCCAGTTCCTGGGTTTGATTAGGAGCTCAGCAGCATCACCACTGAACCAGATGCTATCCATAGTTCCCCTTGCTGTCTTCAGCTTGTTGGTGAAGCCTGTACTTCTGTGTCGTGGTGACCATGATGTCACAGGCATACACAACTACGTCCACTGAAAGGGAGGAGACTTGTTTCCACTCTGCTAATTGTACAGCTCTGCTCATTCCAAAGGGAAACGTTTTCCCAGGTGATCCAGCAGACTGCCACTTCTGTGTCCACGGCTAACTACAGGGGAAGCAGGGATGGCATGTATCTGGCATTTGTAGGCTTTCTGATGGGCGAGGTGGGCATGTGGATTCTGCTGGTATAGAAGAAGAGAGAAGGAACTAGCTATTGGTGTGGCACCCATTCATGTCTGCCATTCATACTGAACCCAAGAAGAGGAGCTTCTGAACCATCTGCATCATTACCTTTTTGCATTGCCCAAACTGGAAGGATTAGTTTCTGTTTACAAATGTTTGGGCTCTCTGATGTTGTTAACTAGCAGGAAGGAAGGGAGAGAGGAAGAAAGAAAAAAGATACAAATTTAGAAGAACTATAGTTAATAAATTTTCATGTGTATCAGTTCCCGTGGCAAATACTCTGAGATGTTATGACGTATCAGCAACTCTTAAAACCTGCATATTAGTGTGTCACTGGACTTTGGTCTATAACGTCTCATTTTCTTTTTGGGGGCTCAAGTTTAGATGATTGTAAGATAAAATAATGACCAATCTTTGTACCCCTTTCTGGCATTCAGTCGAAGGAAAATTGCTTTCTTAGTGGAGCTTGACAGAATCATGTAATTGAACTTAGGAAGAGATTTTTTAAAAAATTGAAGTATAGGTGATTTACCTATACTTTACAATATTGTATTAGTTTCAGGTGTATAGCAAAGCGATTGTTATTTTTATCAGATTATATTCCATTATAGGTTATTACAAGATACTGAATATAATTCCCTGTGCTATACAGTAAATCCTTGTTGCTTATCTATTTTATGTATAGTAGTTCTTATCTGTTAACCCCATACTCCTAATTTGTCCCTCCCACCCTCCCTCGCTCTCCCCTTTGGTAACCACAAGTTTGTTTTCTATGTCTGCTAATCTGTTTCTGTTTTGTATATAGATTCATTTGTACTGTTTTTAGATTTCACATATAAGTAATACCACATAATATTTGTCTGTTTCTGTCTGACTTACTTCACTCAGTATAATATTCTCTAGGTCCATCCATGTTGCTGCAAATGGAAATATTTCATTCTTTTTTATGGCTGAGTAATATTCCACTGTATATATGTACCACATCTTCTTAAGCCAGTCATCTGTTGATGGGCACTTGGGTTGCTTCCATGTCTTGGCTGTTGTAAGTAGTGCTGCTCTTGAGGTTCATGTATCTTTTCAAATTAGATTTTTTGTTTTTTCCAGATAATATACCCAGGAGTGGGATTGCTGGATCATGTGGTAGCTCTACTTTTAGTTTTTAAGGAACCTCCATTCTGTTTTCCATAATGGTTGCATCAGTTTACATTCCCACTGACAGTGTACAAGGGCTCTCTTTCCTCCACACCCTCTCCAACATTCATTAATTGTAGACTTTTTGATGATGGCCGTTCTGACCAGTGGGACGTGATACCTCATTGTGGTTTTGATTTGCCTTTCTCTGATAATGAAAGATGTTGAGCATCTTTTCATGTGACTTTTGGTCATCTATATGTCTTCTTTGGAAAAATGTCTATTTAGGTCTTTGGCCCATTTTTTTATTGGGTTGTTTATTTTTTTGATATGGAGCTATAGGAGCTGTTTGTATGTTTTGGATACTAACCCCTTGTTGGTCACATTGTTTGCAAATATTTTCCCCCATTCTGTAGGTTATCTTTTCGTTTTGTTGATGGTTTCCTTTGCTGTGCAAAAGCTTTTCAGTTTGATTAGGTCTCACTTGTTTATTTTTGCTTTTATTTCATTTACCTTGCAATGAAGGCAAATTTCATTGACCTAAGAAAATATCACTACAATTTATGTCTGAAAATGTTTTGCCTATGTTCTCTTCTAAGAGTTTTATGGTGTACTCTTATATTTAGGTCTTTAAACCATTTTGAGTTTTTGTTTGTTTGTTTTTTGTTTTTTTAGTATGGATGTGAGGGAGTGTTCTAATTTCATTGATTTATATGTAGCTGTCCAGCTCTTAGGGAGAAATTTTTAAATGGAATAGAAGATGCCTTTCTAAATGTAGGCTGCTGATAAAAGTACATGTAACAATGAAATAAAAAGTAACTCTTCCTTTTTAATTTGGTGATTCAGTTATGTCCAGTAGGAGTTACAGAAAGAAATAGCCTCTAATACCTATCAATTTTATCATGAAAGTATCTTAAGTTGAGGCAGATAATTCTAAGCCAGTCACGGCCATCTCATTTACTAAGTTTCTTTTGTATGTCAGGGCCTGTGTTATGTACAAAGGATCCAAAGATATAGAGATGGCCTCATTCCTATCTATTGGACCTTGAGCTCCAATGGGGCAGAGACCTATGTAATCAAGCAATTACAATTCCAGGTACTACAGACTACAATAGAGATGTGTAAAAGTAAGGATTAGCACAAATGACAGTGTCTGTCCTATAAGATAGTTCATATTATCCTCATTTCTAGGTGAAAAAAACAGAGCCACAGAGTAGTCAAATTAACTTGTCCATAAACAGCCGAGTCAGGTTGTGAACTGCATCTCTGACCCCAGGTCCAGTGTCCTCTGGCCTACTCTGCATGGAAAGGAAAATGAGGTCTCTCTTCCCCTTGAGGGCAGTGTCAGAAAAGATCTCACAGAGGTAATAGTATTTGAGATTGGCCTTGAGAGATGAGATCTCAGTAGGGTGAGGGCAGAGACATTGTAAGCAATGAGAACAGCATGAAAGGCTTCAGTGCTATATAGTTGGTGCACAATTTGTAGCAGAGAAAAAAATTAGGAAGGTAGCTGAGCCTTCTAATGAAAGACCTTATAGTCAGGGTTGAGGTATTTACTTAATTCAGTGGACAGCAAGAGGATCCAGTGGGGTTTGAGCAGGTGACTGCTATAACCAGAAGGGTACACTTAAGCAATTATTTTTCCACAAATATATCTAGTTGGGCTGGAGGTGATCCAGAGAAAAGGCTAAAGAGCAGTCCAAGCAAGAGGTAACGAGGGCCTGTCACGTGGCTACCTTTTCACGTGGCTCAGGTAGATGAGAGTCTCCCGTAGTCATGGAACAAGAAGCAGGTGATCACAAATTTGAGAGCCATTCAGGTTTGTTGCTATTTTCTTGTCTTAGTGAACAATTATTTACAACTCCTAAAAGTTCAAAATTTTTCCCGACTCCCATTTATTTCTTTTATTCTCTTGATTGTATTATCTTGCCTCAGAGAGATTTTTCTAAGACATTTTTAATAGCTTAAAACTACTGAAAATAGAGACTTACTTTGTGACAAGATAGAGTAGCAGGGTCTGTATTTACCCTCCTGCCTGCAACAGCTGAGAAACTGGACAAAGCATATGAAATAACTATTTTCAATATGTTGGACGTTAGGCAATAAATGGCAGTGACGCCTGAGAGACGGGGAATAAACAAGGCTAACTCTAGGACTGTCGAAGCTCATTGCCATGAGAGGGTCTCCGTGCCATAGCACAGGGTGCTGGACCCCAGCTGGATCCTAGTGGTCTCCTGAATGGTGGAGGGTGGAGCTGGTTCTTTGAGAACATTGACACAGTTAAATGCCTTTACCCAGGCTGATCAGAAAAGAAGAAAGATGTAAATGACCAGTATCAGGTAATTAAGAGAGGGGGTAACGTCACTACTGATTCTGTAGCGGTTAAAAGGTCAATAAGGGGATACTGCTAATGAGTTGATGCCAATAAATTCAACAACTTACATGAAAATGATAAATTTGTTAAAGGCACAAACTACCCAGGCTCATTCAAAAATAAATTTAAAACCTGAAAAACCCTATATCTATTAAAGAAATTGAGTTTATGGTTAAAAACCTAGCAAAGAAAACTCCAGGCCAAGATGACTTAATTGGTGAATTCTGTCTATAAAAGAAACAATCCCAAACTCTTTCTAGAAGAATACACAGACTCTTCCAGAAAATTGAAAACGAGAGAACACTTCTCTGCTTATTCCATGAAGACAGCATTACCAAAGATGTTACAAGAAAAGAAAAGCTATAGACCAATATCCCCCATGAACATAGATGTAAAGATTCTGAACTTCCCTGTGGCACAGTGGTTAGGAATCTGCCAGCCAGTGCAGGGGATATGGGTTCGATCCCTGGTCTGGGAAGATCCCACATGCCGTGGAGCAACTAAGCCTGTGTGCCACAACTACTGAGCCTGCGCTCTATAGCCCACGAGCCACAACTACTGAGCCCGCATGCCACAACTACTGAAGCCCACGTGCCTAGAGCCCATGCTCCGCAACAAGAGAAGCCACCACAATGAGAAGCCCGTGCACCACAATGAAGAGTAGCCCCCATTCGCTGCAGCTAGAGAAAGCCCGCACACAGCAGTGAAGACACAACACAGCCAAAAATAAAAATTTTAGCAAATCAAATCCATGATAAAATATCATGACCAAAGGGGTTTATCCCAGGAATGCAAACTTGGTTTAACATTTGAAAATCAGTCAATGTAATTCTCCATAATAACAGACTGAAAAGGAAAAGTGATTATGATCAGTATTTGACAAAGTCCAATATTTATTCATGAGAAAAAAATCTCAGCAAACTAGGAATAGAAGGGAACATTCTTAACCTGTCATAGTAGATCTATGAAAAACCTACAGCTAACATTATACTTACTAGTAAAAGGCTGAATGCTTTCCCTCTAAAACCAGGAAAAAAGACAGAGATATCTTCTCTTACCATTTTTGTTCAGATTGCACTGGAGATTCTAGCCATTGCCATCAAGTTTAAAAAAAAAAAAAAAAGAAGGAAAAGGTATTGAAATTGAAAAGAAGTAAAAACTGACTTTTATCACAGAACACATGATCATCTGTGCAGAAAATGTGATGGAATCTACCAAAAAGAACTATTAAGTGACTGTAGCAAACCGTAGGATACAAAGTCAATAATACAGAATAAGTTGTATTTCTCAATATTGGCAATGAACTATTAGAAATTGAAATGGAAAATAGTACCATTTACCATATCAAAGAATATGAAATACTTAGAAATGCATCTGACAAAATATGTATGAGACTTGTATACTGAAAACTGCAAAACATTGCTAAGGGAAATTAAAGCAGATTTAAATAAATTGAGAGACAAACCATGTACATGGATTGGAATATTCAGTATCGTTAAGATGCCAGTTCCGCCTCAATTGATCTATAGATTCAACATAATCTAAATCAGAATCCCAACAGACATTTTTGTTAAAAATTGATCAGCTCCGTCTAAAACTCATATGGAAATACAAAGGATCTAAAAAGAGCTAAAACAACTTTAGGAAAGAACAAAGTTGGAAGAGTAACTTTACCTGATTTCAATTAATTATTATAAATTTATAGTAATCAAGGTAATGTGATATTAGTATAAAGTTGGACAAATAGATCAGTAGAACAAAATAAAGAGTCCTTTAATAGGCCCAAGGATATATGGTCAAAATTTATTTTTAACAAAGGTACAAAGGCAATTCAGTGGGGAAAGAATAGTTTTTTCAACAAATGGTGCCGGAACAATTTGATATCCATCTGCCAAAAAAAAAAAATCATATATCCATACCTCACACCATTTATAAAAACTAACGATATATTATAGACCTAAACGTGCAATCCTAAAATTATAAAACGTCTAGAAGAAACATAGGAGAAAATATTTGTGACCTTTACTTAAGCAAAGATTTCTCAAATATGACACCGAAAGCATAATCCATGAAAGACAAAAACCTGATAAATAGGACTTAATCATAATTTCTGTTCTTTGAAAGACATTGTTAAGGGAATGAAAAAGAAAGCCACAGACTGGAGAAAATATTTACAAATCGTGTGTCTGAGAGAGGACTTTATCCAGAATCACTCAGTGATAAGAAAACAAACAATCCAATAAAAATGGGCAAAGAATATATACCAATGGCAAGTAAACTAATGAAAAGCACATGAAAAATATGTTCAACGTCATTAGTCATCAGGGAAGTGCAAAGAAAAACCATCATGAGATACCACGCTACACCTGTTAGTATGGTAAAAAATAAGTAAACTGAAACACTCATGTACTGCTGGTAGGAATGTAACATGATACAGTCATTTTCGAAGTATTGATTGCCAGTTTCTTAAATATCTACTTCCAAATGACTTAAACATTTCACTCCTGGGCAATTACCCAAGGGAAATTAAAGCATATGTCCATACAGATACTTGTACACAAATGTTTATAGCAGCTTTACTTGTAATAACCAAAAACTGGAGTTGCCTCAGATGTCCATCAACAGATGAATGGATAGACAGTTTTGGTATGTCCATATAAGGCAATACACCTCAGCTATATAAAGGAATGAACTGTTGATACATGCAGCAATTTGATGAGTTTCAAAATAATTATGCTAAGTGAAAGAATCCAGACCTCTGCCACCCCTGCCCAAAGAAAAAAGTATGATTTTCTTTACAGAAAATTTAGAAAATACAAACTAATGTATATTTACTGAAAACAAATTGGTGGTTGCTAAGGGACAGCAGGGAGGCAGATGGGGAGGGATAGGAAGGAGGATTTTATAAACGGGATTGAGGAAACCTTTGGGGTGATGGATATGCTCATTATCTTGATTTTGGTGATAGCTTTATAGGTGTATAATGTTAGTCAAAACTTATCAAATAGTATGCTTTAAATATGTGCAGTTTTGTGAATCTCAATTATACTTCAGTAAAACTATTTCTAAACTACCGGAGTGCCACCAGATCTGTCTTCCCAAGTTCAACTAAGACTTTGAATTCTAAGGAATTCAAATGTGATAAATATTTAGCATTTAGATTCTCACGATTTTCCAGAGTTTTGTTCAGCATGTTTATGTCTTTGTTCAATTTTTTGAAGTTCTTTACATGAAAGCCCTTTATTTCATGCAGAAGTAGAGCAGTATAAATGCATACAGACTACTGGTGAGAATATAAATTGGTGCAATCACTATGTGACAACACTTCTAATGTAAAATATGTGCGTACTGTACAACATAGCAGTTCTCTTTCTTGGAATGGACCGAGAATAGCAGCTCTCAAACTGGTCTCAGGTCGCCTTTGCACTCTTAAATTATTGAGGAATTAAAAGAGCTTTTGTTTGTGTTATATGAGTTATATCTTTAGATATTTACTTATATTAGAAATCAAAACTGATAACATTTAGAAATATTTTTCATTTTTAAATAACCATAATAAACATACTGACAGGTTAACACAATTAATACTTTTAGGGAGAATAATGGTTTTCCAAAACAAAAACACAAGTGAGAAGAGTGGTATTGTTTTATATTTTTAATATATTTATATCTAATACCTTGCTCAATCGAAGATGGACACTCATATCTTTTTTTATATTTAATCTTTTGGGATATACTGTCTTTTTTTTTTTTTTTTTTTTTGCGGTACGCGGGCCTCTCACTGTTGTGGCCTCTTCCGTTGCGGAGCACAGGCTCCGGACACGCAGGCTCAGCGGCCATGTCTCATGGGCCTAGTCGCGCCGCGGCATGTGGGATCTTCCCGGACCGGGGCACGAACCCGTGTCCCCTGCATCGGCAGGCGGACTCTCAACCACTGCGCCACTAGGGAAGCCCTGGGATATACTGTCTTAATTGAAGTGTATGAGGAAAATCTGGCCTCACACAGATATACAGTTGGAAAAGGGAGAACCTTTGCAGATAATTATGGGTAGTCTTCTTTGATACTACACCGTAACTCTCTAAGTGATAGTTTTTAAAATTGAAGTTGCAGTGTTGAATCTGAAACCACATCAGTGAATTTTCTGTACTCTGTTGCATTAAAATCTATTGGCATTTGTCGATCTGTACTTTGAATGGACTGATCACATGATTTGTAATATTATGCACTAGTTTGGAAAATATTGGCTCAGGTGAGTTATTCACATCTCCCAAATGTTGACACATTTCATTATATAATATCAACAAATAATACTCATTAATATCACCAACATCTTATCAGAAAAGTCTCGAAGAGCTAGAAAGCTGTCAAGCTTGCCATGGCAGACATAAGTTTTCTGAAATTCTAATTTTTACTTGAAAGACTGAGTTTTATCAATGGCAGCCAGTAATGCCATTCATTTCTTTGAAGCGACAGGTTCACTTTCTTTGTTTTCGAGAGATAACTGTTAAATACCAAGTCTGAATCATGATGGTTTGAAATCTGTCAGTCATTCTTTCAAGTAAAACTGTGGTCTGTGGAAAAAGTGGTTAGTTCAGCTTGCAATTCAAGCACGCGACTGCTTTTCCTTGAGATAGACGGTGCAATTTGTTAGACAGCAGAAGTGCCTTATGCAGCTTCCCGTTTAGGGACAGAACAGGAAACATTTTCTGTAAGAGGTCAACAAGTATATACGTTAGGCATTGTGGACCACGGAATTGAGTTTAAGTTGAGTGTTGTAACGATTCAGCTACATCAGTGCAGTGTGAAAGCAGCCTTAGACAATATGTAAACAAATGGATGTGACTGTGTACCAATAAAACTTTATTTACAAAAACAGGGAGCGGACTAGGTTTGCACAGCAAACTGTAGTTCGCCAACCCTGACATACAGTATTAAAAAGATGAGTATATTAAGGTTAAGAGTTAATAAAATTAATAACTTACTGCTTCACCAAGGACATGCTTCTCAGTAGCATTGATATCTGTCATCATGCTTCTATCTGAATGATAGATGCTCTTGAGCATCTATCAAGAGGATCCATGCTTACTGCTCTTCATTGTGTAACCCTCCGCTCTGATGCTATTCTCAGCATCTGAGCCCTGGATTCTAGAGTTTATCCTGCCTTGAGAACATCCCATAAATTATCTCTACCCTCTTTTCAAACTCAGCTCTTTTTGACTTCTCCTTCTTGATCTCAAACATGCTTACACGTGTCCCATCTTTAAGTGATAAAAGCCTCCCTTTGACCCTCTCCTCCACTCACACCCAGTCTGTGCTTGGGCTCTATTTCCTTTGCATGGCAGCAGTCTCCTAGTCGTACATTG
Source organism: Monodon monoceros (assembly GCF_005190385.1). Classification (NCBI taxonomy): domain Eukaryota; kingdom Metazoa; phylum Chordata; class Mammalia; order Artiodactyla; family Monodontidae; genus Monodon; species Monodon monoceros. Next base: position 17,537,197 of record NW_021703771.1, on the reverse strand, counting down.
TGTTCTTAGGGTTCTCTTTGCTAGGACTTTTGCAATGTTTGATACCAGTGATCCCTGACTGCTTCTTGAAATTTTTGAAGCTCTCTTCTTAATTCGCTCCAAAATTTAATTTTCCTGGGCTTCTATTTACCATTCTGATGGTTCTTTCGCCCAGTTTTCTTCCATTCATTTCTTAAATGTTGGTCTTTCTTGGTTTTGCTTCTTATTTTCAATAAGATAATTTTCATTGTTCTTTGTATGATCCATGGGTTACCTCTTCTACTTTCATGATTTCAGCTCCCATGTCTTTGCTGGTGACTCCCAAAGTTGTATCTAGACTAAGTGTTTCTCCTGAGCTTTAGAACATGCTTCCAGTCCCCTATCAGACATCTCAATTTGGAGCTCCAATAGCTACTTCCTATGTATCATGTCTAAAATAGTTTATATCTCTTTTGAAACCCACTTTCCTCCTTATTTCAGTCAAAAGCATTTACTGGGCCCCAAACTAGAAATCTGGAATTATTTAAGATTCCTTTTCCCTTCACCTCTAATATCTATGTGTTCACCTGCAAATCCCCATAGCTGTATCTCCTAAATTTCTTTCTGCTACATTCATTATCTCCCTGTCTTCACTGCCTTTTCGTGAGTTCAGCTTCCTCTCTCTGGCTATCGCTGGGCTTTCTAATGTACCCTTGTCCTGTCTTCTAGTATATCTTTCCAGGCAAAGGTGATTCTTCCTTATCTGCCTCTTCTTACCTTGCAGATATTATTTAGTAGTCACTGGGTAATGTGGTTGCCTGTAAAAGCAAAATCTTATTGGTACTTTTCTGCTAAAAGACTCCCAGGGGCTCCCCTTGGTCCAAAGGGTGAAGTTGAAACTCTTTAATGCCAGGTGTGAGATCTCTCACTGGCCATCCCCTGGCTCTTTAGTTAAGTTTCTCCCCTCCGTCTGCCCACATATACCCAGCCCCCAGACCACCACAGTTCTCCAGGGACACGTCCATCACCTCTTACAGCTGCACTCTTGGCATATTTGCTAAAAATGTCCTCACTCCCCTCCCATGTCACAGTCGACTTAAGGGCCCCACTCCTCTCTTTCCTTCCCATGGAGTCTTTCCTAATACCCCACCATACTCTCACAGTGCACTGCATGGATAACAGCATTTACAGACATTTATTTTGGGTGCCTACTTTGTTCAGATCATTTGCAATCCTTATAATAACCCTGAAAGGTAGTAATTATTACTCCCACTTTAAAGATGAGTACCCGAGTCCAAGATATATAATATTAAATGATTTGTCTGAAGTTAACACATCTAGACGGGGGCTGACCTAGGCTCTGGACCTGGGCTCTTCCTGTTCTATCAGTCTGTATCTCTTTACTCTTCTAGGCATTTCTTTACTATCTGAACATGTATTCATCTCCTCTGATCAGCAATACATTTCCATATCACCAGTTCAATAAATAAAGGAATAGAAGAATTTGTGACTGACACAGAGTTGCAGGTATAAAGCAGTCCCCTGATATAACCTCAGAAAACAGTGTTAGAGCTTAGTGATTTGTCTTTGTCAAAGAGCTGTTTATTTAGATCTTGGGTAAAGTATTTTGGTTCTTGTACATTTTGGTCAACAAATGTTTACTGTGCGCAGTGTTCTCCGAAGCCCTGCCCAGGAAACAGACGTTGGTATGGTTGTTTCCATCCTCAGAGAGCTTTGGTATGGCAGGAATTTATGACAGACACACAGCTGATGTGGACAGGCGGTAAGAATAAAGTGCCTCAGGTTTTTAAGCAGAGGAAGGTCACGTGAGACTGCATTCAAATGGGACCAGGAAAGATTTCCTGATGGATGAGTAGAATTCCAATAAAGGGAGGTATTTATTTTAAACTTCCCATCTTCCTATTCAGGGGATAGGAAGTTTAAAATAAATATAAAGTAAGAAAGAAGTCTGGTTTGGTCCATTTATAATTCAGATCAGTTATTGATACCCTTTAGTCTTGGAGTTAAGAGCAGTGATGGAGTATCAATTTTAAAAATTCTGTTTATTGTACAGTAAACAAATGCATAAAGTAAATGTGGAGCTTAATGATTAATGAGTGTGGATTTTAAGTAAGGAACAGGGTGGGTTTGTCTTTGCATTTGTTGCATGGGATTTCCTAGACACTGGGTATCATATGCAGTCCTCTGCAGGACGGATGTGGCCTGTAAGAGAATTCCCACAGTTTTCTCATCCTGACAAGGTCATCTTGTCTGTTGAAGTAATTTTCTTAAGTCCACACTGCGCCAGGGTGGCTTTGCTTCTGTTCCTTAGGACGTGGTCTTTGGTTGCCTCAGCTAACTTTTTGACAGTGCTCACTTTTTCTGAATTCTCGGCAGCCCCTCTTGGACACTATAGACATTTTTTCCCCCTGAGGTACACCTGGAATAGTAGCTAATATGTAGATGTGGATGGTGAATGTGTTACAAAGATTTACTCTCTTATAAACTCAGGTCAGATCATAGTAATTTAACGCCTGCATGATGTTCTGTGAAAGCTTTGATGAGCAGAGTGGAATTCTTTTACTGTTCCCTCTCATTCTGCCACTTACATGACAAGTGTGTTATTAGCACCCATCAAAATTAAAATCCAAGTGAAGTAGGCTTTTCGATATAGTATTTCAAAAAATACACTTATGTTATTGCCTTCAGATGGTATATAGCAGGAGTCCCCAACCCCCCTGGGCCGCACAGCAAGAGGTGAGTGGCAGGCAAGCGAGTGAAGCTTCATCTGTATTTACAACCTCTCCCCATCGCTCACATTACTGCCTGAGCTCCGCTTCCTGTCAGATCAGCGGCGACATTAGATTCTCATAGGAGCTCGAACCCTACTGTGAACTGCACATGCGAGGGATCTAGGTTGTGCGCTCCTTATGAGAATCTAATGCCTGATGATCTGAGGTGGAGCGGAGGTGATGCTAGCGCTGGGGAGCGGCTGCAAATACAGATTATCATTAGAGAGAGGTTTGACTGCACAGAGACCATAATAAATCAATTGCTTGCAGACTCATATCAAAACCCTATCAGTGAGTGGCAAGTGAAAACAAGCTCAGGGCTCCCACTGATGCTGCATTATGGTGAGTTGTATAATTATTTCACTATATATTACAATGTAATAATAATAGAAATAAAGTGCACAATAAATGTAATGTGCTTGAATCATCCTGAAACCACCCCCCTGCCCAGTCCGTGGAAAAATTGTCTTGTATGAAATCGGTCCCTGGTGCCAGAAAGGTTGGGGACCGCTGGTGTATAGAATAAGTGTCCACATGTTTGAGACATTGTGCTAGGAGTGATAACAAAAAAGATTAACATAAAGTTTAGCTTTCCTGGGAGTTTGTAATTTTAAAAAATGACAGTGGTACCAGAAAACGGATAAAATTCAGAAGAGGATACAGAAGAGAATTCAATAGAAAAAATAAGCCCAAGAAAAAATAAGTACATTGGGTAAACGTATTTATATGTCCATGTGTGAAAATATGACATTTACTTTTCTTTGAAGGCAAGATATTTATTTTTTTTGAATTTTATTTCATTTATTTTTTTATATAGCAGGTTCTTATTAGTCAAAAATTTTATACACATCAGTGTATACATGCCCATCCCAATCTCCCAATTCATCACAGCACCACCACCACCACCCTGCCACTTTCCCCCTCTTGGTGTCCATACGTTTGTTCTCTACGTCTGTGTCTCAGTTTCTGCCCTGCAAACCCGTTCATCTGTACCATTTTTCTAGGTTCCACATATATGCGTTCCACAAATATACGATATTTGTTTTCCTCTTTCTGGCTTACTTCACTCTGTATGACAGTCTCTAGATTCATCCCCGTCTCTACAAATGACCCAATTTCATTCCTCTTTATGGCTGAATAATATTCCATTGTATATATGTACCACATCTTCTTTATCCATTCGTCTGTCTGTGGGCATTTAGCTTGCTTCCGTGACCTGGCTATTGTAAATAGTACTGCAGTGAACATTGGGGTGCATGTGTCTTTTTTAATTATAGTTTTCTCTGGGTATATGCCCAGTAATGGGATTGCTGGGTCATATGGTAATTTTAGTTTTAGTTTTTTAAGGACCCTCCATACTGTTCTCCATAGTGGCTGTATCAATTTACATTCCCACCAACAGTGCAAGAGGGTTCCCTTTTCTCCACACCCTCTCCAGCATTTGTTTTTAGTAGATTTTCTGATGATGCCCATTCTAACTGCTGTGAGGTGATACCTCATTGTACTTTTGATTTGCATTTCTCTAATAATTAGTGATGTTGAGCAGCTTTTCATGTGCTTCTTGGCCATCTGTATGTCTTCTTTGGAGAAATGTCTATGTAGGTCATCTCCCCATTTATGGATTGGGTTGTTTGTTTTTTTAATATTGAGCTGCATGAGCTGTTTATATATTTTGGACATTAATCCTTTGTCTGTTGATTCGTTTGCAAATATTTTCTCCCATTCTGAGAGTTGTCTTTTCATCTTGTTTGTAGTTTCCTTTGCTTTGCAAAAGCTTTTAAGTTTCATTAGGTCCCATTTGTTTATTTTTTTTTATTTTTTTTTAACATCTTTATTGGGGTATAATTGCTTTACAATGGTGTGTTAGTTTCTGCTTTATAACAAAGTGAATCAGTTACACATACATATACATATGTTCCCATATGTCTTCCCTCTTGCATCTCCCTCCCTCCCACTCTCCCTATCCCACCCCTCCAGGCTGTCACAAAGCACCGAGCTAATATCCCTGTGCCATGCGGCTGCTTCCCACTAGCTATCTACCTTACTACGTTTGTTAGTGTGTATATGTCCATGACTCTCTGTCGCCCTATCAAAGCTCACCCTTCCCCCTCCCCATATCCTCAAGTCTGTTCTCCAGTAGGTCTGCGTCTTTATTCCTGTCTTACCCCTAGGTTCTTCATGACATTTTTTTCCCTTAAATTCCATATATATGTGTTAGCATACGGTATTTGTCTTTTTCTTTCTGACTTACTTCACTCTGTATGACAGACTCTAGTTCTATCCATCTCATTACAAATAGCTCGATTTCGTTTCTTTTTAAGGCTGAGTAATATTCCATTGTATATATGTGCCACATCTTCTTTATCCATTCATCCAATGATGGGCACTTAGGTTGTTTCCATCTCCGGGCTATTGTAAATAGAGCTGCAATGAACATTCTGGTACATGACTCTTTTTGAATTTTGGTTTTCTCAGGGTATATGCCCAGTAGTGGGATTGCTGGGTCATATGGTAATTCTATTTGTAGTTTTTTAAGGAATCTCCATACTGTTCTCCATAGTGGCTGAACCAATTCACATTCCCACCAGCAGTGCAAGAGTGTTCCCTTTTCTCCACACCCTCTCCAACATTTATTGTTTCTAGATTTTTTGATGATGGCCATTCTGACTGGTGTGAGATGATATCTCATTGTAGTTTTGATTTGCATTTCTCTAATGATTAATGATGTTGAGCATTCTTTCATGTGTTTGTTGGCATTCTGTATATCTTTGGAGAAATGTCTATTTAGGTCTTCTGCCCATTTTTGGATTGGGTTGTTTGTTTTTTTGTTATTGAGCTGCATGAGCTGCTTGTAAATTTTGGAGATTAATCCTTTGTCATTTGCTTCATTTGCAAATATTTTCTCCCATTCTGAGGGTTGTCTTTTCGTCTTGTTTATGGTTTCCTTTGCTGTGCAAAAGCTTTGAAGTTTAATTAGGTCCCATTTGTTTATTTTTGTTTTTATTTCCATTACTCTAGGAGGTAGGTCAAAAAAGATCTTGCTGTGATTTATGTCAGAGAGTGTTCTTCCTTTCTTTTCCTCTAAGAGTTTTATAGTGTCCGGTCTTACATTTAGGTCTTTAATCCATTTTGAGTTTATTTTTGTGTATGGTGTTAGGGAGTGTTCTAATTTCATTCTTTTACATGTAGCTATCCAGTTTTCCCAGCACCACTTACTGAAGAGGCTGTCTTTTCTACATTGTATATCCTTGCCTCTTTTGTCATAGATAAGTTGACCATAGGCGTGTGGGTTTATCTCTGAGCTTTCTATCCTGTTCCATTGATCTATATTTCTGTTTTTGTGCCAGTACCATATTGTCTAATTACTGTAGCTTTGTAGTATAGTCTGAAGCCAGGGAGCCTGATTCCTCCAGCTCCATTTTTTTTCCCTCAAGTCTGCTTTGGCTATTCGGGGTCTTTTGTGTCGCCATACAAATTTTAAGATTTTTTGTTCTAGTTCCGTAAAAAATGCCATTGGTAATTTGATAGGGATTGCATTGAATCTGTAGATTGCTTTGGGTAGTATAGTCATTTTCACAATATTGATTCTTCCAATCCAAGGACATAGTATATGTCTCCATCTGTTGGTATCATCTTTAATTTCTTTCATCAGTGTCTTATAGTTTTCTGCATGCAGAAAACTTTTGTCTTTTGTCTCCCTAGGTAGGTTTATTCCTAGGTATTTTATTCTTTTGTTGCCATGATAAATGGGAGTGTTTCCTTAATTTCTCTGTCAGATTTTTTATCATTAGTGTATAGGAATGCAAGAGATTTCTGTGCATTAATTTTGTATCATGCAACTTTGCCAAATTCATTGATTAGCTTTAGTAGTTTTCTGGTGGCATCTTTAGGATTCTCAATGTATAGTATCATGTCATCTGCAAACAGTGACAGTTTTACTTCTTCTTTTCCAATTTGTATTCCTTTTATTTCTTTTTCTTCTCTGATTGCCGTGGCTAGGACTTACAAAACTATGTTGAATAATAGTGGTGAGAGTGGACATCCTTGTCTTTTTCCTGATCTTAGAGGAAATGGTTTTGGTTTTTCACCATTGAGAATGATGTTTGCTGTGAGTTTGTCGTATATGGCCTTTATTATGTTGAGGTAGATTCCCTCTACACCCACTTTCTGGAGAGTTTTTATCATAAATGGGTGTTGACTTTTGTCAAAAGCTTTTTCTGCCTCTATTGAGATGATCATATGGTTTTTCATCTTCAGTTTGTTAATATGGTGTGTCACATTGATTTGCATATGTTGAAGAATCCTTGCATCCCTGGGATAAATCCCACTTGATCATGGTGTATGATCCTTTTAATGTGTTGTTGGATTCTGTTTGCTAGTATTTTGTTGAGGATTTTTGCCTCTATATTCATGAGTGATATTGGTCTCTAATTTTCTTTTTCTGTAGTATCTTTGTCTGGTTTTGGTATCAGGGTGATGGTGACCTCATAGAATGAGTTTGGGAGTGTTCCTTCCTCTGCAGTTGTTTGGAAGACTTTCAGAAGGATGGGTGTTAGTGCTTCTCTGAATATTTGATAGAATTCACCTGTGAAGGCATCTGGTCCTGGACTTTTGTTTGTTGGCAGATTTTTAATCACAGTTTCAATTTCATTACTTGTGATTGGTCTGTTCATATTTTCTATTTCTTCCTGGTTCAGTCTTGGAAGGTTATAACTTTCTAAGAATGTGTCCATTTCTTCCAGGTTGTCCATTTTATTTGCGTAGAGTTGCTTGTCGTAGTCTCTTAAGATGCTTTGTATTTCTGCGGTGTCTGTTGTTACTTCTCCTTTTTCATTTCTAATTTTATTGATTTCAGTCCTCTCCCTCTTTTTCTTGATGAGTCTGGCTAATGGCTTATCAATTTTGTTTATCTTCTCGAAGAACCAGCTTTTAGTTTTATTGATCTTTACTACTGTTTTCTTTGTTTCTATTTCTTTTATTTCTGCTCTGATCTTTATGATTTCTTTCCTTCTGCTAACTTTGGGTTTTGTTTGTTCTCCTTTCTCTAGTTCCTTTAGGTGTAAGGTTAAATTGTTTATTTGAGATTTTTCTTGTTTCTTGAGGCAGGCTTGTATTGCTATAAACTTCCCTCTTAGAATTGCTTTTGCTGCATCCCATAGGTTTTGGATCATCGTGTTGTCATTGTCATTTGTCTCTAGGTATTTTTTTATTTCCTCTTTGATTTCTTCACTGATCTCTTGGTTATTTAGTAACATATTGTTGAGCCTCCATGTGTTTGTGTTTTTTACATTTTTTTCCCTGTAATTGATTTCTAGTCTCATAGTGTTGTGGTCAGAAGAGATGCTTGATATGATTTCAGTTTTCTTAAATTTACTGAGGATTCATTTGGGACCCAAGATGTGATCTGTCCTGGAGACTGTTCCGTGCGCACTTGAGAAGAAAATGTAATCTGCTGTTTTTAGATGGAATGTCCCATAAATATGAATTAAATCTATCTGGTCTGTTGTGTCATTTAAAGCTTGTGTTTCCGTATTAATTTTCTGTTTGGATGATCTGTCCATTGGTGTAAGTGAGGTGTTAAAGTCCCCCACTATTATTGTGTTACTGTCGATTTCCTCTTTTATAGCTGTTAGCAGTAACCTTATGTGTGGAAGTGCTACTATTTTGGGTGCATATATATTTATAATTGTTATATCATTGATCATTATGTAGTGTCCTTCCTTGTGTCTTGTAACATTCTTTATTTTAAAGTCTATTTTATCTGATATAAGTATTGCTACTCCAGCTTTCTTTTGATTTCCAATTGCATGGAATATCTTTTTCCAGCCCCTCCCTTTCACTCTGTATGTGTCCCTAGGTCTGAAGTGGGTCTCTTGTAGATATCATATATATGGGTCTTGTTTTTCTATCTGTTTAGCCAGTCTGTGTCTTTTGGTTGGGGTATTTAATCCATTTACATTCAGGGTTATTATCGATATGTATGTTCCTATTACCATTTTCTTAATTGTTTTGGGTTTGCTTTTGTAGGTCCTTTTCTTCTCTTGTGTTTCCTGCTTAGAGAAGTTCCTTTAGCATTTGTTGTAGAGCTGGTTTGGTGGTGCTGAATTCTCTTAGCTTTTGCTTGTCTGTAAAGCTTTTGATTTCTGCATTGAATCTGAATGATATCCTTTCTGGGTAGAGTAATCTTGGTTGTAGTTTCTTCCCTTTCATCACTTTAAATATATCATGCCACTCCCTTCTGGCTTGTAGAGTTTCTGCTGAGAAATCAGCTGTTAACCTTATGGGGATTCCCTTGTATGTTATTTGTCATGTTTCCCTTGTTGCTCTCAGTAATTTTTCTTTGTCTTTAATTTTTGCCAATTTGATTACTATGTGTCTCGGCATGTTTCCACCTAGGTTTTTCCTATATGGGACTTTCTGCACTTCCTGGACTTGGGTGGCTATTTCCTTTCCCATGTTAAGGAAGTTTTCAACTCTAATCTCTTCAAATATTTTCTCTGGTCCTTTCTCTCTCTCTTCTCCTTCTGGGACCCCTATAATGTGAATGTTGTTTTGTTTATTGTTGTCCCAGAGGTCTCTTAGGCTGTCTTCATTTCTTTTCATTCTTTTTTCTTTATTCTCTTCTGCAGCAGTGAATTCCACCATTCTGTCTTCCAGGTCACTTATCCATTCTTCTGCCTCAGTTATTCTGCTCTGGATTCCTTCTAGTGTATTTTTAATTTCAGTTATTGTATTGTTCATCTCATTTTGTTTAGTTTTTAATTTTTCTAGGTCTTTGTTAAACATTTCTTACATCTTCTCGATCTTTGCCTCCATTCTTTTTCCAAGGTCCTGAATCATCTTCACTATCATTATTCTGAATTCTTTTTCTGGAAGGTTGCCTATCTCCACTTCATTTAGTTGTTTTTTGGAATTTTTTCTTGTTCCTTCATCTGGTACATAGCCCTCTGCCTTTTCATCTTGTCTGTCTTTCTGTGAATGTGGTTTTTGTTCCACAGGCTGCAGGACTGTAGTTCTTCTTGCTTCTGCTGTCTGCCCTCTGGTGGATGAGGCTATCTGAGAGGCTTGTGCAAGTTTCCTGATGGGAGGGACTGGTGGTGGGTAGAGCTGGCTGTTGCTCTGGTGGGCAGAGCTCAGTAAAACTTTAATCTGCTGACTGCTGATGGGTGGGGCTGGGTTCCCTCCCTGTTGGTTTTTTGGCCTGAGGGAACCCAACACTGGAGCCTACCGGGGCTCTTTGGTGGGGCTAATGGCAGACTCTGGGAGGGCTCACACCAAGGAGTACTTCCCAGAACTTCTGCTGCCAGTGTCCTTGTCCCTTGGTGATCCACAGCTGCCCCCTGCCCCTGCAGGAGACCCTCCAACACTAGCAGGTAGGTCTGTTTCAGTCTCTTATAGGGTCACTGCTCCATCGCCCTGGGTCCCGATGCGCACACTACTTTGTGTGTGCCCTCTAAGAGTGGAGTTTCTGTTTCCCCCAGTCCTGTCAAAGTCCTGCAGTGCAATCCCGCTAGCCTTCAAAGTCTTGGTTCTCTAGGAATTCCTCCTCCCGTTGCCAGACCCCCAGGTTGGGAAGCCCGACGTGGGGTCAGAACGTTCATTCCAGTGGGTGGACTTCTGTGATATAAGTGTTCTCCAGTTTGTGAGTCACCCACCCAGCAGTTATGGGATTTGATTTTATTGTGATTGCGCCCCTCCTACCGTCTCATTGTGGCTTCTCCTTTGTCTTTGGATGTGGGGTATCTTTTTTGGTGAGTTCCAGTGTCTTCCTGTCGATGATTGTTCAGCAGTTAGTTTTGATTCCCATGCTCTCGCAAGAGGGAGTGAGAGCACATCCTTCTGCTCCACCATCTTGAACCAATCTCTCTGACATTTAATTTTTGAAAATCTTTTTAGCTGTTGTCAGTGCAATTTTGGACTCATAAACTCAACAGGTTTAAATGTTTAAAATTTGAAATGAAATTTTTTTATGCAATCATTAGTGTCATTGACTGAAATCTTCTATTTCCATAGATTTGATCCAGGCTACCAATGAGACCAATGTTAATATTCCTCAGATGGCAGACACGCTCTTTGAGCGGGCAACAAACAGTAGCTGGGTGGTTGTATTTAAAGCTTTAGTCACTACGCATCATCTCATGGTGCATGGAAATGAGGTAAGCCATGTAGACCTAACTTTTCTTTTTCTGGCAGGGGAGGGAGGCTGGTGATGACTTAAGTTTCTTAAGCTTTCACTAATTAGGAGAAAAAGAAGAGGAAGTATATGGTTCAGAGTCATCTGGAGTACAATTTTAATCTACTGTTTGGCTGTTTTTCAGAAATATGTTGTCAGACATTTTGTTAGGGATATCAAAGTGTTAAATCTGTATATACCATGTAAATGTATTAATGGACAAAAATATTAGGAGAAAGGAACAACAAAATTATTTTCCCATTGGGAAGTAATTCTTTGTGCCTCTGTGTGAAAATTGCTTTCATAAAAATGTTTAATTTTGGAAAATATTGACTAAACTAAAAATTAGCCATTTTATATGGGATACCTACCGAATCCTATTAAATTGCAGTGTTTCTGTTATATACAGAAATGAAAGATCACACAATTTAATTCGATTTCAGTGGGTCTGATAAGTTTTTATTCCCCCTCAGAGAAAGCCCGCAGACTAGGAAACTTTATACTGAGTAAAAAAGATCACAATGAGAATTTATGTTTTTAGAAAATTGTCTTTAGTATCAGAACTTGTTTAAAGTAGTGATTTCAGAATATTGATGTTTAGTTCTGACTTTTGTTTTTCAGAGATTTATTCAGTATTTGGCCTCTAGAAATACACTATTCAATCTCAGTAATTTTTTGGACAAAAGTGGATCCCATGGTGAGAATATTATGTTTTACAATTTTCTTGCTAATGTTTTTGATGCAGAATTTTTTGATTTTTGAAGTGAGGTTATTAATTAAAAATCCGTGTTAACTGATAGCTCCATTGGATATAAAAGGGAAAAAAATGTAAACCTAACTATATAGTTACTTTATATTAGCTTTAAAATACTTAATTGTTATGCAACTCAGCATATGAATTATACATTAATTCTATTTCTTGTCTTTTTCAGTGTTTACCTTAAAAAGTAACAGTGGGTATGTTAGATCCACAATTGTTTGTTAATGAAGGTGTAAGAGACAATGAAATGAAAAAGTACTTTGCCAATGAAAAATAATCCAGTTTTAAATGTTTTTTTGTAAAGTAATAGAATTTGTACTGCAGTCATTTGTTCATTCAGCATATTTACTGGTTGTCACTTAACGTATAAGGCAAGCACACCAAGCACGTGGATAGTTCTCAGATAGCTTAAATCTGCAACAGTGAACAAAAATGCAAGGAAAAATCAGAAAAGGCATTCTGTACAAAGATGGTAGCATATCTAAATTGAATAGTCTTGGAATGTCTCATGCCAAAAGTATTTTTGCCTGAAGTAGGATTTTAAATGAGGCCTGTCTGGTACACTTATTGACCTCATCTTAGAATTATTTATATTTGAGGAGTTTAAAAAAAAATTGGAGCTAGCAAAGCACAGTTGAAGGTATTTGATTAATTAGTTTTATCTCCTCTGCCCCTCTCCCCAGGTTATGATATGTCTACCTTCATAAGGCGCTATAGTAGATATTTGAATGAAAAGGCTTTCTCTTACAGACAGATGGCATTTGATTTTGCCAGAGTGAAGAAAGGGTATGTTTTTTCTTTCTCATATTTATTTGAGCAGAAGAAGTCTTTGAGACATACTTGATTTATCTCAACTAAGTTAATTGCCAACTAGTTTTGATCATGAAGGCCCAGTTTATAATAACCTAAAAAAAAAACCTCAATAACATTATGCAAGTTAGCCTTGTGGTTGCAATGTTACTTATTTATATTTTCATGCAGAAAATCTGATTTGCTGCTCAGAGTTGACATGGTACAACATTTTATTTTGTTAAAATCAACTCAAAATTCTTCAACAGTTATATACCTTCAAATAATTTTAAATGGAGAGAATTTAAACAAGTTTCATTTAAAAGAACATGGCTGTAGTCGACAATAGTTATTTCATTGTGTTTTGATTGAGGTGAAACTGAACTGTATGTGTGTGTGGAGATCTGTCACAGATTTGGAGAACAGATAACACTGTCCAACTGTTATACATGCACACACACAAACACATGAAAACACACCATATCTGAACTAATTATTAATACTAACCATTGATTAGGAAAAATCTCATTGATACAGACTCCTTGCATGTTTAATTCATAATTGCTATTTATTTCCCTCTAAATAGATGTTTGAGTTTAATCAAAAGTGTTCAGCTGTAGATCTGTGCAAATCTTGTATCCATTCCTAATTTGAAATAATGGCAACATATTGTACAAAGTTTAATATTTTAGTCTCAAGAATTCACACAAAGAGATATAACTCTGTTTTCTGATAGCTGACCTCAACTTAGCTTTGAACGACTTTTTTTTTTATCATGGTAGTGAAAAATATAAACTTGCCTATTCAAAATAAACTAGTTTCTTGTGGGTGAAGATTTTATAAAATTAAGGTTTGAGTTCATCCCCATCTCATTAGAGATGATTCTAGTTGCTATGCCTTCCTCTGACTTCTTACATGGCCCTGGGCAGCCGTGGCTGATGTTCCGAGCTGGATTGTGACCTCTCCACGATATGTCCACAGCCTTCTTAGAAACTTCTGCACCGCTGAGTGCACATAAGGGCACTTTGGGATGCTTTCCCTACCGTTGAGGTGGGAGAGACCGAAAGCTGCCATTATCAGCGCAGTCATGTCACCTGGGCATTTTCCTCAAATGTTTCACTCCTGCTGCTTCTTGACCATCTCTGGATACAGGAGCTCTCTAAGAGGCCTGTGGGTGGGTGCAGGCTTCAGTGCCCCTTACGATGCACCCTTCAGTGCTAACCTCCAGTCACGTTCTCTACAGCTGGTTAAACTCAGCTCTTTTTGACCAAACTGCAAATCAGAATGCCTTTTTCTTCACTTGATGGTTAATAGTATAAATTCTGTTCCCAGTCCTACAGGTTTTGAAGACTTCCAAGACATGTTTTCTCTCTCTCTCTCTCAAAAACAAACAAACTGGGGTTTAGGAAACCTAGATTTTTAATACTACTATTTCTAGATTTTTAATACTACTAAATCTATAGTAATACTACTATAGATTTAGAAAAATCCATTCATAAATTCAGCTGGCCTCTTTTATCCAGACCACATTGCTTTCTTCCTGAGGGCAGTGCATAGAAAGCACGGCCTTTGTGGTTAAGGAATGCATGTGGGTGAGAAGGAGTATAGAGAAGGAACCCAGCCAAAGCCTCTTCACATCTTAGAATCATCCCAGGAGATTAATAAGGAAATAGGAGGAAAACAGTTTGGAACAATGCATGTGGTCTCAAATTTTCCACATACAAGTAAGTCTTACCTTTTTGGTTTTTGTTAAATTGTAGGGCTGATGGTGTCATGAGGATAATGGCTCCTGAGAAACTACTGAAGAGTATGCCCATACTACAGGGACAGATTGATGCACTGCTGGAATTCGACGTACGTACCTCACCAGAAAATGCTTCTTACACAATCATGCTGCCTTTTATTTGAAGGTGGGCTACAGATAAGGAATTTCCTCAGGAGACAGATTTAGGTCTCCCTCATATAGTTGAATTAGATGAACGCTTAGTTTAGGCTATCAGTGAGGAATAGAGGATTTTGGTTGTCCAGATTGTCAGAGAAGTTTACAGGTGTTTACTTCAGTCATGGAAAACTACGAGTGGTGCATTCTTGGATCCCCATGCTCAGAGCAGGATGGTGGCCTCCTGTTGTGTTTGACAGAATAAAGTAGCTGCAAAACATACGTTCAGGCAGCTAAATACCCCAGCCTGCTATTAGAAACTATTTTATACAGTCTGTTTAAATGGCACCATCCATGGAAGAGAATTATTTTTGTTTTGTCATGGTCCTTCTTCCTGCCAATACCAACGTGGCTTGTCTCTTAAAACCAAACCTGTATCTTGACTGTGATGGTGGATACACTAACTTACACATGCGATAAGATGATGTAGAACTAAACATACACACAACAGGTAAAACGGGAAATCTGAGTAAGATGGGTGGATTGTATTGATATCAGTATCCTGGTTGTGACATTGTACTATAATTTTGCAAGATTTTACCTCTGGGAGAAACTGGTAAGTAGTAAATGGGAATCTCTGTATTTTTCACAGTTTCATGTGGATTTGCAGTTATTTCAAACTAAAAATTTTAATTGATGAAACATACCTGATTTGTGAAAATAAAATGTTCTGCCCTGTAGGAAGATTCTTAACTCACATTGTTATCTTTCCTCTGTTTTGGTGGTTGCCTAAAACAAAGATTTTCCTCAAATATTAGTAACTAAAATCTCTGTTAAGATTATGGTTTCGTCTATCCTGGTCACAACACCCAACTCCTGTGAAATTTCATTTAAAGCAGCAAACCATCTTACTGTTTTGTTTTTTTTTTTTTTTCCATCTTACTGTTTTTTGACAGATTTGACAGTAAGGACGTCACTAGGTATATATGGAATTGCTTCTCTTAACTTTTTTTCTTATTATTCATTTTTCTTTGTTTTCCTTACCCTTAATGTTGGTACTGTATTACTTAAAGGAGAAAAGAAGTCAGAAAAGGAAAAAGAGCAGAGCATGAGGAGTTGTGAGCAAGGACTGGGAAATGGAGAGAAATCATTCTTCTTTGTGCTGGTGATTAGAGTATTTGCTGGGTGGGCGAATACTGTGAGTCTCCAGAACTATTTTAGGGGTAGCTGGCTAAGGAATGTTTTCCCTGTGCTAGGCTTCCTCTCTGAGTCACTGCAGGCCCCTGGAGCCTGAACCCTTCCACAGAGATCGTTACCCAGGGGAAGGAGAAGAATGTAATATGGCATAGTAAAAGCAACAGGAGTTCAGGTGTTCAAAAGTTGGATTTGATTTATCTGTGGATCATTAATCACATAGAATGTATATATGTCTTTTAATTGATAGGACTAATTTCATTGACTTAAATTGAAGCAAAAAAAAATAGGCAATCCAGTTTTTGATATTGGTAGTGTTACTCAAAGAGTTATGCAGCATTTGGTGAATATGAATGAATTTCTTAGTCATCATTTGAGACTTCTTAACATGCTCTGAGAAAAATTGTCATTTGATGATCTGCAGTTAACTTATGAAATTTTCATCTGTTTCTAGGTACATCCAAATGAACTAACAAATGGTGTCATAAATGCTGCATTTATGCTTCTTTTCAAGGACCTTATCAAACTTTTTGCTTGCTACAATGATGGAGTTATTAATTTACTTGGTAGGTAGAACTACTGCATGGTGTCTGTGAAGAGAGACTGTATCAGAATGCAAAGATGTGGATGCTACAGACTTCATAAAAATCTAAATACACGGCTCATTCAGGTCACATTTCTGTGTGTGTTCTTATGTCGAGATTAAGTGCAGGGAATGGAAAGCTTTCTAGGTATTTTCAGCAGAAAGAGATTTCATACAGGGATTTTGATGCTTACAAAATTTTGGAATGACCGAAGGAGCAGGTTCTAGGCTTTGCCTCTTGGAATAAGTCCCATAACAATACATAACTGTTCCACTGTGCTGACAACTACCTCTGATGCCTCCCCTGGAGGTGCTCCTATTTTGATGTAGTTCCATACATCTCACTATCTTTCATTTGCCGTAAAGTGAAAATCAGATAGATACACTGCTTGACGTTTGGCCTACAGTAAAAGATTTCTTTCTACTGACAAGGTCACCCCTTTCTGGGGTATAATGATTCAGCAAACCACTTCCACCTAGTGCCAGTCTGAGAAAACATCTCTAAACCAAGCTTGAATTATATTTTTCCCGCTGTCAGCTGGTCATAGGGATCTCCCAGAGGCTATAGGCATGATTGGAGGGAGAAGTAGCCGTCCAGAAGATGTAGGTATGCTGGGAGTATGAGCCACCTGTTCATACAACCTACATGGGTATTCAGGCACTGCTCGAGGCTGATCGCTTATATTACCACCTCCATTTGATGATGGAGTATATTCTTTTTTTTTTTTGATGGAGTATATTCTTGCACTTGTCTAGCTTTATGGTTTGGTGTATAAGATATCGCTTGAGGTCTTATGATCACTTGGTATTCTCTGGTCAGAACTTCAGTCTCTAGAAGCAAGCCTAGAGCAGTTTTTCCAAAGGAGGTCAGTTACTATCTGAAAAAGAAATGGCCCTGCTCCAAAGCGCTAGAGGCTTCTGTTGTATTTTCCTATTGGCATGTGCCAGAGTTGTCCTGCAGCATTTGGATCTGCTGTAGACACTTGCAGCGCCTTTAGCTTTGCAGGAACAAAGGCCCGAGTGGCCCCAGGTTGGAGCAGTTGCAGAGTCTTCCTTGAGCTGGGCCCTGCTTCCATCTGACACCATACACCGATACTCTGTTTAGAGCAGCACATACACATGTTGTCTATGCTACCTCCAAAACCGAAGAAAGCTCGGCAAAACTTTCGCCTGCATTTTCGTTACAGAGAGTGCAAGGTGAAGCAATGTGTCTTTCAGATGGAGGGGGCCTTCGGACCCGCAGAAACTTCATCGATGTAGCAGGTCCCTGGGCTTTCATAGATTCTCTCTCCTTCCCCTTGACCTGCCTCTGACTTATTAGGCACCTAGCATACCTGAAATTCTTTCCCACCAGCCACAGTCAACCTGATGTCAAGTGATATCCAGTGGCATTATGACAACCAGAGAGGTTAATATACTTGAAATAAGACAGTGACCATGTACTGGCATCCCTGCCAGATGAAAGAAAACTACTTCTGATGGGCTGTGTTTACTGGGGTAGATAGAAGAGAACTTGCTAGTTTGATAGATGCTTATCACATGTCAGCAACTGTGCTGATTTTATGCTGGAAAGGAGGACACATCTGGATCTCTGCAAGTAAGGATCATCACCTGATTAAGTTTCCAGTAACCTACAGTTCATCTCTAAGATTCACTCATCTTTTGCACAAACCAGGCATGCAAGTTAACTGGGAATATGATGGAATTGCTACCCTGTATCTTTGTAGAGATCATGAAACCGATGTGGAGATCCTGCTAGGTTTAAAGTATTTCTGTGTATTTCAAAGTATTTCATCTATGTATTCAGGAAACTGGGGAAATAACCACTGACAGTTTCATGCATCCACTGGATCGAATTTTTTTAAAATCTCCTAATCCCCAGAAAGCCTCCACTCAGATCGGTAGAAAATGTAGTGACATTTTGGATCCCCAGAGACTAGCATCGGCTTAGAGTCTGTGTCCCTGAAAATTCTGGGTATGTCCCCTTTCCCATGTGTGTAGTCACTCTGGTAAGTGTCCCTTTGCAGAAGAGTAGGAATAGATGCTTTTGGCTGTGTTTCAAGGCTCTTACTCAAGAATATCTGGAGGGCTTATTAAAATTGAGGTTGCTGGATACTAACTCAGAGTTTCTAATTCAGTAGGTCTGGGGTAGGGCCTGAGAATTTGCATATCTAGTGAGGGCCTGGATTGTGCTGGGTTTGGGGAACTACAGTTTGGGAACCACTGTGTTAGATCCACTTCCGGATGTTCAGGCCAGCATTTTTTTTTTTTAACATCTTTATTGGAGTATAATTGCTTTACAATGGTGTGTTAGTTTCTGCTTTATAACAAAGTGAATCAGCTCTACATATGCATATATCTCCTCCCTCTTGTGTTTCCCTCCCACCCTCCCTATCCCACCCCTCTAGGTGGTCACAAAGCACGGAGCTGATCTCCTTGTGTTATGCGGCTCCTTCCCACTAGCTATCTATTTTACATTTGATAGTGTAGATATGTCCATGCTACTCTCTCACTTTGTCCCAGCTTACCCTTCCCACTCCCTGTGTCCTCAAGTCCATTCTCTACATCTGTGTCTTTATTCCTGTCCTGCTCCTAGGTTCATCAGAACCTTTTTTTCTTAGATTCCATATGTATGTGTTAACGTACAGTATTTGTTTTTCTCTTTCTGACTTACTTCACTCTGTATGACAGACTCTAGGTCCATCCACCTCACTACAAATAACTCAATTTCATTTCTTCTTATGGCTGAGTAATATTCCGTTGTATACATGTGCCACATCTTTATCTATTCATTGGGTCGATGGACACTTAGGTTGCTTCCACCTCCTGGCTATACGGGCCAGCATTTTCAATAGGTGCTTCTTGGCATGTTCACGCAAATTGGTGAATTATCAGTGACATCAGAAAAACGAACGTAATGGTCCTTCTTTACTGCTCAGAACCTTTAGAATTTATTTAAATTCTCTAGATTTTTGTCAATTAGGATTGCCCGATTCAGGAGGAAAAAATTACAGGACGTCTCGTTCAGTTTGTATTCAGATCAACATGAGTAACTTTTTTAGTATTAGTAAGTCCCATGGAATATCTGGGACCTACTTATGCTAAAAATTATTTTTTACAATTTAAATTTAACTCAGTGTCTTGTATTTTATCTGGCATCCCAACTGCCGACATGGATTTGCACAGTCTTACACTTCTTTTAGCATGTATGTTTTTTTCCTCTTGAGTCAGGCTTTGTACCTGTCTCCTGAGGACATGCTGGATTGCTGGGTTCTAAATCTCATTCTAGGTATTGAAGCAGTTGGCAAGGGGAAGGGAGTAAGAAGTAGAGGGACAGAGCACGAGGAGAATTTTTTGCTTGTTTGTTTGTTTTGTTTTTTGCGGTATGCGGGCCTCCCACTACCGTGGCCTCTCCCGCCGCGGAGCACATGCTCCGGATGCACAGGCCCAGCGGCCATGGCCCATGGACCCAGCCGCTCCGCGGCATGTGGGACCCTCCCGGACCGGGGCACGAACCCGTGTCCCCTGCATCGGCAGGCGGACTCTCAACCACTGCGCCACCAGGGAAGCCCATGAGGAGAATTTTTATTCCCTCGTGGAAAGTGGGTTGATTACAGGATCTCCAAGCAACGCAGGACCAGCCTCTTCAGACTGAGAAAGAAAAGCTTTTCCAACAAGGGTAGCTCATTTTGGTTTGAATCTACCCAAGTACTTTCCTTTCCAGTTTTCTTTTTCAATAAGAGTCCTAACTTTCACAAAGGAGACCATGTTGAAGCTTGAAATTTAACTTGCCCACATACATTATAGTTCAGCATCTCACAAGATTAGACTCTCTGACTTTGGCGATGACAGCCCTGTGTCTGTAGGGATAAGATTATTTTAGGGCAGCTTGGAGGACCACAGTCTGACTGGAGCCTGGAGCCAGTCATCTTAAACCCTGTGTTGTCGTTTTCCTTTTTAAGCTCTCCAGTGGAGTCGGGAGCAGCCGTCCACCCCACAGTTCCATCTGCCTTGTTCTCGTCATGGTCTATCCCAGCAGCTTCTTATTCTGATAAGCTCCATTCTAGGTGCTTATTTCAGAAAACCACAGGTCGTAATTTAAGTCATTATTTTGCTCCTGTGCCGCACAGATTCCGAGAATCCCATTCTCCGCTAGTTGCAGGTGGTCATCATAGCCTTCACATTCATTCAGTTATCTATCTAATCCCAGATTCCTCCCTTTGACGTTTTCGAGGGTCTGATTTCTACAGCCTCTTCAGCCACCAAATACTGCGTCTAATGCAAGAAACAGAAACCACTCTACGTATTCTAAGTAGAAAGGGATTCAAAACAAGGGGTTAGGTCTTCATTTAATTATGGGAAGCCTACAGGAACTGGTTCTGGCCTCGGCCTCCTGAGATGCTCCTGAAGTAACCAGTTCTTGTGCTCTAGGGAAGCTACTGCTTGTGAGGCCACTACTTGAAAGTATGCTGAAACAATCTCGGCTGCCTTACAACACTAGGGAGCTGGAGAACGGACACTTGATGCTATAATCCAGGGAGTCAGATCAAGTGGCTGTGACTGTGACAGTTATTCCCTAAAGCCCAGGAAAACTGGAGGGTGACAGTGAAATGCTGTGAAAGGTAGCTCACCCTCCAAGGATCTTATCACTTGCCATAGGAAACAGCTGTTCAGGTACAGGAAGCCTGCTGCTTCGGCCTCAGTTTCACCTTCCAGATCGCCCACAGGTCTGTCTAATGTGCGGAACTAAATTTGCATCCAGATCCCTGGCTTCTCATGAGTCTAGAAAAAGATAGAATGGAATTGGGTGAGCCAGTCACCAACGTCGAATACAGTGCCCTGGGAGGTTTTGCCTTTCCTGGGGAGAGATTCCTGCCCGTGGTGTGCAGTTCAAAACCACATCACCTTTATTTCACATGAGGGAGTTTGGTGGCAAGCCAAGTAAGGTAGACTTTTCCATTTGCTTTTGCTGGCTGACCTTAATCTTCTTTACAACTCATAAATGTGAGCTTTTGCTAAAGTTCATGTCCAGCCATCTGCTGTTTTGCTTTCTCTGTGTATTCTTCACTGGGAAACTTACCGTTTCCATTATGAGGAGTCTCACATCTATGCTTTCAGTCCTTCCCTTCCTCCTGAGCTTCAGTTTTGCACGTCTGCTTATTTGTCGACACTTAAATTTAAATATTGTGTTCTTACCTCAAGCTTTGAGTTGCCCACTGACTAAAATCTGTGCCAGTCAGAAATGAAGTTCTGTTGATTCATTCTCATCCTCTCTCCCCAGCGTACCCCTGCTTCATCCCCACTTCTGCTTCATGAACACTGGACTTAATGCCTTTACCATTGATTTAGCAATTAAAGATGTTAAGTCATGTGACTCTCCTCTGTTACTGTCTTGAACACTCCTTAAGTGCTGCTCTGCTTTACTTTATGATGACTTTACAGATGGAGTGTATTAAGCATGCATTTTCTCCTTATATTAAAATAATAAACACTCCATGTATTTTTTTATTTCATTTAATTTGAAAAAGAGAGTCTCTTGCCTAAGATTAGGAGCAGAAAAGGAGAAGAGTTGTACCTTTTCATATTAGAGACCTAACCTTTCAAAAGTGGTAGTTGTACATTCTGGCCTCACGACACTGTGGTGTTGAGTGGCCTTCATTCAGCATTGTCAAATTGCTCTTGTAAAAGTAACACTCTAGAGAAGTATACGCAGTATCCCAAGTGGTTTGAGACAGGTCTGTTTTTTGTTTGTTTACTAACCAAGCGCTAGGAATTAACTTTATAAATATATCATGGGTGAGTCTCAGTCAAGGACTTCATGACCAGTTCTCTACATCTAATGTTGGAATCAACAGTGGTGCAAATCTTAGCAAACATTTTATCACTGTAATGAAACTCTGACGCATGAATAAGAAGATGCTTCCCTTACTGACCAGTGGTCGTTAGTAATAGCTTACATGCAAGGTCTCAGTTTGTTTCACAGGGATGAGATACCTTTTCATCTGGTTCTTTTCCTCGGACAGTTATTCTGCAAAAGCCAGTACTAATATGACAAGAGAATTTGTCAACACTTTATAAAGATTCACGTTACAAATGTCAATATTTGATCATTTCAGATACTGAAAATCAACATGTTATCTTTATTATGAAAGAAAGAGACTCATTTCTGGGTGACCCATCCCCTCTGTTAAAAGTGTTAATTTCTCTGGTCTCTTAAGTGGGTGAGGGAACTTCCCAGCTTTGCACTGATCAGTACATGTTCCTTTTCTGTGTCATTACCACTGTTACAGAAACACTTATGAGATTATAACCTAAAACCATCATTATTGAAAACTCTTTTGTTGCTGAATCCTAAATTACCACAAAAGATACAAACAACTTAAAAAGCATCCAGAGGAGACAAAAAAACACTGCTTAAGATTTTGATGCATTGGTTCTAAGAGGAGATTGAAATTATTCAGTTTGATTTCTCTTTTTGTGTTATCCCTGAAGATCTGATTCAAAGAAATAAACTTATAGTAAAGAAAAGTAATTTAGACACTTGGAAGAAATTATGTGAAGATTGCTTAAAAAGCAAGAAAGGTGTGTTTTACCAGAATAAGTCCTAATTTTCAAAGGTTTAAACTGAAAAGATCTGTTCCCCTATAACACCATATTTCTATCTCTAGCTTAGAAGACAGGGTGGGTGGACAAAGAAAGTATACTTAAATTTGGCCATTTTTTAAAAGACCCACTTTCCTCTCGAATCCTAACAACTAGAATACATTATGTGTTTGTTTTCTTGATCTTTTTGCTTCCCTCGAATACCCTACAGGGGAGGTGCATGTTAAAAGTAAAATTACCAAAAAACTGTCAACAGAAGGTAATGAGTAGCTACCCTCAATAATTAGTTCTTTGTGTAATTATATATTATTAAACCTTTCATGAGAAAATTAAAAATACTTTTGAGGTAGTAAAATTACATGCCGAATGAAATCCAGAACTTTCAAATGTGAGAGAGCATAAAAATAGCATATGTTTAACCATGTGCAAATATGAAATAATGAAGATACTGAGCCATCAGTTATGATCCAGGGTTGCCAGGGAGCTATTGTAGACACTGGCCGACTGTGTCTCCATCCGCAATGTTAGTAATTTTTGACTGAATGAATGGATGAATGACTGGCTGGGGAAAGCACTGTTAAAATGCTAGTTTTCTTCAAAACATGTATGGAGAAAATACACTCTCATACTACAATTATAATTCATAATTCTAGTCTTGGGAGGCAGAAGAGAGCAGCAAAAGGACCCTTTGTTTTTCTGTCTAGAAAGCTAAAAGTTGAGAAAGACGATACGATTATGGACTAGAAGGGACGAAACTCCACTATTTTATAACAAAAAGACATAATGTTTGAAAGAAATAGTTGATGACCAGTGAAAGCAAGTATCACTTATATGGAGTGTAGACAATTTCAAGAATTCTTTAATTCAGGGAAGTTTATAGATTATTGCTTCATAATATATAGATTATTGCGTTATAGTGAACTATTAAGAAAATAAGGATGCTGTAGGGTGCAGTTTTAACTTTTGAGATTGTTATCAGTAAGAATTTGATACTATTTTCTGAAACAGAATATTACGCTATATGTATCATGAAGTATACTTGTTATGACAATTAATATATTCTTCTACTTTAACTGTATTTTCGTTATTTAAATTGTTTCATGTGAGACATCTTAGAACATAACACCTTTCCTAAACTACTCAGACCTCACTTGTTTAGGTGTTTTTAATATTTCCCATAAGTTTTAGTGCCAAGTGTTTTGATTCAGACATTAAAGTTGTTAAGTAGTAGTATCAATGTAAGCTTAGAAGAAGATTGAATATAATACACTTTCCGAAATGCTTATCTGTCTCTTCTAGAAAAGTTTTTTGAAATGAAGAAAGGACAATGTAAAGATGCTCTAGAAATTTACAAACGATTTCTAACTAGGATGACACGAGTGTCTGAATTTCTCAAAGTTGCAGAGGTAAGTAATATTAACACATGTATCTGGAGTAAACAGTAGAGTTCATAATCTGGCAAGACATTCTGCCACAGAGTCACAGGTTATTAGGGTTGGAAGTGGCCTTGGAAGACATTTCATCCTGCTTCTCACCCAGAGCTGTGCTCTGCACTCTTGCTTTTCAATCAGAAGATCATCCTGTGTCCAAATAAAAGTTTCATGGATAATGAGCTCACAGCTTTGCAAGGTGGTCTGTCCCTCCATCTCACCTCATGGCTGTCCTTGATTGTGAGAAAGTGCTTCCTTTGTATTGAACTGTAGAAAAAAGCCCTTAGAAAAGTCTGTCCATTGTTCTTAGTGTGTAAACGATAAACCCTGACTTTTCTTACTGTGTCAAAATGATTTCAATACAAGGAAAAAAGAAAACAAAGTATAATTAATTTTATAAAGTTTATAAATTGTGTCTTAAGGATGTCTTTTTATACGTAATCACAATAACTGTGTAACCATACAGTTGTTGTTCCTGAGGTTATCTGTAAATTGGTGTCTTCTCTTATGAAATCCAATGATTGACTCATAGTGGAAATTATGACATTTTATTACATTCCTTTGTCAGGGTGACAAATGGGTTCTTATCTTGCTTGTCAACTAACTGATTGCTAGGGCTGACTGAAGTGTTTTGCGGGAAGGGTTCTGAAGCTCACCAGCAAAGCATAAAATGCTGTGGACGTGGGACATTCCTGCCATGTTTTTGCTGTTTTTGCCATTTTCAGAATGTAGCACAAGAACAGACATTTTATACACATAGTTTCAAAAGCGCTCTAGTCCAAGCATTATTCTTCAAATTTCATTTATTCACAGGAGTGATAATTGTCATATTTAAATTCCAAGACCAAAATAATCTTGCAAAATACTGTCTCTCGAGCTTAGATCCATACAGTTTATAATCAGAATTTGTTAAAAAAATCAATATGGGAAACAAAAGGTAAAGATTAGCTTAATAAACTACATATACATTAAAGCATGTTCATGTATATTTCCATGGGTTTATTGATGTTGGTGGCCTTTAAGGAAGGATAGAATTGCTTGAAACTTTTGCTGCTACACAAGTTTTATTTTTTGTATTTGATATGATTTTCCCATGGTTCAACTGTAATTATCAATGTAATCTAGCAAAATTTGCCTAATTTCTTTTCTGTGAGAGGATCAATTATAC
This sequence comes from Monodon monoceros, assembly GCF_005190385.1. NCBI lineage: Eukaryota > Metazoa > Chordata > Mammalia > Artiodactyla > Monodontidae > Monodon > Monodon monoceros. Next base: position 17,511,868 of record NW_021703771.1, on the reverse strand, counting down.
CTAAACACTCAGGGCAGAAGATTATTTCACTGTTCGATTAATTCCTGATGCACACTCTTCCCAGTGTTCCCATCTGATGTTGTGTATATCGAAAAAGTAAAGAGCTGGACGTGTTACAATTTGGGGGTAAATATTTCTCTAATCAACATAATAAGGCTGGGCTCAAGGTCTCCTTGAGAGAAAGGGTGCTTATATATCAGTTCCTTCTATTCTTACATGTAAAATTTTACTTTGTGTCTCTTGATAACCTCGTGTTATCACAGGCCCATTTCAGGCTGCTGAGAAAGAGATATACAGAAATTAGATGTCATTTTGAGAGTTTGTCTTTAAACAACATAATAATAAATATTTTAATTTTATTCAAACATTATGACTAAGACTTTTTATAGAATGTATACTAATTTACAAAATTACTTTTAGTAGAATAAACATTAATCACAATGGGTTAACCATTAGTGTTTTCTTTCACATTTAAATCGCATCGTTCATAATTTAAACATTAACTATTTGGATACCAGTGTCGAATGGTTTGGTTATGATTGGTAAATACAGAAAATTTTCAACAAATATACGAAGCTTCTCTTTTCTACCAAGCAGTGCTTGTGTGGTGTACATATGTATGGACTCCTACCCAATAAGCTACCCTGTTGTTAATACCATTTGCCTGAAGAATGTGTAGATGACTTGCAAGAATGTTGTTTCTAAAATACAACTCTATATATAGGCTATATGGCAAATGTTAACATTAAATTTCCCATCGTATTAAAAGAAATGTGGAGTAATTGAATAATTCCTATGGATATATTCAAATTTTGCAGAGGAATTGCTTAAAGTACAGAAAACTTCCTGTGCTTTGAATTCTTATACTGAAGTCTCCTAAAGCAGACAACTGAAACTTTGTAAAATGGTTATTTTACAAGTAATAGACATGTCTGCTAAACGCACTTACCTTTTATAGAACTAAATTATTCTTAGTTTGCTATTCCAAGGTAAATACCAACTCATTGGAGTTACGTCTCCCAGAATACTTGCAGACAGAAAGTGATGAGATTTCTGTAATACAATCGCACTTCATCCTCCAACTTCATTGTGGTTCAGAAGCTCAGGACAGTAAGAATAGCAATGTAAAGGAAGAATTCCTTTAACAGAGTTACCCACTTCATAGAATCGAATCACCTTTTAAGGAGGTGATTCCAATATTAGGGACCCATAATGCTTTAATTTAAAAAACACTGACTTCATTCATATTCATATTTATTTTAATGGGTCATCTCAAGACGTATTGAAATATGGAAATAAATAGAATGAAGTTGCCTTAATTTATAATTTCCATACTTTGAAAGAATGTGAGTTTAGGGCAGACATAAGACAGCCCCCAGCAAAGAATTATCATCCCAAAATGTCAATAGGGCCAAGGCTGAGAAACGCTGCTTTATTTTGTATTTTTTTAACATCTTTATTGGAGTATAATTGCTTTACAATGGTGTGCTAGTTTTCTGCTTTATAACAAAGTAAATCAGCTATACATATACATATATCCCCATATCTTTTCCCTGTTGCGTCTCCCTACGCTGCTTTAGATATAGAAAAGACAAAGGAAAGAAGTTAGCTCAGCATTTGACACACAAGTGGACTTGCCCCTCTCCAGTTTGCCTTATTGTCTTTCAGGAGCCGACACTTAGGCTTCCTGTATTTGCTTCCACATTTCCATCAGCATAATGAAGCACTTCATTTCTCACAGAGAGACTTGGGTTAACCCGCTTTGTTTCTTTAAGCCTCAATTTCATCATTTATATAGAATGAGAGAATGAAGTTATGATTTGTATTTTTCCCCAGCTTTTTATTTTGAATAATTGTCAAACCTACAAAAGAGTTGATAAGCTTGTATAGTGAACACCTGTGTACTCTCTTCATTGATTCACCTTTATTAATATATTCCCGTATTTGCAGTCTTGATAGCACTTTCTTTTTCTGTCCCTCCCTCCCTCCCTTCTCTTCCTTCCCCAAGCTACCAAAATTTAAAATTCACATTTGCTTTTATCTAGTAACTCCACTTCTACAAATGTGTCCTACAGGTGTGTCCACACAGGTGCAAAGTGATGTGTGCAGCATTGCTTGCAATGGCAAGGGATTGCAAGCAACTTAAATGTTCATTAATAGGTGACTTGTTAAATAAATTGTAAGACAAGGAAGCTGTTTAAAAATGAGGAAATTCTGTATATTAATATGGATATAGTTCCAAGATGTATTGTTAAATGAAAAGTATAATCCCAGTGTATATAGTACACTATTATTGTATAATAATGTGGGAAATAACTATGTATTTATGGATTTACTATTTCCTTGGATATGCATAAAGAAACTCTGGAAGGATACATCTTGGATGTCACAGTGGTTCTCTCTGTGTGAGGAAGGGTGGAAACTACACCCTGAACAAGTTATTAAAATTCAGTGAACATTCCCTGTCCAGAGGACTGACTGGGCATAATTAACAATTTAAATTTAGTTGAAGCATTTTAAAAAAATTTTAGTTGCCATTAACCATGGAGGAAACCTTTTACACTTCAGTTTCCTAAGTTCTTTTTTCAGGTTCTAGCAAAATTCTGTACATTTGTTATATCTATATTGCCAAAATCATTGCTCTTATATTGAGTGGAAAACTCCACAAAAAGCACATATTCAAAGTGAGATTGATATATATAATAATTATTTTATACCAAGATTGAGCTGTGGTTTTAACTAATTCTATAGGTGATCTGAGAAATTAATTTTTTAAAACCTATTAAGTAACTTTTTTTTAATCCGCAGCAAGTTGGCATTGATAAAGGTGACATTCCTGACCTCACACAGGTAAGTGATTCTCTGAGTGAAAAATTCAGTATGCATGAAATTATTAATCCATAGTTTGCCATAAATGGTCTTACCTAGGGCAGAGGCTTATAAGCATTTAATGCATTTTTGAATGTAGGCCAACCACCTTTCTTGGAAATCATTCTGACTTACTATTTCTTTTTTAGCTATTAAATGTATTTCTGGAGATAATATGAATATTTTCCTAATCTTATAAAATCGTTTCCTCTTTAAAGGCAACGGTATTTAATTATTGAGCTCGTTTTTTCATTCTTAAACTTGAATCAAACGGAAGCCTTGAAAAATGTTTAAAAAGTGTTTTATCCATGAAACGTGACTATTCATAGGCATGTAATCAGAACATTTGAACTGTTCTTCCTGCTGCTTCTCCTAGTTTTCAACATGTCCCAGGGATGGAGGAGGGGCACGAATAGCGAGAACACTGATGTTGTAGTTCTACTGTTCAATACACTGATTTTTGTCTCCCCTGTGAAGGGGAGGAATTTCTATATACAAAAGAACCTTTTTTAAAAAAATAGTAGTGGTAGATGAGTGATTTTCTGGGGACTATCTAGGAAGCAAAAACAATAGTAGAGCTTCCTTATCAATCCTTTTATCTGTTAAGAGGGTACATTGTACGGCTCCTTGGATTTAGAATCAAGATCATTCACATGTGCAGAATTACTGTAGGACCTTTCTCATAATTGGCAGGAACTATTTTTGTTTAATCAACTTGTCATTCTGCTACGGTAAATTTCTGTTCCAAACATGTTCTTTAACTAGAAATAGATGATAGGAGAGAGTTAAGAACTGCTACCATATATACCAGTAATGAATATATGAGTTTTCTGTCTTTGCAAATAAAAAAAAGTTATTGTAATTGAAGAAAATTGTCATAATGAAAGGTTACCCATTTTTAATAGTATCAAAATGTGTTTAATAATTTATTATCTTTATTATCCCTTAAAATGTTTCTATATTTAAATGTTAACCTTAAATTTTTATTAAAAATTAGGGAAACCCAAAGTAATGGTCTCTGTATTGAGACCATTATTATTATTATTAAAATACCAATTAAATACCAAGAATTCTTCATAAATAAAATTCACAGAACAATTCAGAAAATGATGGCATTGTATTTTTTTATTTAAAAGTTGGTGGAAAGTGCCTTCTAATAGACATAATATTAGTATAAAATATTTTTGTTACTATGAGAAAATAGTGTTCTTTGATTAGGTGCATACCTAAATAAGATATTGGTATCATCTTGGATATGGCTAAAAATTGTGTGCATAAAATACTATTAAAATTTCTTTATTAGATTATAATCTAATAAAGATTTATTAATTTTGTACCACTGTAATAAAAAGCAAAGAAAATCACTGTGCTTTCATTTTAAATTATTTAATTATTTACATTATTAACATTTACATTGCAGTTTAAAAAAATAACCCAACTACATGTTAACCTAAAAAATGTAGATATTTAAATATTTAACTCAATGAATAGCTTTTAGAAATGGTAAATCATCTTTATTTCAACTGTACAGACTGCTCTCACCATGGAACAGAAGTAAAACTAGTCATGTTGTTAGAGAGGCTGGCAGGTTAAGAAGAAAATAGGTCCTCATTTATCTCAGTTTGGGCAGAGTCTGAAGGGAGATGAAAAAAGGTTTAAAAGGATACTTAAATACCTTTCTGTTTTTAAAATTAGAAAATTATAGCATATCATTGACAGATTTACATACTTGGCTTTAATTTTTAATGATACTGTTATATTCATTACAGTTTATATAATCTTCTCTTAAGAAGTCCAGAGGCATAATATTTTATGTAATGATGTATGTTCTGTGTTGTTATAATTTGGGGAACAGAGACCCATCCTTAAAGAAGATAAAATCTTACTCTGGGTCTAGTAGAAAGCAATTCTGTGGTAGAGATTCATTAGACACTGGTAACTATCCTCTGCTTTTGTTATGACTTGAAGAGCCACATAGACTTCAGTATTAGCATTTATTTTGAAATTATCTCCTTATAAAAAAAATCCTCTAGTTCATTTCTCCAGTGTATATTTAAATCTCAATTCAAAAGTTTTGTGTGCTTCTGAAATTTCTTAATAAGTTACTTAATTGTGATTTCTGTTGGGTTCACGAGCAGCAGAGCTAAACACACTCCCTAATTTTTATTTAGAACCCTTCCACAGGTCTCATTGGAGGCTTGTCATTGAGCTGGGGTTTTAGACCCACTGTGACAGTCTGGTCAGACAGAAACTGGAATGTGAGCTGTTCTAGGGTTAGTCCTTCAGATAGTGTTAGACAAGAACTAATCTGGAGATGGGTCAGAAATGCCAGGTAGTGTGGACTCTGTTTGAGACCTGTGAGATTGGGTTCTACTCTCTGCCAGGCTTCTCTGTGGCTGCCATGGCCACTGAATCTAGCCGTGGCGATGGACAAAAATAGCCAGCAAGGAAGAGGATTAAAGAGATGATGGGGACCAGAAGGGCTACCTATTGACTGGGAGTAGGGAAAGGCTGCTCCTAACTGAGAAAGGATTAGAATTCCTCTTGCAGCAAGATGAAACAGAGGAATTGAATGGATGTCTTTCTGGTTAGAAAATGTACAGTAAATACCAGTGTGGTCATCTGTAGCCCTTTTTAAATTGTGCATATAATATCATCATAACAGCATTTTAAATGATTTATAAATACCAATGAAAAACCTTGTTAAACACTCAGAAGTACTATTGAATAAGAAGTGAATATGATATCAGAACTGAAATATTCCTCCTCAGCACTTTCCAATGGTTTCTTAGATCTAATAATCAAAAAATTTGAATGACCTTTTGGTTGCTTTTTATTTCCATTTGTTTTTAATGATGCTTTAGGATCTAAAGCATCTGAATTGTAGATGGATGCTTCCTTTTTGATCCTGTACTCACAATCAGCTATGAATTTGTTTCAAGAAAAGGATTTTCAAAATATTATTTCCTGTTTGGTGTGTGTGCATGTGTTCCGAATTTAATATATCTCCGTTTATGAAAAACATCTTAGGTTTTGATGTCAGGAATTCTGGTTGATCTGAAAACTACTGGTAAAGAAAAGTCTCCTTTTAAAGACTGTACCACTGATGAATCGGTAACCATGATATATCACTGTTATTTGTTAGTCACAAGCTGCCTCTTGTTCTTTGGGTTGGTATTTTCACCTGATTGGTCTGTTGACTTCAGCAGTATTTAAACTAAGCAACTGAAGATACTGCTAATTATACTAAAGTTCCTTTTACAACAGCAGAGGCATTCTCAAAGTTTTGCCCCTTGGAAATTTGAGACAGTTTTCATTTTTGTCTGCTGCATGCCAGGATGTGCTCAGTGCCATAGAGCTCAGAAGGCCAATATTCCTACACTCAATGAACTTTACTATCAAAGTAGTTTTTTTCCCTCCAAAAATGTTTGAAGAGTTTAATTCTGTTAGATTTCATGTGTCCTAATAAGAGATATAAATGATGAAGCATTTTTAAACTTCTAAGCTAAAATGCTCCAAACTTAATTTTATGTGCAATGCATTGCAAAATAACACCTCTTAAAGTCAGTTTTGTAGTCTGTGTTCTTGGTCACATTTCTCTCAACTATTGTGATTTTAGTGACTACTACTTTATTTTTTTCTTAAATTACTAAGAAACTTTACAAAAAGAATGAAATTGAAAACTATCATCCTGTTTTTGGTTTTTTTGTTTTATATAATTAAGAAACTATATAGGAAAAAATACTACTTCTTTTGTTATCCCATACTGTTCTCTATTTTATAACTATAAATAGCATTTCTTTAAACAGGTTTAGCACAGAATCACATTTCTTTTACATTGCATTTAATATTCAGAGGACCTAAGTCTTCCAACTGGAGAGAGGTTCTATGGCATGATATATTTTTCCTTACTGTGATCCCAATGAAAAGAATGGAAACCGAAAAGGTTAAAGTTATATGCCCGGGCCTCCTAAGTTCCATTATTATGACAATTATAATTATTACTATTATGACAGTTATAATGGAAGTTCTCAGGTGTGAATTCATCTAAAAATTGTTAAGCCATTTCTGTCTTCTTCCTTTTAAAGTTACAATACACATTCTGTTTATTAAGCGAGCGCATCTTAGTAGTTTACAATTTTTTTATAGATCAAAATTTCCTTTATCTCTTAAAAATTCATTCTTTAAAACTTAGAAGTATACCCCTAGTTGTAGTTTACTGGAATTTGCTAAGTCACCTTTTACCTGAGCTATATTAAGAATTCTAATTTTTATAACTTTCAAAATTTATTATATCTCCTGAAAGTCATTTTTTCTACTCTACAGTAATTAACTTTTTATATAATGTTCACAGGGCTGTCCCTTTCTACCCTACCTTCATCACTTTGATCAAGTTAATATTTTTGTTCACTTACTAATTTATATTTATAAATTTATGTGTGGCTCACTTTGTAATTTACACGTACAATAATCTCACATAATTATATATGTAATAATATTATTGTTAAGGCAGTATATGAGTCTATTAGTGAAATGAAAATTAAATGTACTAAACAATTTTAATAAGAATTTTATTTTCATTTGTCGTTATAGGTGCAATGTAAAATGTAGAGTTATACTATTTTAGCAGTTAGCATAGTTACTTTAAAATCCCTCAAAATTAATTTTATATTAATTTTAAGAATAATTGTCAAAATTAAATGTATCTATAAATGTTATGCCAGTCTTTGAATGCCTGTGCTGCTGTTAAAGTCTAACTTGGGTTAAGATTATTCGAGAAAGGTGAAGGTAAATTTCTAATGCTTGAGGAATAGATGGGGTGGAATATTTATATGAACCTATTATTTCTTCTCCTAATATACAGCAAAATGCCATCACTTTATATTGCCTAAAATATGATAAAGACATTCAGGTACTTCTTAATAAAAGAGGTGAAATATATTAAATTTGCCAAAACACAGTAGTCTGTTATAACATTAATATTTGCTAAAGTTACTTTATTATGTATATAAATTACATAGCTGAATAATAAGAAAATCTTAATTGTGGTTGACTATTAAAGTTGTATTTTTTTCCCCACAACTCTCACTTACCCTCTCTTTTTTAATAAAGTAGTAATTTTCCCTAATATTTCAGTCAGATATGGATAAGTGAGATTTTACTGTATTTTCATATTTCTGTAAGTTTGTATTTGGGCACTTACATTTTTGACTTGGATACAAATACCTTTACTTTTTCCACTGTGGTCTTATGGAAACATATGGTGAACTTGATTTAATTGAGTTTACTACATTTAAGTAATATCTTAGTAAAAGTCTATCCAATGTCATTTCTACACCGAAACCACACTGTAACACTGTTTGTTATGCAGTGAAGTTAAGTATATATATGATGGGCCTGTTTGAGATTCTGTGGAATTTAAATATCTAAGTACCAAAAGACCCTGGAATGAAATTATCTCCCATATGTATTAGGGTGCCCAGACCTGCACTATACAAAGTTACAGTGATGTTCCAGTGTATTTATTTTGAAAGAAAGCGATGCAGACATTTATTTTTTACTTTCTTATTGTAGGCTCCCAGCAGTCTTATGGAGACCCTTGAACAGCATCTAAATACATTAGAAGGAAAGAAACCTGGAAACAAGTACGCATTAGTTGTATATTCTAAATAAGATGAAAAATACTAGACTTATTCTTTATACAGTGAGATTTATCACAGTACTACTGTTTTAGGGTATGCTTTATTGTAATTATCCTGAGTTCCCTCAAAACCCCTACCCTTCCCATTAACTTACGACATCATGACCCCATTATAGGTAATCTATCTGCAGGCTAATTCAGCAAACTAGTAGGTTGTACCTGTGTTGGCTGGACTTGCTGATTTATTTATTATTTTGCCCTCAGAAGGGTCTCACAATCCTCAGAAAAAGAATTGCTCGTGCTAAAACTTGAGACTGTCATCATTGGGAACCCAATTTCCCAAGCAGCCTTGAACACTCTGTTATGTTACCGACCCTACTGTGAAAAAGCAGAGCCTTCAGGAATGGCTTTCTGGATTCAGACTCTTCCCAGGTGGACCCTTCGGCATGACATGCTGCTGACACTTGACAGTTATTTTTCTAGACAGAGTAGCAGTTGAGCAGTGATAAGCGTAGTTTTAATAGACTTTCAGCCTTTCTGTTTAGACACTTAGATTTTTGACCATTTTTCCTGACTGCATGCCAAAAATGTCCAGGTTCCATTTTTGTCCTCTCTCCAGCCGGGGTCATACTTGTCGGTTCACAAGACCTGGTACTTTCCCGTCTTTGTACCTCGCTCAGAGTGTAATTCTGCTAATCTTGGGTGCCTCCGCTCCTTGTCTCTGCGTGTGTGCATTTTACACATCCTGGGAGGGCCATCTCATGAGGGCTTCCTTAATCATGCACCACACTGTTTTATGACTCTCCTCCCCACCTCCCCTGCCGCGATATGTGGTTTAAATGGATTTTCTGATTCTTAAGGTCAGGGACTATTTTATACTTCATTATCTCCACCTAAAAACAATGTAGCTCTCTCTACAGAGTCAGCTTGAAATCTGTTTTTGTTGGTGATCCCAGCTTTATGTTGATTCTGTTTAGATCGACAACAGAAATTGGTAGAGACAACGCGTGAAGTGCTCATTGCAGGGCTATAGGCAGATCGTGGATTTTACCTGTGATACAGCTACCAAAATGCACCTCCTTTCTGCTTGCTTCTCTCTGGGCGTTCTCCCAGAATCTAGACTCATGTGTTGAGTCACTCTTTTGCCTGTTGTTTAGCTAAGGGTGATTTCTGTCATCTTTTCCAAGTTAGTATAAAAATTATTGCATGTCTTAAGTTTTTGATGGTAAACAACAGAGTAGGGCTCTCTCAGGCTGTGATGGCAGAGCTATTTGGAATGATGAATGACAGGACCTCTCAGGGGCTCTGTCAAGGTTGTACCATTGTCCAAGGTCTGTCCCCACTTCAGTGTGGCCATGGACGATCAGACTTGTGTGTGTAGATTGACGTCAACTGAAAAGACGTGCGAGTATATTAAGTCACAAAAGAGGGTGCCCGCTTCCAGTAATTGCTGCCTCCTCCCACCCCTCCCGTATTAGGGTGTCTGGGAAGCAAAATGAGTGGCCTAGGATTTAAGCCAAAGGAGGCAGGAAGCCTGAGAAAGTTCCCTCTTCCTGTGGCACATGGATCCCTTTAGCTGAGGAAATATGCATATGCCAGAGTTAGAGCCTCTCCCTTGGGCCATGCAGGATGCGCATGGGTGCAAGTCAGCTTCTCTGCCCTCTTCCCCACCCAGGTCCCCGCACCATGCACAGGTCCACCCTATTCCCTCCTGAAATCTGCCAGGGCTGCAGTCCTGTGAGAAGCCGCCTTCTAGAGTGGATCTCATCAGCCCTAACTTCGGCTCTAAAGCCGCCCCCTTGTGGCTGCTGCCAACTGTTTTTGGACTATTTGGCTATGGACACTTGGTTACATTTCTAGTAGTAAAATAAGAACCTAATGATCTTCTGTTTTGAATTACCTTGTACTGAGCGTAATTTTCCTCTCTCCTTTAAAATCATTTTATGCTTGTCAGATTTCTTTTCTGAATTGGCTGAGACCACCTATGAACTTGTCTTTTGCTTATTCCCTATTTTTAAAATAAATGAACTATAGTAGTTAACTATTTTCTTCTTTGTATGTTTGTGCTTACCTGGGACCTTAAGTGAAGGGTGAGTACTATATTGAGTGACATTTTTTGCATTTGGTTATTCCTAAAAATGCAAAAAACACTCTTAAAATTCCACATTTGGTATTTAGAACATTGAAAACTGATTTCTGTCCATCTTACACATCTGTGTTTTTTCATTATACTCTTAAAATTTTCTCCTAAGGTGGCTCGCATAAATGGTTTTATTTTGGTCTTCTTTGATCAAGACTGACAGAGTCTCTTAGTTGTATATTCAGATATCCCTCTTAGATTTTAGACATCAAAGACTTTTTCACTTGTTTAGTAAACAAAAGATTTCCCTATGGCACGTGGCAGAAGTGCCAAAAGACAATGCTATTAAGAAAATTAATTACTTAAACGGGTTTTCTTTGTCTTCTGGTAGCAGTATAAAACTATTCTAACCTCTAAGTCAAGTAAGTGCATAAAATGAAGCATTTTCAAATGTCTGCTAAAAAATACGTAGGCCTTTTATATTTAGTGCCTTATATCCACCGATACTCGTTTTTGAAATTCTGTGCAATACTGTGTGATATGCCTTTGTATATTGTCTGTTTCTGTAATTCCACAGAACAAAAGAGAGAAATTGATTTTATTTTATATGTGGGTTTACTAAGTGTTGAGGGTGCAAGAAACTCAAGTTTATTGTAATTAAAATTATTTGGAAGAGATAGGTTTTTCACATCTGTGTTTTGTTTGTCTTTCTGGCTAGCATTTTTGACCAAAAACTGTGTAGGGATTAGTGTTGTGAATAAGAAATAAAATTTCTTCTTTTGATAGTTTACCATTAACACACGGGAAGTGTAAACCTTAGCATTTTCTGTGTTCATCATAGAAACCCATGGACTTGTTTGTAACATTTTACAGGATCTGTGGGTCATTCATTCTCCTCTAAAATTACATTCGTGTTTTATTTTCCCCCAACATGGTTCACCATGTACTAAATTTCTCTAGCTGAAGTTATTGAAATAAGTATCGGGCTTTAAATAATGTCATTATATATAAAAGATTGTAGCATTTCCTTTTATAAAGGGCGAAGAGCCAGTGGTAGGGTAGAAAATCAGCTGAGGAACAGGTAAAAAGAAGCAATTTGTGTGTTGTGTAGGGGAGGAACAAATGTGCTGGGCTCCTGTGCTTTTGTCAGGACGGGCTGGAATGTGAAATGTGCACAGACAGACTTGGACTGGAGCCTGAAATCCACCATTAAAGAATGATGAGACTTTGGCGAGTTATTTACCTCTCTGAGCCTCAGAGCTCTCAGACTTGAATCAGTGTTGAGTGATGCTTTTTAAAGCTGTGGCCCCAATGGGAGCACCTCTGGTTCTACCTTTTTGATGAAATCATGGCAAAACCTGGATCTGGTCCATGGGAACAGAAGTCATACATCCTGACAGTTTAGTTTCATACAATATAATTTTTAAGATGTTTGGTTAATTTATTTTTAAGATGTTTGGTTAGTTTATTTTGGTTAATATGTTTATCTGATATAAAACAATGAGATAGGTTTGCTTCCTTCAAAAAATTTGGCATCTAGTGGAGAAGACAGACGAATAAGATACAGTGCTTTAAGTGGGATGATAGTGGGAGACAGGAGATTTTTTTGCTGAATCCATGGGGTAGCTACAAGTGTCATTTAGTAATAGCACTCATGCAAGAGCTTGACAAAGTGATTCTTGTGCCACTTATGATATTTTGTACTTAGGTTTGAGCATGATATTCTTTAGTAGTAGGTAGAGAAATTCTGTCATTTTTACTATATCTTTATTGTGCTACAGAGTATAGAATATGTTAGAAACTTTTATGTATTAGTTTGGAAATACAGTTCAAAAAGTTCTCATTCATCCTCAGTTCTCTTTTCTATATTAATATTCCTCACTGTGTCAGTACCACTAAGAATTGGTTCATGAAAATCTCTTGAGAGAGAAACAAATTAATTTCAATTAACTCATTCTTAGAAACTGACCACATCAGATGGCTTCTATGTTTTCTTTGCAGAGTTAAGGCTAATATTTTCTTGAATTTTTATTTAGACTTAACTCCCTTCCTTTTCCGCATATGTAAAGAGAAAAAAATGGTAGGAGTGGAGGAATTATTAACCAGAAACTCATTAGGGAATTTTCAACCTCAGTACTAGATTTTTAGATTCCTAAGTTTCTGAGATATAGAGAATACTGTGATTCCATTTATTTCAGTAGACACTTAGTGAGCAATATAGAGAAGCATATATCCTTTTCTTCATAGGATATGTTACTCTGAAGATAACAGCCCAAGTACACATAACCTAATCGAGTGTAACCCTTATGCATCTGTCTTCCTTATATCACAGAAATCTCTGTTAGCCCTTGCTTTCATGTTCATTTTAAGTGAGAACTAAATTTAGACAGGAAATGGCAGGCTTGTGTTTGCAAATGAAGTTGAACATAAGAGGTATTAATCTGGCATATAATATTGTTAAATTTCTTTTGCTATATCCAATAAAATAAAAATTCATGATATTGTACAAAACTCCAGTTACTAAATCTCTGCTGATTTTATTTTACTCCTGCCACGTGTGATATTTTCTCTGTAGATAAGTAGAAGGGCATCCCTGCCATTCTCTGAGACCCTGACAATAGTCTTCTTACTGAAATGTCTTTTTTTCTTCATTTTGTTTCCTTACTAATTTATTTTCCACCAACTCAGGTTAGTAAAACCTAAGCTGTTTAGGCAGTCATCTCTGAAGCATTTTTCTGGAAATGATATATATAATCAGTGCTACCAGCAATCTAACTGAAAAAAAAAAAAATGTATTTCTTCCTGATTTTCCCTCACTCCCTTAGACACAAGCATTGAGGTTACTCTTCTTTTTCCAGCTCCCAAGTTCTCACAGGATAATGGGAATATTTCTCATAGATAGTTTTCATTACAGCCATGAAAAAAACCAGACAATCTCTAGGAGTACACACAGTGTGGAGTATGCACAGTGTGTCTCAGCTCAGTATGGAAGCTGAGACACACATCAGGCACAGGGCTTGTAGGGATCTTTTTTTTAATTCTAGTGTTCCTTTTATGTATCACAATTATGACTAAATGAATCACAATGTGCTTTAACCTTAATGGGTTTTCTAACTTTTAAAAATAATAAACTGGACGATTTTCTAAAAATTCTGTAAAGCATTATTTTTCCCAAGTCTTGGCAATTTTTTTAAAATTCCAATTTGAACAGTTTATTTTTGATGGACATACGCAATAAAGATCAATTCGAATAATTAATTGAGTTGCTAGAGATACCAAAAAAAAGATTTTGAATTTAAGAATTTCTAATACTAGAAATTAAGTGGATGGGAGACATTGGAAGCAGATGTTGTAATTGAGTAAAAGATAAAATATATTTTAAAAATAGTTTATCCATTACTAAAAAAGTCTGTATATAAACAAGTTCATGCTTGACCAACCATCAAACTTAAGTGCTTCTACAAATGTATTCATGTATATCCAATTTTAATCCTTTTTGGTTGCCTTTTAGATCTGGTGCTCCCTCTCCATTAAGTAAGGTAAGTTTGTTTTTTGTTTTGTTTTGACCATTTTAACAACTTTTGATTGTACAGTTCAGTGGCATTAAGTACATTCACATTGTTGGGCAGCCATTGCTATCATCTGGTTGGAGAACATTTGTCATCTTCCCCAGCTGAAACTCTGTAGCCTTTAAACACTAACTCCCCGTTCCCCTCTCTGACCACTCTCACCCCCAGCTCCTGGCAGGCACCATTCTACTTTCTGTCTCTATGAATTTGATTACTCTAGGTACCTCAAATAAGTGGAACTGTCCTTCAGTATCTGTCCTTTCATGACTGGCATATTTTACTTAGCACAGAATCTTCAGCGTTCATCCATTTTGTAGCATATGTCAGAAATTTCCTTTCTTTTTAAGTCTGAATACTATTCCATTCTATGTACCACATTTTGTTCATCCATCCATCCATCCATTAATGATCACTTGGGTCACTTCCGCCTTTTGGCTATTGTAAATAACACTCCTGTGAACATGGCGTACAAGTATCTGTTCAAGTCCCTGTTTGCAGTTCTTTTGGGTCTACACCCAGAAGTGGAATTGCTGAATCATATGGTAATTTTATTTTTAATTTCTTGAGGAAAGGTAAGTTTTTATGTATTCCCCTTTATATTAGTTTCTTAGTCATATAGCAATGTGTACTTAGCCCTTATCTGGACTAAATTTTTCTTTAAGTAGACGAAATTTTCATACATTTATATTACAACTGAAAACAAATGTGTCAGTGTTAACGTCTTACTAGTAACAAAGCACTTTCTCGTACTCTGAATCACAGCCCTGTGACATAAATAAGGCACATAACATTGTGCCTGCTTTGATGGTAGAGAAACCAATTGTCATTGGGTATCCTCACAAGCATACCTTTTAGACAGTCTACCGTAATAACTGTCACAACTCCTTCACCTCTGTCTCTCCTTTAGCATCCTGAAGGACAGGATTAGGGTTGTTAGTGACAAGAGTATTTACTTCTATAGATCAGTAGTTCACATTTGCCATTGTATTTTTCACATTGCCATTTTCATTGCAAAAATGTGATAAATGTGCTCTTTCCTCTTTGCCAAATTTCTGTTACATAACTGCTGTTATTACAGACAAAAAAGTTGGCATTATGACTGCACAGGGTACCCCAGACACCCTTTACTGTGTCAATACCTGGCTGGCTGCCCAAGAGACCCTCAGGGAGCTCCAACAATCAAACAAAGAAACAAACAACCTAAGCTCCCTGGTGATTCTGCTACAGAGACAGGTGTAAAATCATTATGTCACATGGGAGAAGATGACGGTGTGGAAAGATGCAGAGTTAGTGTCTCCCCACAACTAGGGAGCCTGCTGGCCGCTGGTGGGGGACTCTGATGCCCAAGGAGATTGGAGGAACCCCAAAGTGAACCAGTAGGACGTAGGGGGACTGAGTGGGGAGGAGAAGTGGATGCCAGACAAGATCAGTGCCCCTGAGGCCGGGGAGATCAGGAGAGGCAGGCGGGAGGGGCCATCCAGGAGGAGCGGGAGAGGAGCAGAGGGCGATTGCCCTGCCCACTGGGGCCGTAGGAGCCTCTGACCTCCCAGGCTGGTCCCCTACAATCCAAAGCCCCCTCCAGGCGACGTGGGTTCTGGGAGCATAGGAGGGAGGCCAGGAAGATTAGGAAAAGCAGGCGGGAGGGGCCCTGTGGGAGGCGCAGGAGAGGAGCAGAGGGTGATTGCCCCACCCACTCGGGCATGGGGAGCCTGCTGAGCTCCCAGGCCGGTCCCCTCCCCACCAAGACCCACCCCTCCCTGCCAGCCACATTGGTCCTCGGGGCATAGGAGGGAGGCCGGGGAGATCAGGAGAGGCAGGAGGTGGTGGGGCGGTGGTCCTCTGGGAGTAGCGAGAGAGGAGGGGAGGGCGTTTGCCCCACCCCCTTGAACCCAGGAAGCCTGCTGGGCTCCCAGGTAAGGTCCCCCGCCCTCTGAGACCAGGGGTGGGGGGCACGCCTGGGCCCCTTCTGTTCCTTGAGCCTAAGCCCCACCCCCTACTGTCCCCAGGGCCTTTTCCAGCCCTGTGGGTCCTGAGCACTGGCCCCACCCATTGTCCAAACCTCACCCTTGCTTACTCCCTGCCCTCCACAGCCAAGGCCTTTCCCCCCATTTTTTGTTTTCTTTTCCCTCCTCTTTTTTACTATTGTGGTACTGATGTACCTTACGGTTGATTCATCTATATTTTATTTTTATATTCTCTCTAACATATCTGTTAGTTTCCTACTCTAATTTTATTTTTTACTTTGTTATTCGGGTTTTTTTGTTTTGGGTTTTTTTTTTTGCCACCCCACGTGGCTTGTGGAATATTGGTTCATGAGCCTGGGGTTGGGCCGAAGTTCCTGCGGTGGGAGCTCCGAGTCCGAACTACAGGACTAACAGAGAACCTCAGACCCCAGGGAATATTCATCGCAGTGAGGTCGCACGGAGTTCCTCACCTCAGCACCAAGAAGCAGCGCTCTAACCAGCAGCCTACAAACTCCAGTGTTGGAAGCCGCAGACCAAACAACCAGTAAGACAGTAACACAATCCCACTCATAAAAAAAAAAAAAAAGGCAAAAAACTATGTCACAGATGAAGGAGCAAGGTAAAAACCTACAAGACCAAATAAATGAAAAGGAAATAGGCAATCTACCTGAAAAAGAATTCAGAGTAATGATAGTAAACATGATCCAAAACCTTGAAAATAGAATGGAGGCATGGATTGAGAAAATACAAGAAATGTTTTAACAAAGATCTAGAAGAACTAAAGAACAAACAGAGATGAACAACACAATAACTGAAATTAAAAATACACTAGAAGGAATCAATAACAGAATAACTGAGGCAGAAGAATGAATAAGTGAGCTGGAAGACAAAATGGTGGAAATAACTGCCAAGGAGCAGAATAAAGAAAAAAGAATGAAAAGAATTGAAGACCTCTCAGACAACACTAAACACACCAACATTCAAATTATAGGGGTCCCAGAAGAAGAAGAGAAAAAGAAAGGGTCTGAGAAAATATTTGAAGAGATTATAGTTGAAAACTTCCCTAACATGGGAAAGGAAATAGTCACCCAAGTCCAGGAAGCACAGAGAGTCCCATACAGGATAAACCCTAGAAAAAACACACCAAGACACATTAATCAAACTAACAAAAATTAAATTCAAAGAAAAAATATTAAAAGCAGAAAGTGAAAAATGAAAATAAAATACACAGGAATCCCCATAAGGTTATCAGCTGATTTTTCAACAGAAACTCTGCAGGCCAGAAGGGAGTGGCAGGATATACTTAAAGTGATGAAAGAGAAAAACCTATAACCAAGATTACTCTACCCAGCAAGGATCTCCTTCACATTCAGTGGAGAGGTCAAAAGCTTTTCAGACAAGTAAAAGCTAAGAGAATTCAGCACCACCAAACCAGCTTTACAACAAATGCTAAAGAGACTTCTCTAAGCGGGAAACACAAGAGAAGGAAAAGACGCACAAAAACAAACACAAAACAACTAAGAAAATGGTAATAGGAATATACATATCAATAATGACCCTGAATGTAAATGGATTAAATGCCCCAACCAAAAGACACAGACTGGCTGAATGGGTAGAGAAACAAGACCCATATATATGCTGTCAACAAGAGACCCACTTCAGACCTAGGGACACATACAGACTGAAAGTGAAGGGATGGAAAAAGATATTCCATGCAATGGAAATCAAAAGAAAACTGGACTGACAATACTCATATCAGATAAAATAGACTTTAAAATAAAGACTGTTACAAGAGATAAGGATGGACACTATATAATGATCAAAGGATCAATCCAAGAAGAAGATGTAACAATTATAAATGTTTATGCACCCAACAAAGGAACACCTCAGTACATAAGGCAAATGCTAACAACCATGAAAGGAGAAATCGACAGTAACACAATGATAGTAGGGGACTTTAACACCCCACTTATAACAATGGACAGATCATCCAAACAGAAAATAAATAAAGAAATACAGCTTTAAGTGGCACAATAGACCAGATAGATCTAATTGATATTTATAGAACATTCCACCCAAAAGTGGCAGAATACACTTTCTTCTCTAGTGCACATGGAACATTCTGCAGGATAGATCACATCTTGGGTCACAAATCAAGCCTTGGAAAATTTAAGAAAATTGAAATCATATCAGGCATCTTTGCTGACCACAGTGCTATGAGATTGGAAGTCAGTTACAGGAAAAAAAACTATAAAAAACACGAATATATGGAGGCTAAATAGTGTGCTACTAAATAACCAAGAGATCACTGAAGAAATCAAAGAAGAAATTAAAATATACATAGAAACAAATGACAACGAAAACACGAAGGCCCAAAACCTATGGGGCACAACAAAAGCAGTTCTAAGAGGGAAGTTTATAGCAATTCAATCTCAACTCCAGAAACAAGAAACATCTCAAATGAACAATCTAACCCTACACTTAAAACAACTAGAGAAAGAAGAACAAAGAAAAACCAAAGTCAGTAGAAGGAAAGAAATCATAAAGATCAGAGCAGAAATAAGTGAAATAGAAACAAAACAGTAACAAAGGTCAATAAAAACTGGTTCTTTGAGAAGATAAACAAAATTGGTAAACCCTTAGCCAGACTCATCAAGAAAAAAAGGGAGAGGATGCAAATCAATAAAATTAGAAATGAAAAAGGAAAAATCACAACTGACACTGCAGAAATACAAAGGATTATAAGAGACTACTACAAACAACTATATGCCAATAAAATGGACAACCACAGAGAAATGGAAAAATTCTTGGAAAGGTAAAATTTTCCAAGACTGAACCAGGAAGAATTCGAAAATATAAACAGATCTATCACAAGTAATGAAATTGAAACGGTAATTAAAAATCTTCCAACAAACAAAAGTGCAGGACCAGATGGCTCCACAGGTGAATTCTAGCAAACATTTAGAGAAGAGCTAACACCCATCCTTCTCAAACTCTTCCAAAAAATTGCAGAGGGAGAAATACTCCCAAATGGATTCTATGAAGCCACCATCATGCTGATAGCAAAACCAGAAGAGATCACAAAATAAGAAAATTATAGACCAATATCACTGATGCACACAGATGCAAAACTCCTGAACAAAATACTAGCAAGTGGAATCCAACAGCACATTAAAAGGATCATACACCATGATCAAGTGAGATTTATCCCAGGGATGCAAGCATTCTTCAATACATGTAAATCAATCAATGTGAAACACCACACTAACAAATTAAGGAATAAAAACCATATGATCATATCAATAGATGCAGAAGAAGCTTTTGACAAAATTCAACACCCATTTATGATAAAAAAAAAAGCCTCTCCAGAAATTGGGCATAGAGGGAACCTACCTCAACATAATAAAGGCCATATATGACAAACCCACAGCAAGCATCATACTCAATGGTGAAAAACTGAAAGCATTCCACTAAGATTAGGAACAAGACAAGGATGTCCACTCTCGCCACTTTATTCAACATAATTTTGGAAGTCCTAGCCACAGCAATCAGAAGAAAAAGAAATAAAAGGAATCCAAATCAGAAAAGAAGAAGTAAAACTGTCACTGTTTGCCAGTGGCATGACACTATACATAGAAAATCCTAAAGATGCCACCAGAAAACTACTAGAGCTAATCAATGAATTTGATAAAAGTAGCAGGATACAAAATTAATGTGCAGAAATCTCTTGCATTCCTATACACTAATGAAGAAAAATCTGAAAGTGAAATTAAGAAAACAATCCCATTTACCATTGCAACAAAAAGAGTAAAACACCTAGGAATAAACCTACCTAAGGAGGCAAAAGACCTGTATGCAGAAAATTATAAGACACTGATGAAAGAAATTAAAGATGATACAAATAGATGGAGAGATATACCGTGTTCTTGAATTCGAAGAATCAACATTGTGAAAACGACTATACTGCCTAGAGCAATCTACAGATTCAATGCAATCCCTATGAAATTACCACTGGCATTTTTCACAGAAGTAGAACAAAAAATTTCACAATTTGTATGGAAACACAAAGGACCCCGAATAGCCAAAGAAATCTTGAGAACGAAAAACAGAGCTGGAGGAATCAGGCTCCCTGACTTCAGACTATACTACAAAGCTACAGTAATCAAGACAGTATGGTACTGGCACAAAAACAGAAATATAGATCAATGGAACAGGGTAGAAAGCCCAGAGATAAACCCACGCATATATGGTCACCTTATCTTTGATAAAAGAGGCAAGAATATACAGTGGAGAAAAGACAGCCTCTTCAATAATTGGTGCTGGGAAAACTGGACAGCTACATGTAAAAGAATGAAATTAGAACATTCCCTAACACCATACACAAAAATAAACTCAAAGTGGATTAAAGACCTAAATGTAAGGCCAGACACTATCAAACTCTTAGAGGAAAACATAGGCAGAACACTCTATGACATAAATCACAGCAAGATCCTTTCTGACCCACCTCCTAGAGTAATGGAAATAAAAACAAAAATAAACAAATGGGACCTAATTAAACTTCAAAGCTTTTGCACAGCAAAGGAAACCATAAACAAGACCAAAAGACAACCCTCAGAATGAGAGAAAATATTTGCAAATGAAGTAACTGACAAAGGATTAATCTCCAAAATTTACAAGCAGCTCAATATCAAAAAAACAAACAACCCAATCCAAAAACGGGTGGAAGACCTAAAGAGACATTTCTCCAAAGAAGATATACAGATTGCCAACAAACACATGAAAGAATGCTCAACATCATTAATCAGAGAAATGCAAATCAAAACTACAATGTGATATCATCTCACACCAGTCAGAATGGACACCATCAAAAACACTACAAACGATAAATGCTGAAGAGGGTGTGGAGAAAAGGGAAACCTCTTGCACTGTTGGTAGGAATGTAAATTGATACAGCTGCTATGGAGAACAGTATGCATGTTCCTTAAGAAACTAAACATACAGCTACCATATGACCCAGCAATCCCCCTACTGGGCATATACCCTGAGAAAACCATAATTCAAAAAGAGTCATGTACCACAATGTTCATTGCAGCACTGTTTACAATAGCCAGGACATGGAAGCAACCTAAGTGTCCATCGACAGATGAATGGATAAAGAAGACATGGCACATATATACAATGGAATATTACTCAGCCATAAAAAGAAATGAAATTGAGTTATTTGTAGTGAGGTGGATGGACCTAGAGTCTGTCATACAGAGTGAAGTAAGTCAGAAAGAGAAAAATATGATACGCTAACGCATATATATGGAATCTAAAAAAATATATATGGTACTGATGAACCTAGTTGCAGGGCAGGAATAAAGAGGTAGACGTAGAGAATGGACTTGAAGATGTGGGGTGGGAGGGCGAAGCTGGGGCGAAGTGAGAGTGCCATTGACATATATACACTACCAAATGTAAAATAGTTGGCTGGTGGGAAACAGCAGCATAGCACAGGGAGGTCGGCTCGGTGCTTTGCGGTGACCTAGGGGGTGGGATAGGGAGGATGGGAGGGAGGCTCAAGAGGGAGGGGACATGGGGACATGTGTATGCATATGGCCGATTTGCTTTGTTGTGCAACTGAAACTAACACAGTATTGTGAAGCAATTTTATTCCAATAAAGATCTATTAAAAGAAAAATGAATAAAATCATTATGTCTGTGGAAAAATTTCACCATACGAATACTGAGTAGAGTGTGGTAAAATTCTGGAATCCTTTGGGATGGTCTGTTTCTGCAGTTTGGCCAAATTGAATTTTCATCTTTTCTTCTTGTAATAACAGGATTATTTTGGTTCTGTTTTCATACCTCCGGCATCTCTTCAGAACTTATTATTACAAGGCAGTTTTTAATGAGCCTTTGAAGACCTTCTTTTCTGCATTTATATTGGTAGATTCATTGCTGTCATTACGTTCTCCCTGGTGTTTCATAAACATCACTTTCTAAGGTATTTACATGTATTGGTTTATTTTTATAAATTTATTTATTTTATTTTTGGCTGTGTTGGGTCTTCGTTGCCGTGCGTGGGCTTTCTCTAGCTGCGGCAAGCAGGGGCTACTCCTCGTAGAGGTGAGCAGGCTTCTCATTGTGGTGGCTTCTCTTGTTGCCGAGCACGGGCTCTAGGCACACGGGCTTCAGTAGTTGTGGCTCGTGGGCTCCAGAGTGCAGGCTCAGTATTTGTGGCGAACCAGCCTAGTTGCTCTGCGACATGTAGGGTCTTCTTGGACCAGGGCTTGAACCCATGTCCCCTGCATTGGCAGGTGGATTCTTAAGCTCTGCGCCACCAGGGAAGCCCACATATATTCGTTTAAAAAAAAAAGCCACTAATTTATTTCAGAGTTGTCAGTGTCCACAATGGATGACATGCAAATTAATGTTAGTCCTTTCTATCCCCTTGATAATCTTTCACATTCCATTTGGAAATTTTAAATTTTGGGTGAAGAGCAAAGCTTGAGTTCACCCTTTCTGAGCAACAGCATCCATACTGCTCATGGGTTTGTCTTTCTTGAAGTGCTGAGCGCTTGGCACTTGTGTATCTTTGGATTTTGACTTCTTGATTAGTTATATTCTTGGACAAACAGCTATTAAACAGATATTATCTAAGTCTGGAAACTCCTATACATTTCTTATCTCCTCAGTCCTTTTTCTTAAATTGTTCTTTTTCAGACTTCCTCTGAGTTTGGTCTACTTGACATTAGATCCTGTTACAGCAGTGTCTGATGGCCCTTGCTGGACCTTGGTCTCTGTGCATTTTGCTTGCTGTTAGGTCTCGTTTCCACTTACAGAACTAAGTATTGGTGGATTGGTTTGAAATTGCTATTAATCTTTCTCTTGTGAATACAAGCAAATTAAATATACCAAACAGAGTTAGGATAGTTACTAAACAAACATTTTTTTTTGATATATTAGCTGACTATTAAGTCCTCTTCTTAAACCAGCCCAGGACAATAAATGTTAGGTTTTATTTCACTTTTTTAGTTTTATCTGTTTCATATTAGTGATGGGCTATCCTCAAGCTGTCAGTGACTTGAATCTTGTTTGGGAATTGTTCTCTGCCATCTGTGAACTATTTTGTAAGTTACATTTCTAGATTTTAAAGGCATCTGAGAAGACTTTACATGAAATCTGTTTAGGATGCAGAAAAGAAAATAATGGCCTTGGTTTCACAGAAGTCATTACAATTAATTTTTTTTTCCATTTTTGGCAGCTAGCAAGATCTTTCCCACTAATTTAATGTTTAGAAAATATGTTTGGCTTTGATTTTATTTTATTTTTTTATTGAAGTGTAGTTGATTTACAATGCTGTGATAGTTTCTGATGTTCAGCAAAGTGATTCACCCCTTATATGTATGTATATGTATGTGTGTGTGTGTATTCTTTTTCAGATTGTTTTCCATTATAAGTTATTTCAAGTTACTGGTAAAGTTCCCTGTGCTATACAGTAGGACCTTGTTGTTTATCTATTTTATATATAGTAGTGTGTATCTGTTAATCCCAAACTCCTAATTTATAGTTTGGCTTTAACTGTAAATACACGCATAGAAGTCATTGCAATGTTAGGCCAATTATTTTGTTCATAATTTTATGTAAATTACATATAACTTTTAAAATTTGAAACATGTTTTGTCCAGTACTGATTATTTATTACAGTTCTCAATTTCAAATTTTCTTGAGTTTTTTCTCCCACGAGGAGCAACCAGAAAATTGCTGGGAATGGCATGGGTCTGAAAATTGGAGGTCCTCTTGCCTTGTGTCCTGTAGATTCAAATCTGACCAGAGTGTGCTTTGCATCTTCCCTTTCAGTCATCTCCAGCCACAACTGTTACGTCGCCTAATTCTACACCAGCTAAAACTATTGACACATCCCCTCCAGTTGATTTGTTTGCAACTGCATCTGCGGCTGTACCAGTCAGGTTAGTTCATGAGAATGCAGCGAACCGTTTATTAATATTATGATCAGGTTTTCATTTTATTTTTGCGTACCAAACCCAATGACTTCACAAAATGAAATGTAGTCCTAGTAAATGTGTGATATTTGGGGTTATTTTCAGGTACATAGACTAAGTTCTTCTATACTCCATACAGTTACTTAGGCTTGTACCTCTCAAAGTGTAAGAAAGACCTAAGCTGTGGAAATCACCTTGGTGCTCACACATTTGGCAAAGGAAGTGGAAGAAAGATGCACACACTTCAGGTTCTTCTGAAATGGATGATATGGACATTGTTTTCTGAAATTAGTTTCTTCTTGTGTGAAATTTAAAGGGTGTCTTAAAGTGGTAAGAAATGAGATGAAAGGAAGTGTAGTGAAATGAAATGCTTGTAGTTGCAGGCCAATTAGCTGGTGCATATGAGGAACTCAAACTCTGGTGGTAGGAAGAAACTGTCAGGATGTGCCTAATTGCTTTTTTAAAATATTTATTTATTTATTTGGTTGCACCAGGTCTTAGTTGCAGCAGGCAGGCTCCTTAGTTGTGGCTCATGGGCTCCTTAGTTGTGGCAGGTGGGCTCCTTAGTTGTGGCTCATGGGCTCCTTAGTTGAGGCTCCAGGAATGCTTAATTGCAGCTCCAGGGCTCCTTAGTTGTGGCATGTGAACTCTTAGTTGCAGCATGCATGTGGGATCTAGTTCCCTGACCAGGGATCAAATCCGGGCCCCCTGTATTAGGAGTGTGGAGTCTTATCTACTGCACCACCAGGGAAGGCCCCTTATTGCTTTCATAGTGCCTAAAGGTCAGAACAGTAGTGAGAAAACGGGGGATGACTGTGCTTTCTGTAAAATCTCTGGGCCACCTGAAATGAAGCCCCAACTCAGAGAGGCTTCCTCAGATAATAATTTTAGGTCAACTCTTTGTTTGGTTCTTTAGCCTTGAGAGCATTCTAGTCCCATCTTGTAGTATCTGTGACTCTGATTATGAATGCCCTATATTTGGAGACGTGAATTTTGAACTGAGCAATAAAGCCCCATAATGTATGCATGTTAACTATGCACGTTACCCTCTACTTGCTTAATTCTGCTTTCATAATCACAGGCTTGGTAAAGCCAAGTCCCTTCTGCCTCTATACTAAGATAAATTGCTTCTTATAAAAGCTTTGACTCCAGTCTTAATAATAAATGTTTCCCTGTTCTGGCTCTTAGACCAGTCGTATTTATGAAATAGACATCAAAACTATGCAAGTTTCAGGGGTCTTGAAACTTTTTTTTTTTTAAGCAGCAGAATCCTTTTTTCCAAAAAATATTGCTCAGAAATCTAATACGTAAAAAAGAAAAAGATGGAATGGCTATTTATGAGGAGGGGTGGGGAACCTGGGACCCTGATGGCTTAGTACCTGGTCTGGCAGCCTTTAAGCCAGTGCTCCTTAAACCTGACTGTACAGTGAAACCCCTGGGGTTGTAGTAAAATGAAGACTGATGTAGTGGATAATGGTTAAGCCTGGGATTTTGCATTTCCAACAAGGTGCCAGGATGCTGCTAGTTTGGAAACTACACTTTGAGTAACAACGCTCTAGGCTCCTCCTTGGAACTTCTTTAGATGGAGGAGCTTTGAAAAGCACAGCCCCACTTGAATAAGAGTGAAAAATATAGAATTATTTTTAGGTGAGGTCTCTTATAGGCAAACTTGATGTGTTGTAGTTTAACTTAGAAAAAAGGTACAATAGTGATTATTCATTTTAGTATTCTTTGGTTTATAAATTCTTTTCAAGTTAAGAATTATTTACCATACTACAAAAAAAGCATACAAAAAAACTTTAGAAAATAGAGAAAAGGAAAAAAATTACCAATAATTCTCTTACCTTTATTATTTGGAGTACGTTTCCTTTTGTCACAGCCCTCATAACCAGCATTTCAGATGCTACCCAGTGGACATAACATGTTTAAAATTCCCCCTTATTTTGAGGCATTTAGATTTTCACTTTTAATTTCTGCTCTGTGATTTGCTGAGTGACCCATTGCTTGAGGTATAATTTAACTTTGCAAGAGTTGGCAAACGATGGCCCATAGATCAAATCTAGCCCATTGTCTTTTTCTGTAAATAAATTTTTATTGGAACAAAAGCATGTTCATTTGCTTACGTACTGCCTATGTCTTATTTCACTCTGCACTGGCAGAGTCGGATAGCGATAGAGACTGTCTGGCTCGCAAACCTAAAATTTTTAGTATCTGGCCCTTTACAAAAGTTGTTTGCCAACTCTCAGTATAGAGGAACATATGTTTTACTGCTGTACTTTACAAAATATTATTCTCTTACTGAATTTAAAATAGCCAAAATCTGTGATGTTTTCTGCATAAGTCTTTATTTAAAAAGCATCTTTACATTTTAAAATTTCAAAATCTGATTTTAAAATCATATTTTCCTTTCAGCGCTTCTAAACCATCTAGTGATCTCCTGGACCTGCAGCCAGACTTCTCCTCTGCAGGGGCGGCAGCAGCCGCGACACCAGCACCACCACCACCTTCAGGAGGCGCCACTGCGTGGGGGGGTGAGTGAAACCAGGCAACCTTGCCATTTTTCTATTTAGTTGTTTTTATTCAGGCTGTAATTGTTATACTTACCTTCTGATTATCCAAAATGGTGCTAGAAACTCGGGGAGAAAATGTTAAGAATGGCATTGATTGATTGATTGAAATATATATTGAGAGAGCGAGACAAAGACAGAAAACGTACCCATAATACAGTTAAAATATTCAGGTAATCATACATTTTTTTTAGTTTAAAAGCTGGAACAATGGGAGTATTTTTTCTTTGCTGTTCTCAAATTCTGATTATTTTTAGTAGTTGCTCCCTAGAGATGCAGGCCTTAGAAGATTGGGTGTTCCCATGAACTTATGAGATTACTCAGAGGCAGCATTTCGAATTTGGTTTGTTCAGATATGGTCTCCTTCATGGATTCCTTTAGACCTTAACTGGTTTTATTCACATTGTGTTTGACTTCATGCAGTTGAAATCTGGGATAGATTCTTCTTGGTGCCAGAAAATATCCGTACTAAACTGATTAAGAGGAATCACACCTAAGTGCTTGATTTCCATTTTATTCATGGATCTTAGGGAAAAAAATTAAGCTTTTATATGTTTTTAATTAAACATATTTAATACCAATATAAAAGTTAATTACTGCTTAATTCTCAAAGCTTCACAGAGTTGGTGTTAAATAACTTACTCTACTACATCAAACTATCACAATAAAAAATTGTTTAAGTTTGAAAATGGCTCGTAGGAACAACACAGAGGGAAACAACACAGAGGGACTGACACAGGAGGTGTCCCATCATATCTCTCCATAGGAACAATACTTTGGCAGCCACCCACAGATAAAAGTGCCTTTGTGGGAGCTTTGGGATCCAGGTAAAAGGTTGCAAAGCCCAAGTGGAGCCCAAGACCAAGAACAGTTGATTTGAGAAGGCAAGCCTACTACCAGGTGGGAGGCTCGCCAACGCTGGTCCTGGCAACAGACCTGGAAACACTGCCATGCCCCTGTGGACTGACTACAGTCCTGTTTGGCCATGATCCTGCCACCAGTAACATCTGCCAAGGGACCAAGGGGGGAGTGTATACAACCATGCCTTGGGTAACAGGCCTCCTGTCCTTGGTCTCAACTGTGGACCCTGAAACTGCCTGTGACCCAGCTCCAGCCTCTCTCAGTCATGGTCCAGGAGCAGTCCTGCCTGCCCAGGGATCCAGCAGGAGACACATCTGTCTGTGCCCCCAGAGGCAGGCCCAGTGACCTTAATCCAACCTCAGATCCTGAAGCAGCCTTGTGACTAGGCTCCAGCCCCTCAGTCCTACCCACCCAGGGACGCTGTGGGAGACACACTCATCCATGCCCCTATGGGCAGGCCTATAGATCTTGGTCCCAACTGTGGACCTTAAAGCAACCTTCTCACTTCATTTAGCCCCACTTAGCTGCAGTCCAGGGCTAGTCTGGCCTAGCCGGAGACCCAGCAGGAGCTACACCCAGACACGTACCTGGTAACAAGCCCACCATCTCTGAACGCAACTGCACATCCTGAAGTGGACCCTTGTCCCAGCTCCAGCCCTACTAACCAAGGTCGTGAAGGCAGTCCTGTCCGCTCAGGGACCAGGAGGCAGGATCTATACCCACCCAAGGCCCTGGTAACAGGCCCACTAACATGGACACTACAGCAGACCCAGAAGCAGCCACATGACCCAGCCCCAACCCCACTCAACTGCAATCCTGGAGTCAGTATCATCAGCCCAGGGACCTGACAGGAGAAGGCCTGCCAAAACCAGTGTTTAAAAACAGGAAGAGGTGTTTGCTCCTTCAGGTGCACAGACACCAACACAGGGCTACACAGAATATGAAGAATCAGGCAAACAGACATGACACTGCCAAAGGAAACTAATAAATCTCTAATAACTTACCCTAAAGAAATGGAGATCTCTACATAGCTTGATAACAAATTCAAAATAATTATCTTTAAGAAACTCAGTGAAATACAAGAGAACACAAATAGGCAACAAAATTAAGTCAAGAAAAGTATACATGAACAAAATAAGAAAATAGAAACCATAAGAGGGAACAAAACAGAAATTCTGAACGAAACAGAATAGTATGACTGAACTGAAAAGAAAAACTCAGTAGAGAGCTTACTTGATCAGACAGAGTAAAGAATCAACAAACTCAAAGATAGAGCATTAGAAAATAGCCAATTAAAGGAACAAAAAGGAAAAAACATGATGCATACAGGACCTATGGGTTGCCATAAAATTAATTAATATATGCATTATGGGAGTCCCAGAAAGAGAAGAAAGTGAGAAAGAGAAGAAAGCTTATTTAAAGATAATGGCTAAAAACGTCATAAATCATGGGAGGGATATGGACATTTAAATTCACGAAGTTCAAAAGTCTCCAAGCAAGATCAATCCAAAGAATATTACCTGAGACACAGTATTTAATCAGATTGTCAGAAGTCAAAGACAAAGAAAAACTTTTGAAAACAACAAGAGAAAAGCACCTCCTCACATACAAGGGAACCCTGATAAAGCTGTCAGCATATTTCTCAGCAGAAACCTTGCAGGCCAGGAGTAAGTAGCATGATATAATAAAAGTCCTGAAAGAAAAAAACTGCCAACCAAGAATACTATACCTGGCAAAGCTGTTCTTCAGAAGTGAAGGCGAGAAAAAGACATTACCTGACAAACAAAATCTGAGAGAATTCATCACCACTAGACCTGTCTTACAGGAAATGCTAAAGGAATTTCTTTAAGATAAAACAAAAGGATGCTAAATAACAATGAGAAAATGTATGAAAGCACAACCCTTGAACAACATGAGTTTGAACTGTGAGAGTCCACTTCCACACAGATTTTTTTTCCACTAAATATGTAATACACAACTAAACAATATATGGTTCGTTGAATCTGCAGAACTGTGGATATGGAGGACCAACTGTAAATGTATAGGTGGATTTTTGACTGCATGGGTGGTTGGCTCCTGTAACCCCTTTGCTGTTCAAGGGTCAGCTGTATCAAACTCACTGGTAAAGGTAAATTTGTAGTCAAATTCAGAATACTCTAATACTGTAAATGTAGTAGGTAAATCACTTTTAACCCTGGTATGAAAGTTAAAAGACAAGAGAACTTAAAATAACTAAAGCTACAATAATTTGCTACTACATACACAATATAAAAAGATGTAGGGTGGATAATATGTGGAGAGTAGAGAAAGGTAAAAGTGTCCATACTTTTTGTATGTGATTGAAATTAAGTTGTTATCAGCTTAAAATAGACTGTTAAAACTATAAGATGTTTTATGTAAGCCCCATGGTAAACACAAAGAAAAAAACCTCTACTGGATACTAAAAAAAAAGAGAAAGGAATCAAAGCATACCACTGAGGAAAATCATCAAGTCACAAAGGAAGAGAGGAAGAAAAGAACAAAGGAACTACAGAATGGTCAGAAAACAGTAAACAAAATGACAATAGTAAGTCCTTACCTATAAATACTGTAAATTTAAATGGATTAAATTCTCCTATCAAATAATAGAGTAGTTCAGTGGATGTTAAAAAAAACAAGATCCAACAATCTAGTGCCTACAAGAGACTCCTTTTAACTTTAAGGACATACATAGGCAAGGTAAAGGGATGGGAAAAGATTTTCAGTCAAAATCTATCACAAGAAACAAAGAAAATCACTATATAATGATAAAATCAATTCATCAAGAGGGTATAAACATCAAAATGCCTAAATATATAAAGCAAATATTAACAGAACTGAGGGGAGAAAGAGACAACCATACAGTAATAGTGGGGGGCTTCAATATGGCAGTTTCAACAATAGATAGATCATCCAGACAGAAATCAGTAAGAAAACAGCGAACTTGAATAACAGTTTACCCCAAATGGACCTAATAGGCATAAACAGAAAATTTCATCCGACACAGCAGAATATACATTCTCCTCAGGTGCACACAGAACATTCTCCAGGGTAGATCATATGTTGGGACACTAAAAATTTCTTAACAAATTAAATAAGATTGAAGTCATATCAAGTATCATTTCTGAGCTTCAGTGGTATGAAACTAGAAATCAGTAACAGAAGGAAATTTTGAAAATTCACAAATATGCGGAGATTAAATAACATACAGCCAACCAATGGGTCAAAGAAGAAATCAAAAAGAAATTTAAAAGAATCTTAAGACAAAGGAACATGGAAACACAACATATCAAAACTTACATGATTCTGCCAAAGCAGTTCTAAGAGGGACATTTATAGCGCTAAATGCCTCCATTAAGAAAAAGGAAGATCTCAAATAAACAATCTAGCTTTACATCTCACAGAACTAGATAAAGAGCAAACTTAGCCAAAAGATAGCAGAAGGGAAGAAGTAATAAAGATTAGAGCAGAAATAAATGAAATAGAGACTAGAAAGACAATAGAAAAGATCAACAAAACTAAGGGTTGGTTTTCTGAAAAGATAAACAAAATTTCTTACAGCTAGACTAACCAAGAAAAAAAGAGCAACAACTCAAAAATAAAATTATAAATGAAAGAAGAAGCATTATAGCTGATACCATAAAAATACAAAGAATCATAAGAGACTACTGTGAGAAAGTTATGCCATAATTGGATAACCTAAAAGAAATGGATAAATTCCTAGAAAGATACAATTGACCAAGACAGAATCATGAAGAAATAGAAAATCTGAACAGACCCATATGAAATAAGGAAATTGAAGTGGTAATCAAAAACCTCCCAACAAAGAAAAACATATGACCATATAGCTTCATGGGTGAATTCTACCAAACATTTAAACAGGAATTAATGCCAGTCCTACTCACACTCTTCCCAAAATATTTAAAAGGAGGGAATACTTCCAAACTTATTTTTTGAAGCTAGTTTTACCCTCATTCCAAAGCGCTATACAGATACTACAAGAACATAGATGCAAGAATCCTTCACAAAACATTAGAAAACTGAATTCAGCAGCAAATTAAAAGGGTCATACACCATGATCAAGTGGGATTTATTCCTGGGATGCAAGGATGGTTCAGCATATGCAAGTGATACACACCACATTACAGAATAAAGGATAAAAATCATATGATCATCTCAATAGATGCAGAAAAAGCACTTAACAAAATTTAACAACCTTTCATGATAAAAACTCTCAACAAATTAGGTAAAGAAGGAATATATCTCAACATAATAAAGGGCATATATGACAAGTCCACAGCTAACATGATACTTAATGATGAAAAGCTGTAACCTTCTCCTCTAAGATTAGGAACAAGACAAGGATGCCTACTCTCTCCACTTCTACTTGACATAGTACTGGAAGTCTAAACAAGAGCAGTTAGTCAAGAAAAAGAAATAAAATGCATCCAAATAGGAAAAGAAGAAATAAAATTGTCTCTGCAGATGACATAATCTTATATGTAGAAACCCAAAAGACTCCACCAAAAAACTGTTAGAACTAATAAACGAATTCAGTAAAATTCGGGATACACAATTTATGTACAAAAATCAACTGCCGTTCTATACACTAACAGCAAACTATCTGAAAAAGAAATGAAGAAAACAATCCCATTTAGAGCAGCATCAAAAAGAATAAAATACTTAGGAATAAATTTAACCAAAGAGGTGAAAAACCTGTACGCTGAAAACTATAAGACATTGATGAAAGAAATTGAAGATACAAATAAATGGAAAGATATCCTGTGTTCATGGATTAGAAGAATTAATATTGTTAAAATGTCCATACTACCCAAAGTGATCTACAGATTCATTGCAATCCCTAGAAAAATTGAAATGGCATTTTCCCATTAATAGAAAAAAAAATTTGTCTTCATACAGACCACAAAAGACACCAAATAGCCAAAGAAATCTTGAGAAAGAAAAATAAGGCTGGAGGCATCAAACTTCCTGAAATCAACCTATATTTCAAAGCTATAGTAACCAAAATGGGATGGTACTGGCATGAAAACAGACACCTCAACCAAGAACAAGAACAAGAGAATAGAGAGCCCAGAAATAAACCCATGCATATTCAGTTAGCTAACTTTTGACAAGGATGCCAAGAATACACAACAGGGAACAGATAGTCTCTTTAATAAATGGTGTTGGGAAAACTAGATATCTATGTGCAAAAGAATGAAATTGGAACCTTATCTTACATCATACACAAAAATTAACTCAAATGGATTAAAGACTTTAAATACAAGATCTGAAACCATAAAACTCCTTGAAGAAAACATAGGGAAAAAACTCCTAGACATTGATCTTAGCAGTGAATTTTTTGATTTGCCACCAAAAACACAGGCAACAAAAGCAAAAATAAGCAAGTAAGACTACATTCAAACTAAAAAACTTCTGCACAGCAAAGGAAACAACAAAATAAAAGTGCAGCCTGTGGAATGGGAGAAAATATTTGTTAAAAAAACCCAAATAACTTGATTTTAAAATGGGCAAAGGACATAAATAGACATTTTCCAAACAAGATATGCAAATGGCCAACAAGTATATGAAGAGGTGTTCACTGTCATTAATCATTAGGAAAATGCAAATCAAAACCACAGAGATAGCACCCCACACTTGTTAGGGTAACTGTTATCAAAACCACAAGAGATAACAAGTGTTTGGTGAGGGAGTGGAGAAAAGGGAACCATTATTCATTGTTGCTGGAGATGTAAATTGGTGCAGCCATTATGGTTTATTTTTTTTTTATTTTTAAATTTTTTTTATTGGAGTATAATTGCTTTACAATGTTGTGTCAGTTGCTGCTATACAACATAGTGAATCAGCTATACGTATACATATATCCCCATATCCCCTCCCTCTTGAGCCTCCCTCCCACCCTCCCTATCCCACCCCTCTAGGTCGTCACAAAGCATCGAGCTGACCTCCTTGTGCTATACAGCAGCTTCCCACTAACCATCCATTTTACGTTTGGTAGTGTATATATTTCAATGCAACTCTCTCACTTCATCCCTACTTCCCTCCCCCATGCCGAGTCCTCAAGTACGTTCTTTACATCTGCGTCTTTATTCCTGCCCTGCCATTAGGTTCGTCAGTACCATTTTTTTAGATTCCATATATGTGCTTTAGCATATGGTATTTTTCTCTTTCTGACTTACTTCCCTCTATATGACAGACTCTGGGTCCATCCACCTCGTTACAAATAATTCAATTTCGTTCCTTTTTATGAGTGAGTAATATTCCATTGTATGTATATACCACATCTTCTTTATCCATTCACCTGTCGATGGACATTGAGGTTGGTTCCATGTCCTAGCTATTGTAAATAGTGCTGCAATGAACATTGTGGTACATGTATCTTTTTGAATTGTGGTTTTCTCAGGGCATATGCCCAGTATATGCCCAGTGGGATTGCTGGGTCATATGGTAATTCTATTTTTAGTTTTTTAAGGAACCTCCATACTGTTCTCCATAGTGGCAGTACAACCATCATGGAAAAAATGTAGAGGTTCCTCAAAGAATTGAAAATAGAACTGTCACATGATTCACCAGTCTCACTTCTGGATGGATGGAGATCTGTACCCCCATGTTCATTACAGCATTATCCACAATAGCCAAGATATAAAAATAACCTAAGTGTCTGTCAACAGACAAAAGGATATAAAAAAAAACACATTGTATATATTCAATGGAGTATTAATTATTTAGTCCTTTAAAAAGAAAGAAGTCCTCCTATTTGTTACAGCATGGATGATGAACATGGAGGACATTATGCTAAGTGAATAAACCAGGCACAGAAAGACAAATATGTATGATCTCACTTCTGTGTGAGATCTAAACTCATAGATGCAGAAAGTAGAAGGGTGGTTGCCAGAGGCTGGTGGTGGGCGACGGAGGGCAGGGCATGGAATGGGAAGACGGTCAAAGGGTACAAAGGGTCAGTTGTAAGATGAATAAGTTTTGGAGATCTTATATACAGTATGGTTACCATATTTAATAATACTGTATCGTATACTTAAAATTTGCTAAGAGAGTGAATCTTAAGTATTTGCACTACAAAAATACAGTAACTATGTGAGATGATAGATGTGTTAATTTGATTGTGGTAATCTTTTCATAATGTATATGTATATCAAATCATCACATTGTTCATCTTAAATATATACAATTTTTATATGTCACTTATACCTCCATAAACCTGAAGGGGGTGGGGAGAAACAGCACTGGTAAAAGGCATTAACTGGCTGATGAGGAAACCAGTAAGATGATAAAGCTGGCTCAAAGAGCGTTTTGAGGAACTGGGTATTTATAGACATTTGAAAGGAAATGTTAAAATAAGATGGCTAGGTTAAGTACAAAACTGGTTAATGTCCAGTAGAGCAGTAAAAATCATGTCTTGAGGTTGTCTTTTCTCCCAGACAGAGCATCACTAGCAGACAAGAACTGTAACTCAGTATATCATTTCAGAATCAGAGTCCTTAATTAACAGTTAAATTGCAGCATCAAATGAAGATACATTTCCACAGGTAATTAAATAATCCTTGGGTGAGTTTGGTAAACATTGGCAATATAACATCAACACTACCTGCTATAATCTCTTGGTTTTATTTCCAAGTTTTTGTGGTAACAAAATGAACAAAAATAACTACTTGTGAAACAAAGTTGCTAACTATAAGCATTTAAATATTGGTGCTTTTCCATTTAAATACTTAAAACTTCTCCTTTGTTGAAATGGTCAACTCCTAAGCCTATAGCTATCATTTTCTTAATAAAAATTTTCTTTCAGCTACACTTAACTTTATTAAATTTCAGTTGGTAAAGGAAAATATTTTTGTTGAAGAGCTTTTATAAGGGCCTTCTGGTTTTCATGTTTTTTCATTCTGAGCTTCATCTTTCAGAAATGTTTGATTATTTCAGTTTACTAATAATTTTCATTGCCACGGTATCTTATACAGTGTATCATGTTTTCCTATTTATTTAAGAGTGCTTCAAATCCATATCCTTAAATCAGGTTTTCTCTGTCATAAAATTCATATAAATGACTTTCATAGAACTTTTATAATTTAAAATTTAGTATTAATTATAAATTTGTAGGGTTATACAAAATTTTTTTTCAGTATTATATGAATGTGTTAACTCTAATTCTCTCAACTGATTAAATCAGTAGATTGTTCACACTGTAATTTTTAGAACTTATTAAACATTTAGTTGTTTAGTGATTTAGAACTTTAATGAATAAACAGTGAAATTGTAAACTGTCTCCTTTCACTGTATTCTCCAGCATCAAATTGAAGAGAAATTGTGTCCTTTTTGTTTGGTTGGTTTGTTTGGCACCAAAATAATAATAAATGAAAAAGAAAATCCCTTGGTGAAATCTTTTTAAATTGCATTGTAACATTTTTATTTATATTCATCTTCAAGTACTTTTTGCTAAGACACATTATAAGGAATAAGTTTTAATAACCAACTTTATTATAACACATTTCAGTCTTTACTTGTTAGGAATAAGTAACTATTGATGACTGAAACATTGAGGTGTCAGTGGATATAGAAGAAAGCAGATTACTGTGGTTTTAACCAGGGCTGTGCAGTGTGGACCCGCAGTTTGTGCCTTGCCCAAAGGCAGGGCGAGAGGCCTGAAATTCAGCCTGCTTTCTGCTAGCCAAGCTGTGGGCTTTTTTCGTCCTTGAGGAAGAAGTAAGTGCTTTTCCTGTTCCAACCTGCTGGCCCAACGGGAGCACTTTTTTATAATTAGTACAAAACGCATTATAGTGTATGAAAATGTTGGCTTAGGACCTGATGGTTAGCATTAGTCTTTTGTCTCAACAAAATATCTACAGCTCCTTTCATAGCAGTAGAAAAGTCAGCTGGGGAGAAAAATACTAATAAGTAAATTCTCTCATTCCTAAGCAAAACAGTAAAAATTATAAGCCTTAAGAAATTCAAGTAGGGAATTCCCTGGTGGTCCAGAGGTTAGGACTCAGCGCTTTCACTGCCAGGGCCCGTGTTCAGTCCCTGATCGGGGAAAATAAGATCCCACAAGCCCGCGCACACGGCCAAAAAATTAAAAAATAAAATATGTATCTTATTGAAAAAAAGAAATTCAAGTAAACAGTGAAATATGAAATTGATAAATGTTACCTTCAGTTTACATTTATCCTATAGATACCCAGTTGTATTTGAAGAGGTGCTAAATTGTTACCAATATGTTTTGGCTCATTTGACTAAGCAAAAAATTAAATACATAAAACCACTTTCTCAGTCTTGTTTGATAAGATCACTTCACTATTATTGTAGTTTATTTGAATTTTGTGTAACTAGATGGTAAAATGCAAACTCTAAAACTCTTTAGACCTACTTGGATGTTCTTATCTGACCACAGTGATAGAGGATTTCATTTTCAAATGACTATGGCCACATCAGTTGTTTACAGATTTCTCTTGGGGTTTCTGCGTATGGATGAATATTGCCATTTTAGGGGACGTATTGTAAAGGATAGTATTTCTTGTCATTGGTGTAAACCAAATTTTAGCAAATTCATATTTTAGTAAATTTAATTTAAATAGTGCATATTCCATGTGGCATTCTGCCAGCCAGTAATGAACCTGGAAGAATACAGAGTGCTTTTAAAATTTCTACCTTTCTCCCCATAAAAGGGAGAGTGTTTTTTCCTTCATAATAAATTCACCTCTCTGCACAAAAAACTGAGTGTGTGTGTGTTGTACTCCTATGCATCTTAGAAGTGGAAAATGCGTAATTTTTTATTGTAAATGCTTGAAGTGAAATTTCTACTTTTTGAGAAATACAGAATTACTGCTAGGGTTTAATTAGAGTTAATAGACTTAATAGAAGTTAATTTACACATGCTGGAACGCTCATCAATATTATGTGATCACATGACTTTAATAGTTTCCATGAGAAATATTAGCTACAGTACAAGCAGATTTTGTGACCCATATTACCATTTGCTTGTTAATTAGATCTGGGGGGGCACATCTGCAGACTGTCTTCAAACACATTCACATGTACACACACACACACACACACACACACACACACACACATATACACACATATACACATGCTCTCTCTGAAAGATTTATAGAAGCTTTGAAATTCACAGTCCTATAATGAAAAATTATTATTTAACTTAAATGTTAGTTATTGCTATTTTTTTATTGAAGTATAATTGACATGCAACATTATATTAGTTTCAGGTGTACAACATAGTGATTCAACATTTATACACATTGTGAAATGATCACCACAGTAAGGCTAGTTACCATCTAAGCTATTGCTATTATTAACTTTTATTATTGATATGTTCTTGGTATGGGCGAGCACTTAAATAAATTAACACATTTAATCTTCATAAAAACATGAAAAGTTCAGCTCCATCTCACAGCACAATATAGATTTCCTTGTTCATTTAGTTGTAGCTCTGTTTCCTTTAGTTGTAGCTCTGTTTCCTTGGGTACAGGGAATATTTTCTAGCAATTTCTATAATACAAACAACTCTAATTATGTACTACTTGCAAATGGATTGAACTCATGCTGAACTCATGATTGAACTCTTGCAAATGGATTGAACTCAAAAATGGGTTTTTTTTGTATAGTTTAATCCTATATAAAAAGTAGCAGTTTTGAGAATATTTAATAACCATCCTCATCATCTTGTAATAGGGACTTGCTTTTATAGTAGAGAAAATTTTGCATAAAACAAGGAATATATAACATAAATTATATTTCATCTAGAAAATTAAGATTTTGGAGACTAACACCTGTGGTTTCCAAGAGTGGAAAAACTTTTCAACATCAGTTATCCACCAATATGCTTAATCATTGTACATTTTCCTAGGAAATTTTACTTTCCATCTTCCATCATATCATTCTCATCACCCTCCATCTGAACAAAACACTAGTTAAGAGCAAGGAACTAATATTTTAATCTTTCATACCTCTTTTTAAAATCTTTTTAACTCTCTCTCCTTCTAGTACACATCAACAGTCTTCTCCTTTCTCACTTACCAAATGTATGAAATAAGTTACCTGTCCCCTGTTATAGACAATGAGAGGTGTGGAAGTAGACAATGAGAGGTCTGGAAGCTGTTAAATCACATGGCTCTTAGCTTTTCTGCTAAGTCACACTGCAGCTTGAAGTAGCCATTGTTAAGGGCAGGGCTAAGGAGAGCCCGACCAATGCCAGGAGAAAAGAGAATCCGATCTCTCTGGCTTCTGATGACCCACTTTGGTTTCTAATGAATATTTTTATTTATATATTTTATTTTTTTAACATCTTGATTGGAGTATAATCGCTTTACGATGGTGTGTTAGTTTCTGCTTCATAACAAAGTGAATCAGTTATACATATACATGTTTCCATATCTCTTAGGACTTAGGACTGTAGAGTAACAGTTGTATTGGGCCAGGTCCGGTTGGCTTGAGGAATGATTGGAAGGACCTTGCACTTCTCAGGATTTGGGACCTGGACACCTAACAGCAGAAAATACCCTAGCCCTACTTCAGCTATCCACTAGGCGTACATTCTAAAATTTAAAAACTATTTCTAATGTCAAGAACTCTATGTGCTATAATTTTCTGATGTTGCTATGAAATATGTAAGATTTAGTTTTAGGAAGAGCCTTGATTATCTTAGTGGATCTGTAGAGTGCTTTACCTAATATTTATTGGGTTCACAAATTGCATAGTTAAATTAATGTGACAATTTTTTTCTTCCAGTTTTGTTGAGACATAATTGATGTACAGCACTGTAAGTTTAAGGTGTCCAGCATAATGATTTGAGTTGCGTACATCATGAAATGATGACCACAGTAAGTTTAAGTGAACATCCATCATTTCATAGAGATACAAGATTTAAAAAAGAGAAATTTTTTTTCCTTGTGATGAGAACTCTTAGGATTTACTCTCTTAACGACTTTCATATATAGCATATATAGCATGGTGTTGATTATGTTTGTGATGTTGTATATTTTACCCCTAGTACTTTTTTATCTTATGACCGGAAGTTGGTATGTTTTCGCTGCCTTCATCAAACTCCTTCATTCTTCCCCTGCCTCTGATAACCACAAATCTGACCTCTGTTTCTGTGCATTTGTTTGTTGTTTTGAACTATAATTGACCTACAACACTGTTAGTTCCCATTACATAACATAGTGATTCAGTATTTCTATACATTTCAAAATCATCACCACCGTAAGTCTAGTTACGATCCATCACCATACAAAGATGGTACCTATTAATGACTGTATTCCCCACAATACATTTCATCCCCATGACTCATTTATTTTGCAACTGGAAGTTTATATCCCTTAATGTCCCTCAGCTATTTCTCTCCTACCCCCCAACCCCTCCCCTCTGGAAGCCACCTGTTTGTTCCCCAAATCTGTGATTCTGCTTCTGTTTTGTTGTGTTTGTTCATTTGGT
This sequence comes from Monodon monoceros, assembly GCF_005190385.1. NCBI lineage: Eukaryota > Metazoa > Chordata > Mammalia > Artiodactyla > Monodontidae > Monodon > Monodon monoceros. The sequence continues at coordinate 17,471,826 of NW_021703771.1, read as the reverse complement.
TTGTTTTGTAGATTCCACATATAAGTGAAATCATACAGTATTTGTCTTTCTCTGACTTATTTCACTTAGCATAATCGTCTCTAGGTCCATTCACATTGTTGCAAATGGCAAATATGGCTAAGTAATATTCCATTATCTATATGTAGACACACACCACATCTTCTTTATTCATCTAGTGATGGACACTTAGGTTGCTTCCATATCTTAGTAATGCTACAGTGAATATAGGGGTGCATGTATCTTTTCTAATTAATGTTCTGATTTTCTTTGGATAAATACCCATGAGTGGAACTGCTAGATCACATGGTAGTTTAATTTTTTGAGGAATCTGTATACTGTTTTCCATAGTGGCTGCACCAGCTTACATTCCCACCAACAGTGCATGAGGGTTCCCTTTTCATCACATTCTCACCAACACTTGTTATTCATTGTCTTTTTGATAATAGCCAGTCTAGCAGGTGTGAGGTGATATCTCACTGCGGTTTTGATTTAATTTCCCTGATGATTAGTGATGTTGTACATCCTTTCATGCGTCTGATAGCTATCTTGTATGTCTTCTTTGGAAAATGTCTACTCAGGTCCTTTGCCCATTTTTTAATCAGGTTGTTTGCTTTTTTGATGTTGAGTTGTATGCGTTGTGTATTTTAGATATTAACCCCTTGTTGGATATATCATTTTCAAATATCTTCTCCCATTCAGTAGGTGACCTTTTCATTTTGTTGATCATTTCCTTCACTGTGCAAAAGCTTTCTAGTTTGATGTAGTCCCATTTGTTTGTTTTTGCTTTTGATTCTCTTGCCTGAGGAGACATATTCAGAAGAATATTACTAAGACCAATATCAAAGAGTGTACTGCCTATGTTTTCTTTGAGAAGTTTTATGGTTTCAGGTCTTACATTTAAGTCTTTAATCCTTTTTTTTTTTTTTTGCGGTACGCGGGCCTCTCACTGTTGTGGCCTCTCCCACTGCGGAGCACAGGCTCCAGACGCGCAGGCTCAGCGGCCATGGCTCACGGGCCCAGCCGCTCCGTGGCATGTGGGATCTTCCCGGATCGGGGCACGAACCCGTGTCCCCTGCCTCGGCAGGCAGACTCTCAACCACTGCACCACCAGGGAAGCCCTGCGCCACCAGGGAAGCCCTCCATTTTTAACTTATTATTATACATGGTGTGAGAAAGCAGTCCAGTTTGATTCTTTTACCTGTAGCTGTCCAGTTTTCCTAACATCATTTATTGAAGAGGCTGTCTTTTCCCCATTGTATATTGTTGCCTTCTTTGTTGTAGATTAATTGCCATATAAGTCTGGATTCGCTTTCTGATAGTTCACTCTTAATGTATAGAAACTCAACAGATTTCTGTATATTAATTTTGTATCCTGCAACTTTACTGAATTCATTGTGAGGTCTAGTCATTTTTTTGGTGGCATCTTTAGGATTTTCTATGTATGGTATCATGTCTTCTACAAAGAGTAACAGTTTTACTACTTCCTTTCCACTTTGGATTCCTTTCATTTCTTTTTCTGATTGTATGATTGCTATGGCTAGGAGTTCCAATGCTATGTTGAAGAAAAGTGGCAAGAGTGGGAATCTTTCCCTTATTCCTGATCTTAGAGGAAAAGCTTTCTGCTTTTCACTGTTGAGTATGATGTTAGCTGTGGGTTTGTCACATGTGGCCTTTATTATGTTGAAGTATGTTCCCTCTATACCCCCTTTGTTGAGAGTTTTTATCATAAATGGATGTTGAATTTTGTCAGAAGTTTTTTCCCCATCTATTGTGATGATCATATGAGTTTTATTCTTCAGGTTTTTTGTATCACATTGATTTGTAGGTATTGAACCATCCTTGCATCCCTGGGATAAATCCCACTTGATCATGATGTATGTTCCTTTTACTGTATTGTTGGATTTGGTTTGCTAATAGTTTGTTGAGGATTCTTGCATCTATGTTCATCAGTGATATTGGCCTGCAGTTTTTTTTTGTGGTATCTTTGTCTGGTTTTGGATCAGGGTGATGCTGGCCTTGTGGAATGAGTTCGGAAGTGTTCCTTCCTCTGCAGTTTTTTGGAGTAGTTTCAGAAGGATAGGTGTTAACTCTTCAATAAATATTTGGTAGAATTCACCTGTGAAGCCATCTGGTCCTGTACTTTTGTTTGTTGGGAGTTTTTCTTACTACTGATTCAATTTCATTACTGAACTGTTTGTATTTTCTATTTCTTCCTGATTCAGTATTGGGAGATTGTCCATTTCTTCTAGGTTGTCCATTTTTTTGGCATGTAATGGCTTGTTGGACTCTCTTATGATCCTTTGTATTTCGTGGTGTTGGTTGTAAGTTCTCCTTTTTCATTTCTGATTTTATTGATTTGGATCCTCTCTCTTTTTTTCCTTGATGAGTCTGGCTAAAGGTTTATCAATTTTGTTTATTTTTTCAGAGAACCAGCTCTCAGTTTCATTGATCTTTTCTGTTGCTTTTTTTAGTCTCTATTTCATTTATTTCTGCTCTGATCTTTGTGATTTCTTTCCTTCTTCTAACTTCTTTTTTGTTTGTTTGTTCTTCTTTTTATAGTTCTTTTATGTGTAAGGTTAGGTTGTATTTGAGATTTTTCTAGTTTTCTGAGATAGGCTTGTATTGCTATAAACTTCCCTCTTAGCCTTGTTTTTGCTACTTTCCATGGATTTTGGATCACTGTATTTTCATTTTCATTTGTCTCTGGGTATTTTTTAATTTCCTCTTTGATTTCTTCGGTGATCCATTTGTTTAGTAACATATTGTTCAGCCTTCATGGGTTTGTGTTTTTTGAAGATTTTTCTTGTAGTTAATTTCTAGTCAAGGCATTTTGGTTGGGAAAGATGCCTGATATGATTTCAGTCTTCTTAAGTTTACTGAGACTTCTTTTGTTGCCCAGCATATGATTTATCCTATAGATTGTTCCATGTGCTCTTGAAAAGAATGTGTATTCTGCTGCTTTTGGATGGAATGTTTATATACATAAATTCATATATTAAAAAAAATATATATATATATATATAAGTCCATCTAATCTAATATGTAGTTTAAGGCCAATGTCTCCTTATTGATTTTCTGTGTGGATCTGTCCATTGATGTAAGTGGGGTGTTAAAGTCTCCTACTCTTACTGTGTTACTGTCAGTTTCTCCCTTTATGTCTGTTAATATTTGCTTTATGTATTTAGGTGATCCTATGTTGGGTGCATATATATTTAAAATTGTTATATCTTCTTCATTAATTGATTCCTTTATCATTGTGTAATGTCTTTCTTTGTCTCTTGTAACAGCCTTTATTTTAAAGTCTATTTTGTCTCACTTAAGTATTGCTACCCTGACTTTTCATTTCCCTTTACATAGAATACCTTTTTCCATCCCCTCACTTTCAGTCTGTGTGTCTTTATATCTAAAGTAATTATTTTTAATGTCAAATTTATGTTTCTCAATCTTTTAAATGTCTTCTAGAACTTGTGGTTTACTGAGGTCCCATATGGCTTTTAAGGCTCTGAAAAAAATAGCTCCCTAATGAGTTCTGATAAAGTTTCTTCATGATTAAAATAAATTTCCAGTAACATTCATGAATTTGAATGTGATCCCTGAGATGTATCACATGACTGAGAGTAGAAGAATGCCATTGGACACTATAAATGTTTAACCTAACATCATAGTGCAGTTAAAAATAATCCCTTCTAGGCTTTTTATTTAGAATGCCAACTGTAATCCCACTGTTGGTCACTAAGTCTGAACCTCCCATTGGAATGCTGACCTCAGAAGGGCTGAAAAGTTTTGATGCTGTATAATCTCTCACATTCTTCTTAAAAATTTTCATATGTTGTCACATAATGTTTATAAATTAGAGATTATATATTGAACTGAAAAACACCTGGTAATGTGAAACTTACAAAGAAGAAAATAGTTTAAGTTAGAGTTTCTTTTTTCTAACCCCTAAACTTGCATTCAGCTTAGTATGTTCCACAGTCAAACTATAGCCATTGTAAAGCCTCTATTCATGCTCTGGTATGACACATCAAATAAAGAGGATCAATAAAATTCAATTAACTATGGTTTCTTCAGAATTGACAACTACAGTATAATGAAATCAACCAAAGCAGATGAAATGGTAAATCTGATAAGAAATCGATTGAGTTTGTCAAAGTTGTTTAGACCTAGCTTAAGGTAAGTCTCTTGACCTTCCTTGCTCTCAGTTTTCCCATCTATGAAGTTGGAAAGTTGATCTGGAGGATCTCTGAGGTCCATTCCGGCTCAAAAGTTCTATGGTAATAATAGGTAATACATTTATTTTTTAAATTTCAAATGGTCCAGAAAGGTACATAAAGCTAAAATTTCTTCAGTTAGTGCCTCACCCTGCTTGGACACTGGTGTGGTTGAAAGTTTCAGCTTTATCTCTTATTTCTTCATATGCTGACCCATGGACATCGATAGACCTCTTGGGAGAGGGTGAGTAAAACTTTATTTGTAAACTTCTGTTTCAAGAGACTTCCGTATCTTAATAACTGTCCTCAGTTTGATCATTTGGAGCCTGGTATATCTTTTGTCCTTTCCTTTTCTTCTCTTCCATTTGTTCTCTGTCTCTGGTGCGACATAGATTCTCTGGCTGCACTTTCCTCTGTTCCCTCCGAAGCACAGATTTCAGATCCGTTCGCACCAGAACCTACTCCTCCTGCTACAGCTGCTGAAATTGCAACTACTTCAGCCTCTGTCTCAACTACTACAGCTGTCACTGCTGTCACTGCTGAAGTGGATCTCTTTGGAGGTTAGTCAGTCACATCACTTTTCTTTCATTTTCCTTCCAGGATTGCTAGCGTTAAAGCATTTAAATCTTTTACATGATAGAACATGGCAGATAGATAGAACATGCATGGCAGAGTGTTTAACTATTTTTAAAATGTTTATTCATATATATTTATCTTTGCTCAATTTGTCAACTTCATATTCATTTAATTTTAGTGATTATAGAGCAAAGGTTGCAAATGCTTTGGACCTATTCAATTTTCTACTTTTTGCGAAGTTAGGATTTAAGCTGCTATTAGAACTCTTGTCCCGTATATGCTCCAGCCCTGCAGTATCTATAATAGTGGTACCAGATCTTTCTATCATATTTAGAATTGGTTTTTTGGCATTTTTTTAGATTTGAACTAGCTGAGAGAAAAAAATGTTTGGGGAACATGGGAGGAGAAATCCTGGCCTAAGTTATTTTTTAAGATTTAGGACAAAAAAAAATCACCTAAGTGGAGTTCAGATCTAGAGGTCTCTGAAGAGAGTTTAGGGATATGTCCATTTTTGCAACTTTTTAAGCTTGTTCTGTCCAAGCAAAAACTTGGATCATCTTTGGCTTCAGAACTTTGAGAGATCACTGGAGTCGGCACTTGCAACGCTGATTGAAAACAGGTTTATATCAGACTTTGAAACGATTGTCTGAAAATATTTTTTCCATGCAAATGTAAATTCTGACACAGAGTTGATTTACAGCTGTAAGCTTCAGTCAAATATCCTACACTCTGTCAATATAATATGCCTGGACCTGATGAACCATCTGAAACCAGTTTATTTACATCTTCCCATTTTGAGTGGTGCTAATGTCCAAACCTGGAGAAGTGCTCATTATGTGTACATTGAACAGTGTTATAGTCATCATAGTTTTGTGTTTCTTCGTTACAGTATAACATCTTTCCCAGGGCATTTTGAGAATATGGTAAAGAAATTGGAGGAAGCAAATGATAAGGGGTGGGGGCAGGAGAGATTTGGCAGGCTCTGGTGGAGTTAACGTATTCCCCTGGGAACATACACTTACTTACGCACTGTCGCATACCACTGTGCTACATGCCGTGCCCCAGTCTCTGAGGCTTGCCAACGTTGTCTAAGACAAGGAATACTCAGCGGGACACAGCATCGTTGCCTCTGTTTCATGCGAGGAATTTGCTCCTGCCTTGTTGCACTGCCATTCTGTTGCTCTTCCAAATCTATTATAGGAGAAATTTGGGGTTTTTTGTTTGTTTTTTAAAGTAGGAGAAGGGATTTGCATACTCTTGAATAATTTATTATGAGGAGTCATCCACTAGAGAAAGTTAGTTTTTCAGTTATGCCTCTGTAACTTTTGAGACCAGAAATTAAAATATTAGCTTAAATTTATAAAAACCAACTTCTTCACCCCATCCTTCCTCCCTCCATTATTGGTCTTGAGTATGGATGGTTTCTCATAGGCTTATGTTCAGAGAAAAATTCAAGGAAAATATGGACGGGTAGGATGACAATTTTGTACGTGAGCATTTCTATTCCTTTAGCTATTTAGATTTTTGTTTTTCAGCCCATTTTAAGGAGCTTAATTGCCTATAAGAAATCAGTCAACTCCATCTTGCTTCTCTCATGGTCCTGCCTAAGATGTTTCTTGGAAATATTCTTTGTGCCATTATGCTGTTTGTGTTAATCATTTATTACTGCTTTGATGACAGTCATCAAGCAGAAGAATCTGTATGTTTGAAAATATTTTCGTGATGTCAGTCTTTCTACCCTGAAATACAAATTTAAAAGGTCAGTACTGTAGAAAATCATATGATTTAATGCCAAAGAATGGAGGCTGTCCTTTAATTTCACCAATATCCTTTCTAGTCATCTGGATGGAGGATAAGTAAAGATGAGTACATCTGCAAATCTCATCACAATTATTTTTACTAATCTTTATAGTTCTGTAAACTGTCTCCCGGTAGCTATAAAATCTCTATCTTTTATGTTCAGAAATCTATATGTGTCACTGTCTGTCTTGTAGTTTTCAGTGATACTCCCTGATTTCTTTCGTGTTCTTTATGGATTTATAAGGAATCATTTAGAGGTAAGATTTTAAATTAAAACTTAAACTAAAATCTCTTTGGTCGTGTTTTGTGGCCATTTTTTTAAAATATTGTATCTCTAAAATGGGCAAGTGGTAGAACTTTTGAATAATAAGAGCACCAGTTATTTCATTTATATGACTTTAAAATATCCCCTTTGAGGTTTTATGTAGCATATATAGCAGTATTAAGTAGATTTCTTTAGAAATAAGCTTAATGAATTTTAATTTCTGAATAATGGCTAATTGTTTAATTTCAGGACTGTGAGATACTGAAATGTTGAATTTTTCTATGTATTTTAGTCTTGTATTTTCATTACAAATTTGAAAAACACGGAGTGTCTGTTATTTTAAAATACTCAGATTGATACCCACATAATGTTTTAGTCGTTTCAATGTAAGTCATTAAAAAAAATTTTTAGAAACATTATATTTACTAAATGCTTATTTTTTTTAAGGGAACTTTTAAGAAATGAAATCTGCCTTCTGCCTTCTGTGGTCAGGCAGAACAGGACTGCAAGGCAGTGTTATGCTTTAAAAATTTAGTAAAACTTACAGATATTGATAAAGATAAAACACAAAATCCTTAAAGGCATTCTGTTTTTCACTGATGCAAACTCTACTAACAACAGCACATTAGTTTGTAACAATACAGTTTTTTTCTAAGGAGTGCAATGCTAAATTGATGCTAATTCCTCTACATGTTCACCCGGGTACCCTTTCAGTCAACTGTGTTAATTTGTGTGCAAGCCTCCATGATGGTAGGCTGTGAGCACAGAACCAAGTGGCTGGAAAACCAAAGAACTTGCCTCCCAAACCTGACTTCATTTGAACAAGTTGGTTAACCAAGTTAATCAATCTTCCTTAACACCAATACTTAAATATAAGCACTTACAACTAGATTTCATGTAAGAGTCTTATAATCTGGGACCTTTGGGGAAGAAAATGAACTGGAATGGTGACTCTTGGGCTCAAGACACTGAGAATGATTGAAACCTTTGTGCCGAGTATGTGATTTAAAGATGGTGTGTCTGCCTGGAGAAGACAGGGAGAGGAGTTCAGGCTGGAGAAGACAACAGCAGTAAGAAATTTTTACAAAGGTAGTCAGTCACATGATAAAAAATGAGGGAGAAAATTCTTCCTAGATTGCCAGAAGGAAGAGAAGGCTAGTCTGCAGCAGTGTCAAGAGACTGGTTTGCTGAGTAAGGCTGGACTGAGTCCATAACAGTAGAAAAGCAGGAACATGCATTTCCTGGAAGTAGCACTGGTAGGTAATGGGCAGAATATAGACCTGAACTGCAAATGGGTAACAAGGGAATGAGAACTAGATTGGAGATTGCTTTAGCTTTCAGTGCTGGAAGGATAATGCTGCCATCGATGATGAAAGAAAGCTGGGTAGCTAAGAAGTTTTGCTGTTTTTTTAAACAAAATCAAAATTATCTTATTGTCTCTGACAGTCCCGGGGGGTCTAGTGGGCTCAGCTGGACGGTTGTCTCTCAGGGTCCCTTTCGTGGCTACAGTCAGACAGTGGCTGTGGGGCTGGGATTATCCAGTCTCACTCGTTCACATCTCCATCAAATGGGCTGGGAACACTTAGCAGCTCGGGGCTGGAGCAGCTGGGGCTCCTTTGTTTAGGAGAAGTGTTGACAGTTGATGAGTTAAGTTTACAATGTTTAGTTTCAGAGAAGCATTGAAAGGAGATGTCTTGCTGACCGGGAATGGAGGGACACCACCTCTCCTAAAGATATAACTACAAATATGGGTTTCACCTACGTACACAGAAATCATAATTAAGGAGGCCAGCCTGTGAATATTTGTTTGAACTCTAGCACTGATATAACTGGTGCTTATTCCATCCTGCAAGGAGGGGACAGTATAGTAGGATGTGGCACAGTTCATAACAGTAGAGTGGTCAAACACCCAAACCTCCATCTAACAACTTACAGCCAAATCCTGACCCCGCCACTTGACGGACCTTGGTCACATCCTCAGACTTTACAAGTTTCTGTTCTCTTATCTACAAAGTGGAGATGATAAAACCTATATCACAAGAAAGTTGGAGGAATTAAATTTAATAACGCAAATAAAATATTTACACAGCGACTGGCACATAAATAGTGACTGCTATTACTGTTTCTGTTACTTCCAATGGCATTACCGTCAGTTCCAAATTTTCTAAGAATGAAAAGAAAGAAAACAGACCTGACCCGTGGCAAAATATTTTCAGCCCTTCCAACCTCCTCTTAGACTTTTCTTGTGGTCTTTTGCCCCAGCTGTTAGGGCTTTCAAGTTGCTCTAAGTCCTCTGTGATAGTATTCTTAGCATGGCATCTGAGGAGGTGTGTCTGTCCTATCCCCTGGTGTGTTTTTCCTACTCCATTATTATTATTCAGCCTCTCCCCTGACTGCCCTCTACTCAGAACATATATATATTCCCTCAGTGTAGCTGTGGGAAGCAATCAAATCAAGCTGTAACATATGATTGTCCCATTGTCCCTTCTAGGGATATTTGTGTTTTTGTAAAGGACCTTTTAACTCAAGCGAGTCTCTAATGTTTAATGTTTGTTAAGGCCGGGCTTCAGGACGTTACCATAATGTGTCTCATACTCAGATCAGTTTGGAACACGCTGGGTGAACCTGAGAAACAAGTGTCTCGACTGCAGGACTTCCTGCAGCCCAATACACCACATAAATCTCTGAGAAAGTGGGTATACTGTGTAGCATTTCCCAAGCATGTTTGACAAATTCTTTTTAATGGCTAGAGGAACAGTGTTCTAGGGAACACTGGTAGATACTGCAGAAGGCGGTATTTTAGGATGGGAAATCTAGCAGGTCAGTGGCAGGTTCTTGTTGGTCCCTACCTTCCAGAAATTTCTTCTAGGCAAGGCATGTTTATGATGGCTTCATTCCTTCTGTAAAGGGTTTCTTTGAAAGCTCCAGGATTTTTTTTTTTTTTACCATAATTAACATGGTGTGTTGACAGAAACACATTGGGAATCATTTGTACACATCAGCCACTGATAAATTGGACATTTATAAATGGAGGCTGCCTGCATGTTAATGGATCTACTGTATATTGTTATAATCTACTATAGATAGTTATACACTTGTAGTCTTAAAACATGAAACTACATTTTTAATCTGTTGAAAATGGATCATTGACCACATAACTGGAGCAATTCAGTATTTGAAAACAACTATAAATTTAAGTCAAAATAAAGGCATTGTGGTGTCATCTCCTAATTTTGTTTCTTTAGTTCTTTAAAACAAATCCTTGGTTGTGTCTGAAAATGTTTTTCAGGGATAGTGAAGATTTAACTTTTAGGAACATTTAGTATACCTTTCATGTTAACAGTGTAATTTTGTCTGTAGTAGACTATAAAAGAACATGTAAACTAAAATTGTTTACATCATCATCATATATTTAATTTTATTGGGCTTAAAGAAGATATCCGTGTTTGCTAGAAACCACTAGTCAGAGACATCATAGTAACATAGTATATAAATATTACCTGGACATGAAAGATCGATGTCTTAAATTGCATAATAAAGTTATTTTTGTGTTTTATTTTTCACATCCATTCCTTCCTAATGATACATAAAACATGCTTCTCAGAGCCCTTATACAATGAGAATCTTGTTACCTTTTGGATCCTCACAGGCCTCAGCAGGATCAAGGCTGTACCACTTGCATGTAACCAACATGAAGGGGTGCCAAGAGTCATTGTCTTGTGACCGCCAACAGTGCATGGGCCATAAAAATGCGTTTCAAGCAATTCATGTTGTATAAGGGAGCCTTCTTTGCAATTTAACTTGGTTCTTTTACTACACTTTTCTTCTCTTTTTATCCCTTTCATTTCTGTTGTTTTAAAACCTGCACCCAAGATGCCTTTGCAGCTTCTCCCGGGGAGGCCCCTGCAGCATCCGAAGGGGCCGCTGCGCCAGCACCCCCGACCCCTGTAGCCGCGGCGCTTGATGCGTGTTCAGGAAACGGTGGGTTTCCAGTCCTGAGCCCGTCTGTTGTCGTTCTGTCCTGATGTGAAACTCCCGTAGCTAGACTTGGCTCTATGTGTTTCTAATTTTGCTTTCTTCTGAGCATAAAGTATCACTCATCGTAACGGAATAAAGAATGCGGGCACTTGAAAACATTAAGAAAACGAAGGGCATCCTTATCAAAATTGACAATTTCTCAAGATTGACAATTTTTGTCAGTGCAAGTATGCTCTCTTAATGTTTTTTTGTTTGTTTCCCTGTAATGCTGTATTGTACTCTTTTGTAACACTGAGTTCCAATACGTTGGCATGTTTTCATGAATTTTCCAAGCTACCAAATTGACCAGATTAAAGTAAGGATTTGAATAACCATCTCTGATCCTAGACTGTAGGCTAATCTGACAATACTCTGAAGTGTTTCCGTTTCTGAACTTCGTGGTGCCTACTACATTTTCTTTTCTCTTTAGAAAAACATCCTAATGACTGACCCCTGCTAATAGGGTAGTAGCTCAAAGCAGGCCGCCTAATGCCTAGCTCGCATGTGAATATCTGTGCCAGGTGTCTCGTACCTATAGTTTTGACGCCTCTCTGTTGTCTGTTTCCTTACTGATGCCGTATGTGTCTCCACTTTCCTTTCCCCAAGACCCCTTTGCCCCATCTGAAGGTAGTGCAGAGGCTGCACCCGAGCTGGACCTCTTTGCAATGAAGCCACCTGAGACCAGTGTTCCTGTAGTTACCCCTACAGCTAGCACAGCCCCTCCGGTTCCCGCCACCGCTCCTTCTCCTGCTCCCGCCGTCGCAGCTGCCGCCGCTGCCACTACCGCTGCCACCACAGCTGCCGCTGCCACCACCGCCACCACCTCTGCCGCCACCACCACCGCTCCTCCTGCTCTAGATATCTTTGGTGGTAATTTTTTTTTGTCATTGTCGTTGAACTCTTTCCACCTGGTGGATTGAATTCTGGTCTTTGTGATGTACTGCATCCGCACCTCTGTCTGCATGGTGACTGTGTCGTTAAATGGTTCTCCAGCAACCATTTGCAGCTCGTTTCAGAACCCTCCAGAGTGCTCATGCACAACTGGAAAGTGATGCTGTTTCAGGCGGGTTTGTCCAGTTGAGTAAAGGCATGTGTGTTCTTGGTCTTAGATTTATTTGAGTCTGCTCCCGATGTCGCCCCCGCGCCTAAGCCAGATGCTGCTCCTAGCATAGACCTGTTTGCGACAGGTAAAGCCAACTCCCGCCTTTCTTTACACTACTTTGCCTAGATGTTTTCATGACTAAGCCCTTTGTCCTCACCTGTGATAATGCACTTGTTAGACTTGTGACTTTGATTTCAGCTCTCTACTTACCTCTGCTTGGTTTTGGTTTGTTTCACTTTTGGAAGATGCTTTCTCCTCTCCACCACAAGGGGCCTCTCCCGTGCCTGAGAGTTCTCTCACTGCTGACCTCCTATCCGGTGAGTGCTTTTGCCAAGGGGAAGCCTTCCGAGATGTCTTGTGGGCATCATATGTGGAGAGGCAGATGCGAAAACACGCGGGTTCGTCTTGAGTTCTTTTACACTCAAAACTCACTTTACAATAAAAGTCTCATTTTGTGTCCATCTCCAACTGATGAGGGTAAATATTTCAAATCTACTGCCGATTGAAAAGAGAAAACCTCTTTTTCACACTAAAACCTCTGACCTCAGGAGTCAAAAGTTTTATTTTCTTCTGGAAAGTATGTATTTTAAAATCTGTTGGCTTTTCCTTAACTGTTAAGATTGTCTACAGTCTTCGGTCTATTCAACATGAAATCTCAAGAAGCCGTTTGTCGAGGCTTATGGTTTCATTTTCCTTTGGGTGACATGCACTTTGTCCTGTTCTGTGCTTTGCTACAGTGGATACATTTGTAGCACCATCTCCTGCAACCACTGCCTCGCCAGCAAAGGTGGATTCTTCAGGTGTGATAGACCTTTTCGGGGGTGCGTATCTCTCCTCCTTCAACACTCACAGAATCTTTTATTCCCTCAGGATAGCTTTTAGATCTTCTGTTTCATGATACTTGGTCTTTTTTCTTTCGACTATGTGAATTTATTTCCGTCTTTTAAATGTAAACTTACGTTCACATCTTTTCCATTTGTCATCATCATCTACATGCGCGTCAGTTCATCATATTTTTTAGTGCATGTCCTAACAAAACCAGATCATTTTTCATTTGCAGTCTTTTCATTTGAAGTCTTTGTGTTTTTAACTTTTTGTTCATCCTAACGTAGAATCAGCTGATTGGAATTTCCTTCTACTGCTCTTCCTTAGTGATCCTGATCTGTTGGCTAAATCAACATTTCTAAGCTCTTAAAAGCAATATAAACATAGATAATTCAGAATTGAAAAGACATAAGCCAGTCGGAACTGAAAGCATAAGCTCTAGATGTCATACATTATTCTATAGGGTTTATTTATGTTGCGTTTAATGTTTCTAAATCCTCCCAGAGAACTGGAAGAGGTTTCACTGATTTACATGCATTTTCCTTTTCCTGTGTGTTATCAGAAGACAGGCAGATGTACTGAATTAACTCTTGAACTACTCATTTGGATGATACATTCGAAGTCTTCTATTAACAGTAAATTTATAGGGAAAAGTCCAGGTTTGAAGTGATTTCTTCATGAACGTCTATAAATGTGTATGCTGTGGGGTAAAATACCATCCTTAGCAAATTAAACCCACAGTGAGTACCTATAGTACATTGACACATCATGGCGTACAAAGATGTCACAGTCTGTGACATTCAGGGGCTCAAAACTTGTGCAAATAAACACTGAAATTTAATATATAGGTACAAGTAGGGCTGCTGCTGTTTAAATTAAGTTTGTTAAATTTTATTTAATAGAGTTCTAAGTGGGAAGGTTCTTTCATTTTACCTTTGGGCAAAAATTTTAAAAACTTTGATCCTGTTTGGATAGGAATTAGAATTTACAGAATTTAGTCCCAGAGTTTTAGTCTTAAAAAAAAGAAAAAAGAAAAAGAATTCTCCTACTCTTACAGAGATGTTAATTCTTAAATAGCCTAGAACTCATCTTTTGAGAGAATAAACTGGTCAGAGCGCAATTCAGTCCACTAAGTCATTTAACACATCCACAGGAGACAAGCTTACCTCACAGAGTGTCATGTCTGTGCATTTCTCGGGAAATCACTTCCCTTACTTGCTGTACTTACGGTTTACACTCTTTTACTTTTTTGCTGCATAATGGATAATGGGTAGATGCATTTGGAAGTAGTGCTTCTGAACCCCAACCTGCATCTCAGGCTGCTTCTAGCTCGTCAGCATCGGCAGACCTACTAGCTGGTAATTAATTACATTTACATAAAATGGTGTTTTGTTAAAGTTAAGTTTGGGTGTATTTTTATAAGTAACAGATATTATATAAATTTCAAGGTGCATGTTTTCTTTCCCTTTTGAGACATGAAATTGAAAAGCAAGACATTGTGTAATAGAAGGTTGATTATTTCCCAGGATTTGATGAAATTGGCCTTAAAATCACAGCTGTACACAAGCCACCCCTGTGGCTCCTTGGGTGCTCTTAATATGCGTTACTTTCAGTTAACACATTCCTTTTTTGTTTATTAAGGAGGTAATGTGCTTATGTAGCAATTTTTATCTTGTATTGCCCATGCCCACCTTTTTTTTTTAAGGAATTTGTGGGGAAAAGTACCGTGATATTTGACAGTTGGTTCTGTAACATGAGAAACTGTTACAGAATTCCACCCTTGGGTTGAAGCCGCTGCTACCTATATGTTACTGTAAAATAACTGATTATTCTCTCTGAAAACCCCTGGAGTGATCCCAGTTCAACAGGGCCATAGTGTGAAGTAGATTGGCACAAGGTGCCTACGATTATTGCTCATTGCCAGGATGGGATAGATAGAATAACGGGAAACATTTCAGCAACTCAAAGATAGTAAAAGCCAACTAATAGTTTTTCTTGGGACCAAATCAAAGTGTGCTTAATGATAGCTAGACCTAGACATTATTATTGTTACAAGCAAAGCATTTGCCAGTTGTCAGACCACAGTAGTAAGTTTCAGGTTCAAGTTCTCAGTCAACAGTGTCTCAGCAGACGTTGCTGGTTTACCTTGCTCTGACTTGACTTAGAAGGGTACGTAACAGGAGGTACGGCAGTGGCATCGCCGAGGCCACAGACACTCAGATGCAGCTTTGATGTCCCTCTCCTGTCATCACAAGGGATGCATTTTGTCACAAGGCTGGCAAGGGGCTGATGAGAGTGTGGCTCACATCAGCACAAGGAAGTCACCAATGTCTGGAGTCTCTCAGCTTCAATTCCCTGCTACCCAGGTAGCCCTTGATAGGGTGAGAGACTAGTTCTCATTTTTTTAGTGTAATGAACAATCCTGACACCAGGAACAGCAGGCTAAGGAACATTCTTTCTTGGATTAGTGATGACTAGGGACCTCGTTAAAGGACCCTCATCAGCTTTCCAAGTTGTAGGAAGTTTGACACAAGGTCCAGAGTCTGGAGGTGTCATCACAGCCCAGCTGTTACCCTTTCCTTCTATCAGTCATTCAGACAGGTTGTTTAACAGTCTTTCCCAGGGGCAATAGCATTTCTTTTGCATCTTTCCCATTCTCTCCAGACTACCCTGGTTAAATGTGACACTCTTGTTTTCTGAATCCACTTCAAACCAGTAACTGCCAACCGATATTTTCCTGAAGGGTGAAGAGCCAGGGTTCCACTGTGATGTCACTGTGGACTTTGGAAGCTACAAGTATAAGAGGCAGTGCACTTAACACAGACCACAGCTGGTTACTTGGGGAAAACAGTACTACCTTGCCTGGCTTTTCTCCTGACCTAGGTAGTCTTCATAACAGCTTCAAATTGGTCACAGTAACTTTGAAGCTCTTACTAAACCAGTAAACTTAATCCATGTTTTCAAGGTTCAGCAAAAGGATTTTAACGGGCCACAGAAATAGCATATTTGGGGGAAATGACCTTGTCAATTTTTACATGAGGTTGCTAATTATAAACCTTTTGCTCTGAAGTTATAATTAAGCTTCAGGTAGCACATGAAATCAAACGTTCTGGCTTTTTGCAAAATTCTAAGAAGTCTTTCTTTCTCTCTGGGTAGCCCCCATCCTGCCACAGACCCCAGCAAGGGGTTTGAAGCCTGCCAGACAGAAGCCTGGCAGAGTGGTCAGCCACCACTGACCACATCCAGCACTGCAAAGCCATGTCGTCTTCTCCAGTGTCCCCAGTTTGTTTGGGCTCTCTGTGCTTCCAGGGCTAGAACCTGAGATACTGTGTTTCCAAAAGAGCCAGGTACACTAGAAACAGGAGCAGAGAGGCCAGTGGTGAAAGCCACTGTTCCCTTCCAGTGCCAAGTCAGACGTCAGTGACAGAGCTGAGAGATTTGATCCTGGGAGATGAGATGGATCTCAAATACACCTGTAACAAGCAGGAAGGGTTCTGTCACCTACTGCTGAGTCTAAGAGCAGGTAGCTGAGCCTCCACCGCTCAGCTTGGTACATGGATGGGTCCCACGGGGGAAGTGCACAGAAAATGCAAGTCAGGTCCCTTCACTAGAAGCAAGCTCAGATTACTCAACTGTGTTGTCCATCCGGAAATCTTAGTAAAAATGTGGTAGAAAAGAGCAGAAATCAGTGCTGAAAGTGACAGTGTCATTTACATAGGTGGTGGTGTTTTTTTTTTAATTAATTTATTTTATTTATTTATTTATGGCTGTGTTGGGTCTTCGTTGCTGCGCACGGGCTTTCTCTACTTGCGGGGAGGGGGGGCCACTCTTCGTTGCGGCATGCGGGCTTCTCATTGCGGTGGCCTCTCTCATTGTGGAGCACGGGTTCCAGGCACGCGGGCTTCAGCGGTTGCAGCCCGCAGGCTCAGCAGTTGTGGCTCCTGGGGTCCAGAACACAGGCTCACCAGTCGTGGCGCATGGGCCCAGCTGCTCCGCAGCACATGGGATCCTCCCGGACCAGGGATCTAACCCGTGTCCCCTGCATTGGCAGGCGGATTCTCAACCACTGCACCACCAGGGAAGCCCTACATAGGTGTTGTTGACTGTGCCCTTCCCCCCTTTTCCACCGTATCTTCTTGTGATTATTTCAGTGATGGGAAAGGTATTTTTGTGTACATGTTTTCCTCTATTTTTTTCCTATTTAAATTAATTAACTTTTTAATATAAATAGGTATAAATGGGTTTTAATGTCTAGTTTGCTTTCCAAATATTTCTTGAAATTGAGTTTGTACATTTGTGTGTCTGATTTACTTGGCATGGGCCAATATCCTGATGTAAGAAATTTTCACCTAATATCCTGATATAGGAAATTTTAAATTACTTCTAACTTCTCCAGGTCTTAATTATTCGGGCTGGTTTTTCATACTTCTGTTTTGCTTATAGAAAAACATTTTTCACGCTTGCTCAAGTAACAAAATAGCAAGAAGCCATGTTTTCAGTGAAGAATATCATGGACCATTAATGTAATTCTCTCTTATGAACCAGAAGCAACTTTCCTAGCCAAAAAGTGAATAAACACAAACCCTGCAAATATATACAGTATAAAATCACAGTCATATTTGTATAGGTAATCTAGCTGACAGTGCCTATTCTGAGCTTTCACATTGCCTAGACATATTTATTTGATGAATATCAGTGATAGGACAAACATTCGGGGCCCTGTATTATGGTAATTTGCAGTGAAGCTTAGCACTTGGGTTATGTCTGTGTGTGTGTCTGTGGAGACAGATCAGATAAGTCCACAGGCTATCGAAATAAAGAGGAACATTATTTTAAAAGATAAATGAGCCTAATCACGGATAACAAAGAAGTCCACAACTGGGCTTCCCTGGTGGTGCAGTGGTTGAGAGTCCGCCTGCCGATGCAGGGGACACGGGTTCGTGCCCTGGTCCGGGAAGATCCCACATGCCGCAGAGCGGCTGGGCCCGTGAGCCAGGGCCGCTGAGCCTGCGCGTCCGGAGCCTGTGCTCCGCAACGGGAGAGGCCACAACAGTGAGAGGCCCGCGTACCGCAAAAAAAAAAAAAAAAAAGTCCACAACTGCCATCAGGTTCAAAGTAGGAATTTGAATTAAGAAAAAAAGAGAGAGAGAGAAGGTTGTATTATGTGAGTCTCTAGAATCTTGTATTATTGGCTTTCAGTAATAAGACGATTGTGAAAGAGTAAAAAAGAAAAATAATACACAGACACAGTAATGGGAGGTTTAGACTGTCCATAATGTAATGTCCGTTGCTTGACTGGGAAGAGATCTCACCTTATGCTTGACTGAGGTTAGATTTTTTTGAGGGCATAAATATGCATGTAAATAACAAGGGAAATGCAATAAAGATGTAGTGTAGATGTAGTGTAAATTTTAAAAATGATTTTTAGAGATTTTAAACCAAAAATTAAGAATCATCTCAAAATTGGGGAGAAAGCTTTATCAAAACTTGGTTTGTAATTTAAAACTAGAAAATAAAGGCTAAGTGGATAATCTCTTAAAAATGGGCTTATCTCCCAGAAAAACTTGTTATTCTTCTTCATTTAATTTACTTCTAGAACTGTCAGATAGTACCAATTCCACAATTGAACTATGGATAAAGTATCATCTTAGTTACCTTCTACTCCTTGAGTAAAAATTTCAAGTTCTGTTTGGTGCGCCCAGTGTGGTGACACTAGAGAAAATTCTAGAAAAGGCAACTGCTGTGGCCAAGGAGAACAGACTAACAGAATAAGTCTCTCCAAGTCATCGAGATTACTGGTGGGATGCAGGTATTACCCGTATCTCAGACAGAGTCTGGCTGGACCCTTGAGAGTTAAGTTTATAACAAATAGAAGGAAATATTATTTCACACAGTGAAGAGTAAAGCTGTCAAATTCCTCTCATGATGTACCAGCTGAAAATACAGATGTTTGAAAGCTAGAGACAGATTCCTGGATGACAGTGGGAAATGGATTATTAAGGGAGGTTAGGTACGTTGAAGGATATGAGGTTGACTTCTGAGGTTGACATTAAACGGGAAAACCATGTTCTTCCATAATAGACCATTCTGGGGCAACTGTGCCATAATCTGTACTAGCATAGGACTGTACCTCTTCCTGTCTTTGATTCCAAAGGTAGGGAAGAATAGGGGCCTGCCCTGCAGGTCCTTCATAGTTTTGCATTCTCTGTTAACCACGTGACACAGCTGGCTTTTTTTTTTTTAGCAGAGCCACAGAAGTCCTTGAACTGATTTAAAATATAGCCATGTGGAAATAATAACTAACCATTTCCACTAAATGGGAAGGTCTATAGAGGACCAATTCTTTCATCCTCTCTGGGGGTCAAAAACAGAAAATTGTCAGACAAAAGGTTCTCAGGGTATTATTCCTAGAAATATCGACTCTCTCAGATTGATCTTAGTAAATGGAATTTAATAACTGACTTTACCACTGAGAATAAGGGAAATGACAGTGTCTTTAACATAATAGAGCACGTGTGAGTGTGGGGGAGTATGTGTGGGAGTGTGGTTATCTACCCGATGGTTTTAACATTGCGCTCCTTCAAGCCAGGTGATATGTAGGCAATGACTGTCAGTTTTGACATGTCTGCGTTAACAGAACTTCATTAAGTGTGTAGGCCGTTCCCCTGTGGAAAGATACACTCATAAGACTGATCATCTGTGATAGCAGGCAGGGTGCCTGTAGCTGGTGATTCAGTTGTAGAACAGTTCAAACGTGTCTGCAGGACATCCGGAAGCCTAGTGATTATTACTTTATTTTCAGTTCCACAAAGCACCTTTCTTAATATCATTCAGAAGCATAGAGAAAGGAAGAGTCGTGGTTAGGATTCTCTTATTACTTACCTCTATTCCAGGGCTCTGACACTCTTCACTAACTGGAGGAGTTCCCCAAACTCCTTAATTAATGTCTATAATTTGCCTGCTTAGCTCTTCATTAAAGAGTATAGCAACAGATTTTTCTTCTTTAACATAATCCATTGGTTATTCTATATCACTTAGCTTTTTAATTAGTCTAGGTTTGTAAGGGCCCCTGCTTCATAAGAACTGAGTATAATGGGGGAAAGTCATCTTTCTAGATCTCTGTCAAGTTCATAAATGTATCAGAAGGGGACAACTCTGGCGTTACTCCTGGCTGTCGGAAAGACGCCAAGTAGTATTGTGGTGAAGAACCAAGGCTCTGGAAGATTCCTTTGTGGAATCCTGGCTCTGCACTTGCCATCCTGTGACCTTGGGCAAATTATTTAACCTCTCTGGCCTCAGTTTCCTCATCTGTGAAACTTCCTAGGGTTGTTGTGAGGCTTAAATGAGCTAATATATGTTTTAGGTTGAACAATATAAAATTGCTGTTTTGTAGGATCAAAATAGTCAAATATTGGCAGTTTATGTGATTCAGATGGTTCACCCTAAAAAAAATGCTCAGAACAGTGCCTGGCGCTTGGTGAGCCTCGTGCCAGTTTTGGCTTTACCATCACTTTCTTAGAGAAAGCAGTAATTGTTTTCCATTGAGTAGTGTTATTTATTCACCTATGGGAATGATCTGCTTACCTTATGAAACTGAACAGCCCTAAGCAGATGAGCCCTGGGTAAATGCACGTATTTTTCTATTTCTGAATTGTGGGTAGGTGTGTTCACTTCTCTTTGCATCTTTTCTAACTGGAAAAATAGGATTGAATCAGATGATCCTAAGGCCCTTTCCAACACTAACGTGCTGTGATTCTAGAATAGTCTCTTCTTGAACAAGTTTTAAGAAACGGAGAGTCAAGTACAGTTGCTTGCACGTTCACCTGTAACAGAGAGAACCACACCCTAGAACAATTGCCTAGATTTCCTGCAGCCGTATTCCAGATTGTGTGGGATGTCTCCAAAAAGTCAGCATTAACACAGCCACCAATATCCCTAAAACCGAAGCAGTCATATCTTCAAAAATAATTACATCTAACCCATCTTTGCTTCATAATATTAGTTCTTAAAGATCTGGGGAATGTCTTGTCTTCACTTAGGAAGGTTACATGATCCCTAAGTCACTCAAACAGCGCTAAAACCACTTAAAGTAGTCCCCATGGATTTTAAAAGACCAACTTCTAATAGGTAACAGTTTTCCAAATCACAATTTTTCATAAACATATGAAAAACTTAGGCATGGAAAGACTAAACCCATGTCACTGTCAGTTGCCAGGGACAACATGACTTTCTGGTTAGAAAATAGTAACTGGAGAACGTCAGTGGAGGTCATTTTCAAAATGATAATTGATTATTATGAATTGTAAGCGGAAGGATTTTGGTAAGCATTCTTTATGTTTTTTGGCAAGCAGTTTGTGAAGAAAAGATATAGCTAGATGAGAAAGGAATGTATATGTGTGTATATATATACATGTATAGTATATGTGTGTGTATATATACATATATATGTATGTGTGTGTGTGTATATATATATATAGCCAAACTGAGTGTAAAAAAGACTTCTGGTAGTAATACATTTTTGATAATAGAACATCATCTAATGTCTTATTAAGAAATCACTTTCTTCACAGGCTGCATAATTTTGTACGGAAGCGAAACAGAGTGAGCTCTGCTTCTGTCTCTTGATTGAGAGCAGTAATTTACTTCCAGACTTCAAAAGAGAAATATTTAATTTGAGGTTTGGTTACTTTACAGTAGGCTTTGATTTTTCCTCACCTTTTAAATTCAAAAGTTGCCCTTCATTCAATAAGTGTAATTCAGTGTTTTAGGCATTTTGTTGAATATTAGTGGAAAAGGTGAAAACAAGAGGAAACAGTTCCTGACACCAAAAAGCCATTCCTAGGCTGGGGTGGAGAGATGTACCAGGTGCTGAGGACACAGAGGCAGAGCACATAACCCACGTGTACCGGCGGTGGGAGGGGCAGGGCGCGTTATGGCTGGTAGCAGCAGCAGGCAATATAAGGTAAGGAAGCCCTCCCAGAGTTGGCATTTGACTCACTACGGTGCATTATGGCTGCAACTGAGTTTGCAGGGATGGGGAAGGGCCCAGAGACAGATGAGCTTGTTTGCCATGCAGAGGAACCTGCATTTTATGAATCTGAAAGTTAAGGGGAGCCAGTGAAGGATTTTAGAGACATTTTCCACTCAGAAAGATCACTCTGGCTGCACTGTAGAGGCTAGATTGGAGGAGGTACGGGTTAGAAGCAGAAAGCCCCTTCGGGTTGTGTTGGGTGAGCCTAAACTTGTCGGTAGCAGCAGTGGGACTGGAACATACATGAAATATATTAAGGAGGATTTGATGGCAGAGTACATGCATACTTTTCTGATTTGCCTTTTATTATTATACTGAGCCAGTGTGTACAACTAAGCATTTTCTAGCTACCTGGTATTGTGATCTGAAGAGGCAAAATTTAAATACGATGAAAATAATTATCTGAAGTTTAACCCTGGTGAGACCTTCTTAGCTTTATGTACTCCATGATAACAGTAGATTAGATTGCTGCAGTTTCTTTTAACAAGGGTATACAGTCTTGTGTGCTCTCTTATTTCCAGTTAAATTAAATCACTCATTAATACATGACAGGTTTCAAGGTACTTGAAAAACTTTTTAAAAACTAACTTCCTGGGTTTCAGTGCCTTCTCATCCATATGCATTCAATTCCTTTTTGGTCTACTGTGACTTTTTCTGACTCTGTTTTAATGGCCTTTACTTATCTTTAGTTGTTTCTGCTTATATTTTTCTGGAATTATTTTTTTCCCAGGATTTGGGGGTTCTTTCATGGCCCCTTCTCCATCACCAGTAACTCCTGCTCAGAATAACCTGCTACAGCCCAATTTTGAGGCAGCTTTTGGAACCACACCTTCAACTTCTAGCAGCAGCTCCTTTGATCCGTCAGGTGAGGCAGTGATTTTCAAACATGCTTTTTATTCTGATTATAAAGTACACCACCTAAGGCTAGCGTGATATCAGGAAATTTATAAGCAAATATTGAGTGATGACCTTGTTTTAAAACTGTTCAATAAATCTCTCATTCTATAATTTAAAGTAAATATTTTCTGTACATTTTGGTAGCTTTAAGAGTAACCCGCAATCCCTTTCTGTGTTTGTTTTTAACTTTTAGCAGAAATCTAACTTAACATGCACACCCATCTGTTTGCATGAGCTTACATGCACATGGTTTGGAGAAGGTTAAGGGAAAACAAATACTTTGTGCTAAATCTTTGTGCAGTATGTTAACGTGTGGACACTCCCACTGCTGTTGCTTACACCCTCTGAAACTTGCCTGGCCCTTGGTTTTATGAAGTTGACACGAATAGTATTCTGTGCCTGCCTTTAACCTTTCATCCTGCTGTCATTTTGTTTGTATTCTCTTCCATTCTACTCTTCCCATGCTGGGTCCTTACTACAAATTTTCAATTGGTGAGTTTTTGGCAATCAAATGTGTTTCAGAAACACCCTAAATATATCCCCTGCTTGACAATTTGGTTGCTTCCATTGCCAGTGCCTAGTTGAATGCTATCGTTTTTTCAACTTAGAATTATTGTAGAGTGGTGTGTATGGTAAATGTGCATAGTTTTTTGATAAAAAGTTAACAACCATAAAACCTTGACATAGTTATCAGCAATAACTTTTGTGCACATCCTATGAGCCTTCATTTTGAATGGTCTTTCTGTATTCCAGGAACTAAACAAGTGATCATTTGTTATATGCTGATCAGGAACCATCCATAATGGCATGATTCCTGATGTTTAAAATAGTGTTTACTGTAGCTATGCCCTTAAAGTTAGAACCAAAAGTGAATACTGTAATGAGAGAAGAAAATCAAAATTCTTACTTCTACAATATGGTCAACTGTTTTTCAGATACTTATTACTAGGTACTGACCATTAGATCAGGTTTTATTCCAGCACTGATTTCATAGAAACTAGGAGATTCGGCCTTCCTTTCTCGTTTAAGAATTGTTATAAAAGTAGGCATTGTAAATACTACACACTGAGTACCTATATAAAGCAAGCATTATAATAAAGGCGTGACATATATTATCTATTTTAGTTTTCACAGCAAATCCGTGTAGTAGTGGTATTCTCCCCACTTTCAAATGAGAAAACTAAAGCTCAGTCACTTTCTCAGAGTCGCACGTTAGTGAGGCATGCAGCTGAATTTGAGCCCAATTCTGATTCCAAAGTCTATGCTCTTTCCTGTACATTATACAGATTTTCTTTTCCATCTTCACGTTCATTAGTATTCCCATACTTTATGAGTAGACATATGCAGAGATGTTCTTTTTTGGTGTTATAGTCGTTAAAAGTGTGAATGAAATGCCTTCTTTTATAAGATTGTAAATACATTCACTTGTTCCCATAGTTTTTCAAAAGGCAGTGTCCCTTTAATTTTGCATATGGGTTTTTTTGCAGTTATTCTGAACCCGGTCTATTTGATTTCCAGTGTTTGATGGTCTAGGTGATCTTCTGATGCCAACCATGGCACCAGCCGGGCAGCCTGCGCCCATCTCAGTGGTACCTCCCAGTTCTGCAATGGCAGCAAGCAAAGCTCTTGGGAGTGATCTTGACTCATCTCTTGCCAGCTTAGTAGGCAGTGAGTAATATAGTTTTTTTTAACAGAATCGTACGTGAATTTTTTTCTCTATCTGTTCGTATGTATTGTTTCTGGATTCACTTACAGGCGAGTGTGTCAAGGATCAGACAGAAATTCTTAGTGCTTTACCCAGTACAGTTCCTTGGAAGATACACAGTCACTCTGCCGTTGTCTCCCAAGCAATACCCAGGACACTTTTAATCTAAATTACAGAAGGTGTAATTAGAGAGCATGTACAAGTATGAAACCAAGTGTATTATGTTTAAGAGGTACTTAATTTTTTATTTCTCTTGGAAATAACATAGAGTAGCTTAAATGCAGTATATTTACCAATTGAGTATCCAAGTTCATTTCAGTTACTCATTGAACAAATATTTATTGAGCACCAGGCAGTCTTCTAGGCTCTAGAGATAAATCATGAACAAAACAGGTATAAATTTCTATTCATAAGATGCTTAGAAGGGCAGAGACAAACATTAAATATTTTCAAATAAATGAATTTTCTAGTGCCATGGAGGACAAAAACAGAACATGCTAAGAGGGATTGTGAGTCCTACAGAGTGGGAGTTAGAGTAGGCCTCACTGAGAAGGTAAAATTTGAGCAAAGATTTGAAGGTAAAGGAATGAACCATATGGATATCTGAAGGAGAATATTTGCAGGCAAAAGAGAGAGCCAGTGCAAAAGCACTGGGGCAGAAGATTGCCTGAAATATTCAAGGAGTACCAACGAGGCTAGTGGCTAGAGCTGGCTAAGTGAAGGAGAGGGTCCTAGGAGATGAGGGCAGCTATTATAAAGATTGCCTTTTTTAAAACAACTCTGAATTTAATTTTTTTATTAAGGTGAATGGGTTTACCATCACAGATACCTTTCATTTTACTCAAAGCTATATCAAAAATTTAGCAGATCCCTGAGACAGACCTTTTTTCCTATGCATTATCCTGTGGACATACTTTTTTTCCCATTCATCGTCCTTGGTCTGGACATTCATGAAAATGCTTTGATAACAACCACGGAGAGGTTATTTGAATATTTCTTCCTACTTTAAAATTTTATCTTGCTGATGGATAGTCTGCAGTAGTAACTGCTTTTACTGAATATTATAATGTACTGTCTAGATCTTCCTTCAGAAATAAAGACTTTATACCTCCAGGGCTGAAAGTGCCACTAGCACACATCCCTCAGGTGGCAACCACCTTTAAAATTATCTCAACTGGAGCAAGCAGACCCACTTGAGAAATAGCCAGACAATCTGGATAAAGAAGCATAAATTCGAAGTAGTCATATTTTGCAATATCAAAACTTCTACAAAGCTACAGTCATCAGGACAAATGGTATTGGCTTAAGGATAGAAAGATAGACCAATAGAATGAATAAAGATCTCAGAAATAAACCTCACATACATTGTCAAACAATTTTTTCAAGGATTCCAGGACCATTCAAAGTGGGAAAGGACAATCTTTTCAAAAAATATGCTTGGATAACTGGATAGCCACATGCAAACGAATGAAGTTCGGCCTCTTCCTTATACCATCCACAAAAATCAATTCAAAATGAATCAAAGATCTAAATGTAAGATAAATCTGTAAAACTCCTAGGAAAAAAACTAAGTACAAGTCTTTATGACCTTAAATGAGGCAGTGGCTTCTTAGATATAATAGTGAAAATACAAGCAATCAAAGAAAAAATAAATTAATAAAAATTCATCAAAATTAAAAACTTTTGTGTTACAAATTGATACCATCCAGAAAGTGGAAAAACAACCCACAGAATGGGAGAAAATATTCCCATATATCTCATAAGGGACTTACATCCATAATATATAAAGAACTCTTACAATTCAATAATAAAAAGTAAAACAACTTAATTTAAAAATCAGAAAAGGATTTGAATAGATACTTCTCCAAAAATAAAAGCACAGGTGGCCAATAAGTATGTGAAAAGATGTTGAATGTCATTAGCCATCAGAGAAATGCAAGTCAAAAACCACAATGACAGGCCACTTCACACTCACTAGGAAGGCTATCATCAAAAAGATAATAACAAATATTGGCTAGGATGTAGAGAAATTAGAATTCACACGGTGCTGGTAGGGATGTAAAATGATGCAGCCTCTTTGGAGAACAGGTTTACAGTTCTCCAAAAGTTAAACATAGTTTCCATGTGGCACAGCAATTTCAGTCCTAGCTATACATCCAAGAGAATTGAAAACATATGTCCACATGACTTGTACACAGATATTCACAGAAGCAATTTTTATAACAGCCAACAAGTGGGAACAACCCAAAAGTCCATCAACTGTTGAACAGATAAACAAAATGTGGTACATTCATAAAATAATCAGCCATAAAAAGAAGATGAACCTTGAAAATATTTTGCTAGGTGAAAGAAGCCAAATACAAAAAGCCACATATTATATGATTACATTTATATGAAATGTCCAAAGCAGGGGAATCTTTAGAAGCAGAATGTACATTAGTAGTGGTCAGAGTGACTGCTAATGGGGATGGGGATTCCTTTGGGGTGATGAAAATGTTTTAAAATTAGAGTGTGTTAATGATTTCACCACCTTGTGAACATACATTTTGCACTGAATTTTACTCTTCAACAGTATGAATTTTATGATATGTGAATTGTATCAGTCTTTTTAGAAGTCTCATCTTACTATACACCCATTAGAATGACTAAAATTTTTAAAAGAAGAGAAGAGCTGACAGTACTTTGTACATACCAAGGGTGTGGAGCCTCTGGAATTCTCACACTTTGCTGGTGGGAATACAACATAGTGTTGCCATGGAAATCAGTTTAGCAGTTTCTTATAGTTAAACCTATACTTAATATGACTCAGTAAATACATGTCTAGGTACTTGTCCTAGAGAAATGAAAACATATGTTCTCACAAAAACTTGTCCATGTATCTTTATAGGAGTATTATTTTAAAATGCCAGAAACAACCGAAATGTCTTTCACTGGGTAAATGTATAAGCAAACTGTGGTAAACCTCTTCATTAGAATACTACTTAGAAATGAAAAGGAATGAACTATTGATGTACACAAGAGCACAGATGAATCTCAAATACATTATGCTAAGTGAAAGAAGCCAGACACAAAAAAATTATATACTGGTAATTCCACTTATACAGTTTACTTTTGGGCTTCCCTGGTGGCACAGTGGTTGAGAGTCCGCCTGCCGATGCAGGGGACACGGGTTTGTGCCCCGGTCTGGGAAGATCCCACATGCCGTGGAGTGGCTGGGCCCATGAGCCATGGCCGCTGGGCCTGCGCGTCCGGAGCCTGTGCTCCGCAGCGGGAGAGACCACAACAGTGAGAGGCCCACGAACAGCAAAAAAACAAAAAAACAAAAACACATACAACATATACAGTTTACTTTTGTTAAGGCAGAACTATAGGGAATGTATCAGTGATTGCCAGGGTTAGGAGTAAGGGGAAGTTTGGGTTGCAAAGAGAGAATATTTTTGAGTGATTAAATTGCTGTGAATCCTGATTGTAGTGATGATTACGTGAACCCATGTATTTGTCAAAATTTATAGAAATGTACAACACCCCGCAAAAAAGTCCCACCGAATTTCACTGTAAGTAAATATTTTATTAATGAAAACATATTCCAAAACTGAAAAAAATTTTATCTTCATACTCCTTATCAATATTGCAGCTTTGCTTTTTTTTTTACAGAAGTTTGACAAGCTGAACCTAAGATTTATATGGAAATGTAAGGAAGCCAGAATAAGCCAAAACATTTTGAATAAAGAAGAATCATTTTGAAAGACTCACACTTCATGATTTCAAAACTCAACTACAAAGCTACAGTAATTAAGACGAGTGGTACTGCATAGGAATAGGCATATACATCAGTGGAATAGAATGACAGGCTACAAATAAGCTTACACATCTGTGGTCAGTTGACTTTCAACAAAGGTGCCAGGACAGTTCACCTTTTTGATTTGTTGAAAAGAATTTGTTGAACAGAATTTGTTGAAAAGAATCACCTTTTCAACAAACAGTGCTAGGACAAGTGGATATCCACATGTAAAAGGATGAAGTTAGACTTTTTATTTATCCCAAAGTAATTAATTCCAAATGAATCTAGAACTAAGTGTAGGAGTGAAAATGATGAAACTTTTAGCAGAAAATTCATGAGTAAATATTGATGACCTTGGATTAGATAATGTTCCTAGATGTGACAGCAAAAGCACAAGCAACAGTAGAAAATAAAAGGTAAATAGGACTGCATCAGAATTAAAAACTTTTGTGCCACCCAGGAGACCATCAAGACAGTGTAATATCCAGAATAAGTAAAGAACTCTTATATCTCAATAATGAAAAGACAACCCAATTTTTAAATGGTCAAATGATTTAAAAAAGACATTTCTCCAAAGAATATATACATGTGGCCAATGTACACGTGAAAAGAGGCTCAACATCAGTCATCTGTGAAATGCATATCAAAACCACAGTGAACTATCCCTTCACACCCATTAGGATGGCTATAATAAAAGAGGCAGATCATAACCAGTCTTGATAAGGATGTGGAGAAATTAAAACCCTCTAACATTGCTGGTGAGAATGTAACATTGGGCAGCTGCTATGGGAAGCAGTTTGGCAGTTTCTGGAAATGTTAAACATAGAGTTACCATTAGGCAGAGGTGCCTAGAAAGCTCTTCCCCAGATCTCTGCTCAGCTTTGCGTAAGCTTCACGCCTATGAGGCCTTCCTTGAACACCCTATTTAATCCTGCCTGCCCCTCACTCTGAGCCTACCCCACCAGTTCCCCCTTACCCTGCTGCTTTCCATTTTCCATAGGCTTGCCGTATCATCTTCTAGCAGCCTGTATACTCTTTTATTATTTTATTGTTTTATCATCCATCTCACCCATCAGAATGCAAATTCCTCTGGGGTTGGGCTCTTTGTTTTTGTAACTAACCTATCCCAACTGCTTAGAGCAGTGCCTAGCATATGTAGGGTTCAATAAATATTTGCTGAAATAATAAATGAATTGAGCTTAGAGCAGAATGACTAAGCCCGTTGGGTCAGGAGTCCCCAAGACCACCCACACATTTGTAGATCCACTAGAAGGACTCAAGGGAGTCAGCGCGTAGTTGTACTCACAGCTAAGGTTTATTACAGCAGCATAGTAAGGATACACAGCTGGATCATCAGGGGCAGAGACACAGGCAGCATCCAGAAGAGTCCACACATGGACTTCCTTATGCTCTCTCTTCCCCTTGAGGGGAAGAACACACAAACATGCAGCAACCCCTAGGATGTTCCTGCCCAGGAAAGCCCTTTAGAGACTCAGCATCCAGGGTTTTTATTGGATGCTGGTCCTGTAGGCACTCTGCCTAGCATGTACCAAAATATCAGTCTCGTGGAAGGAAAGCAGATTTCCAGCATACACCTTGTTTGTGCAGTTTAGATACAGTGATCCACGCTTATCATTAGGAAAACTTTTATCTCAGTATAGAGGACAATTGATATTAGCAAGGTCCCCAGCCACACGGGCTTTCCTAAGATAGCAGTCTCAAGCCTGCTATGTTCACTCTTTTCTGGACACCAGTAGACATTAAAATATGATCCTTAAGAATAACGTGAAGTGAAAGAAAATGTTAGACTTGAGAATATGTTTCCTAACGTGGTTTCTCCTTTGTAAAACTAAATGCAGTCATCTGTAGGCAAAATATGGACTTTTGCTAGACCTCTGATTCTTTGATCTTTTAAATGTCATATCATTTAAGCTGAGTATAGAGGTTTAAATTCTTTTTTCTTCTATCCATTTATAGATCTTGGAATTTCTGGTCCCACGTCCAAAAAGTAAGTATTTTTGAAATTGTCTGGTTTTCTTATGAAAAGTGTATCTGTACTTATTTGAGACTATCAAACATTGCGCTCATTGGAGTAATTACTCATTCCCAGGCTAGGTAACTGCAAAATTGGTTTTTATTCATTCCCAGTTTTTGTTTTTGTTGTTATTCTATTGGAACCTCCAAACTACTGGCTCTGCAGTGAGAAGGAATAATCTATTTCAGCCTCCATATTGTCACTAAGTATATCTAGAAATATTTGGGAATTGTGGTTTGAATACTTTAGTATCTTTAAATTGTAGATTCATTGTAATATTACTAGCTAACATTGATTTTTAAAAAAGTCTCATGGGGGTCAGTTTTAAGGAAGAGTAGTAAAAATGACAAACAATGTACACTTTTATTTTTTTTGCGGTACACGGGCCTCTCACTGTTGTGGCCTCTCCCGCTGCTGAGCACAGGCTCCGGACGCGCAGGCTCAGCGGCCATGGCTCACGGGCCCAGCCGCTCCGCAGCATGTGGGATCTTCCTGGATCGGGGCACGAACCCGTGTCCCCTGCATCGGCAGGCAGACTCTCAACCACTGCACCACCAGGGAAGCCCCAATGTACACTTTTTTTTAGATGCATATTTCAACGTCTCTGAAATCGGGATGCATTTAACAGTAGATGTAATCTTACAATCACTTGAAGGCAGGTTGTAGTCATGACATAGTTATGTGAAACCTTCTTTTGAACCCTGTAAGATCCAGAAAGTGCCATTATGGATTCATCTTCAATTCAACAAAGGATATACAATATTTATGATATACTTATTTGGAATTTTTTATAACCAGTGATGAATTTCAGTTGAATTTTGTGGCACATTTTTCCATTAGAAGTGACAAGAAATTCTTGTTATCCCTGAGGTCTAACCTCTAACTGATTTTTTTGTCAAATGCTCTTAAGATCTCTTAGATGAGATATGGTAAGACTCCTCTATCTGTTTTAACCTGTTCTCTTTATTACCGCTTGACCCAAACAGACTGCTTCTGACCCCAGATAAAAGTATTTAGGGAGCCACACACCATTCTTTTCTGATTGTGTGTTTGTCTCTTTGTTTGTTTTGCATGCTTGATTTTAGGGGAGATCTTCAGTGGAATGCTGGAGAGAAGAAGTTGACTGGGGGAGCTAACTGGCAGCCAAAAGTAGCCCCTGCCACTTGGTCAGCAGGTGTCCCACCCAGTGCACCCTTGGTATGTAGTCCCCAGAGGCCAGGGCAGTGTGGGCACTTTGCCAGTTTCCAAGTGTATAGAACAGGGTCCATGTTGCTGAATTTTGCTACTGACATTGTACTTTTTCACCCACATTAGGAACAAGATGCCATATTTACCGAAATGTAAATTTCATTGACTTTAATAAATATTATGACCTATCTTTTTATTTTAATGATTTCAAAATAGTATTTATGCTTCTTCAGATATTAGTCCTTTATTTGTACAATTATGGAAATGATTCTTCAAAACATGTAATATCATTGATCGCTATCTGTGTTTTACCACATTTCTTGCCCAAATTTCCTGATGGCCATAAGAAGTAATGAAAACTTTTTTTCTTACCGGAAAGATTGGGCAGTTTTCTATCGTGTGAGTGAGCTTTCATTTTAAAACCCTGTGGATTCTTCTCACCATGTTTTCAATTTGAGACGACTTTCACCATCTTTTCTATAAAATTTAAATAGGTTTCATTTCTGTATATTAAATTTCTATCAGTATATTAATGCCAACATTCACTCTGTGGAAGACCATATCACTGGAAATGAAGACTTAATTATTACTTAGTGTGATTTGCCACCACAAAAAGTACGTTTCCAGGATAGCAAAATTTACTATTTTTCTATATATGCCCCATATTTAGCAGAACTAGGCTAGCTACTGCTTCCCCAGCTCACCCGTAGTTTTTCACCTTTGCTTACACCTTCACCTGTCTAATTCACCCATCTCTAAGGTTTTCTTGATGCCAACCTCTCCTTGTTGCTGAATTAATTCCTAACCATCAACCGCCAACCCCAGCCAAACAAGCATACATGGAGGTGAATTAATATAAATTAGAATATAAACATTTTAGATAGACTCCATTAAAAATGATGTGTTCCAGAAATTTTTTTAAATATCTGAGTTTTTGAATTTAGAACACATTTTCTTTTTTTTTTAACTTTTTATTTTATATTGGAGTACAGTTGATTAACAGTGTTGTGTTAATTTCAGGTGTACAGCAAAGTGATTCAGTTATACATATACATGCATCTATTCTTTTTCAAATTCTTTTCTTAAGTTGTTACATAATATTGAGCAGAGTTCCCTATGCTATACAGTAGGTCCTTGTTGGTTATCCATTTTAAATAGAGTAGTGTGTACAAGAACACATTTTCTTTTAAACAATTTTATAAATAGTAATGTTTTTACACATAGTTTCATAGCGAGTTTATAAATAAAAATAAGCTCAAATCAATCTGAAAAAGGACTTTTGAATCAAAATTTACCACTAAACAGTACTAATAGTATTAGTTGAACTACAGTTTATACCGTAGTTTCTATAGGAAAATACATTCTGTGCTCAGACTTGGTTCTCAAAACCCACTTCCTCTGGTCTCCCCACTCCACCCCCTGGTGCTTGTAAGAGAGCAGGAAATTCAAGGACTGATATTCTCTGCCTTTGGTGAGTTCAAAGTCTGAAAGAACTTAATTTTAAGAAGTGACTTCTAAAAGATAACAATGAGAAGATTGCCTATTATGTATGGGTATTTACCTCTTCAAATCTTTCTTTTCATTATTTAAAAACAGTGCTTAAGAGGGCCATTTTTGTATTTAGCTATAAATAGAGTTCCATTTTAATTTTTATAAAGGATACTTAGTAGAAAGCTACCAGTCTCTTAAACTGAGCTATGCCCAGGATAACCATATAATTTATTCCCCAAACTAGGGCTCTTTAAGGGTGGAAGGGAGCATAATTATTATCCTGGGACCCCAAGCATGTGCCTGGTACCTGGTGGCCCACATAGATGATCAGACCACAAGCAGGTAGCACTCTGGGCCTAGGCAGCTGCACTCCATTCTTTTTTTTTTTTTAATTGACATAAAGTTGATTTACACTGTTGTGTTAATTTCTACTGTACAGCAAAGTGATTCAGTTATACACATATATGTATATACATTTTTTCAGTTATACACATATATGTATATATATTTTTTCATATTCTTTTCCATTATGGTTTATTATGGGATAGTGAATATAGTTCCCTGTGCTGTACAGTAAGACCTTGTTGTTTATCCATTCTCTATATAATAGTTTGATTCTGCTAACCCCAAACTCCCAGTCCATCCCTCGGCTGTACTCTATTCTTAAATACAAAAACATTGCTGGGGGTAGAGGGAGAGAGATTCAATAAACGTAAATAACATCCCTAAAGAAAGAGAAAGCTTCTTTAGAACGGATCTTATAAATCTGTTAATATTGACAGAAAGCTCACAATTTATATTATCATCACCAAATTAAAAAAACTAATTTTTCTATTCTGTTCTATGCAAAATTAAAGAGACCTTATCTGCAGTCCTAAGAAGTTTATACTTAGTAGTGTTGCCCTTATCAGCAGGATAAAGCCGTTTAATGTTTTTTTAACAGGTTAGTTTCAAAACAGTCATGGAGGAAAGGGCGATGAGAATACTGGCATCTGGCAGATCAGCTGTAGGTTTAAAAATTTTAAAAAGGTTGGAGCCAGAGGTTAGGATGGAAAGTAAGACAAGAAAGAAAAGTCTCAGGTAGATTCCACACAACTGGGGGTAATTGTGAACAAACACACCAAGACACTGGTTGCCCAGGTTTGTATGTGGGGCAGTTTGCTAAGTAATGAGGCCATTACCCCAGAAGGGGAACAAAGGAGAAGTCCTTTAAAAACGGTATTGAATTGGAGATCTTCCTTGGTCATCACCTTCCCTGAGATGAAGATTTTAACCATACAAGGTTAGGAATTCATCAGGTACTTAATTAACAACTCTTTTGCTTCTTCAGGCCCACGAGGCTGCCAGTTATCTGATTGTCAGGCACCATCCCTGAGACTGAGATTAATGCTCTTATATTTTTAAACCCCAGAACTCCTTATTTTTGTTTATGAAGCAGAAAACTTTATGTTGTTCATAGTGAAACTCCAGAAAGTTAAAGACAGTAGGCTTTAGCATGAAGTGTCCGCAGGCAGCTGTGGAAAGAGAAATTAGAACAACAGAAATAATTTATTAGGAAGGCAGAGTTACATGTAGTCCTATTTCTTTTGTTTATTTTCTTTAACATTTTAGGTAATAATATGAAGGCTGTCCTATGCAGTTATTTTATCATTATTAACCCTCACTTAGTTGTATAAAAATTCACTGCCATTTACTGCAAAGCTCTTCTTCCTGAACAAAGCTGTAGCCTTGCTTTTACTTGCTGGTGCAGCTCTAAAGTTTTTCAGACCATAGAACCCAAGTTATATCTAAAAACCTTTAACAGGACTGGCATATCATCATGGCCATCAAGAGGGTTACTCATTCCTAGTTTTGAGCACAACAGACCTGTTAAGTTTCCATCAGACAAACTAGGAAGGCACTTGCAACTCGGAAATATGTGCATTTTGCAGGAGGCCACAGAATCCACAATTCTCCCCCTAAAAGCAACTAATCTTTATATGCCTATAGGTGAAAGATTTTGTTGAGTGTGGAAAAAGAAAACAACTTTTAAAACCTTAGGACAAATAACACTGAGGGAGTAAATTATTAAGAGTTAATCTACCATTTGAGCAAAATGACAAACAGACTCCCTTTAAATTTTTTGACTCATTTGTCTGATCAGGATCTGCAGGTTCATTTTATTTTGGTAGCTTTTTTCTTTCACAGTCTTAAGTCCTAATGATACAATTCTTGTAAATACAGTTATTATTGTATGGTACAATTCTGATAAAATATGCAATTCTGGGTCTAGTGAATAGCCTACCACCTAACCTGTTGAAATGATGAGTAGAGTGAATGTGAAGTATAATACTTCTTTTGTAGGGGAGGAAAAATAACTTTCCCTCTATCCTTCTGAATTCTTAGTAGAGACTCCTGTAATAAAAGACGTATGAACAAGAGAAAAACAGAAGTTTATTAACATGTATGCCTCATATATACAGGGAGACACCCAGAGAAAAAAATGAGTAACTCCCCAAGGTGGCCCAAGCCACCAGCTTAAATATACCATCTTCAGCTAAAGACAAAAGAAAGAATGATGTGGGGAGGTTACCAGGAAAAGCAGGGTCAACAAAGTTAAGATTTGTTATGTAGATTTAAGTCAGTGACTTCTCCATTGATAAGATTCTCTTGTGATTTAGTCATCCTTCTCTTCCCGGTACAGAGAAGGAGACACCCTTACAAGTGGAGATTTCCTTTATAAATCTAAATGTCCCTTACAAAAGTTTAATTTCTACCGTTTTCAGAGTTTCTCCTGCTGTTCTTCAAAATAATCAGCTCAAAATCATCCTTATGCCAAAGAAGCGTACAGTGGTGGGGTGGGTTTTTCTGCTACCCTTTGGATTTTCTTTCATTTAAAAATTTTTGAGATAAATTTATGTAACATTAAATTCACCATTTTCACAACTTTAAAGTGTATAATTCAGTGATTTTTAGTATATTTTTGAAGCTGTAAAACCATCACCATTCTCTAATTCCAGAATATCTCCATCACCCCAAAAAGGAACACAGTCTTTCCCAATTTTCCCCTTCCCTATACCATGACATCCAAATATTTACTCTGTTTCTATGGACTTGCCTATTCTGGATTTTTAATATAAACAGAATCATATACTTTGGAGCCTTTTGTGCCTGACTTTTTGGCTTCTTTCACTTATCATAATGTTTTCAAGGTTGATCCGTGTTGTTGCATGTATCAGTACTTCATTTTTGTATTGCTGACTATTCTGTTGTTTGGATATACCACGTTTTATTTATTCATTCATTAATGGACGGACATTTGTGGTGTTTCCACTTTTGGCTGTTATGAAAGATGATTCTGTTATTTGTATACAAGTTTGGTAAGAATATATATGTCCTCAGTTCTCTTGGGAATATACCTAGGAATGGAATTGCCAGGACTTGTGTGACTCTGTTGAGCTTTTTGAGGAACTGCCAAACTTTTTCACAGCAGCTGTATCATTGTTTCCACCAGCAATGCATAGGGT
This sequence comes from Monodon monoceros, assembly GCF_005190385.1. Classification (NCBI taxonomy): domain Eukaryota; kingdom Metazoa; phylum Chordata; class Mammalia; order Artiodactyla; family Monodontidae; genus Monodon; species Monodon monoceros. Next base: position 17,435,396 of record NW_021703771.1, on the reverse strand, counting down.
TTCAATTGTGGTTTTCATGTGCATTTCCTTAATGACTAATGATATTGAGAATCTTTTCATGTGCTATTGGCCATTTGTATATCCTTTTTCAGAGAAATGTTTGTTTATGTCCTTCGCCCATTTTATAATTGGGTTGTCTTTTTATTGTTGAGTTCTAAGAGATCCTTATTATTCTGGATACCAGATGCTTATCAGATACATAATTTGCAAATATCTTCTCCCATTCTGTGAGTTGTCTTTCTTGGTAGTATCTTTTAACGCACAAAGTGTTTGGTTCTGATAAGCTCCAATTTGTCTATTTTTATTGTTGTTGCTTTTGCTTTTTTTTTTTTTTTTTGTGGTATGCGGGCCTCTCACTGTTGTGACCTCTCCCGTTGTGGAGCACAGGCTCCGGACGCGCAGGCTCAGCGGCCATGGCTCACGGGCCTAGCCGCTCCGCGGCATGTAGCATCTTCCTGGACCAGGGCACAAACCCGTGTCCCCTGCATCGGCAGGCAGACTCTCAACCACTGCGCCACCAGGGAAGCCCTGTTGCTTTTGCTTTTGGTGTCATATTTAAGAAGCCATTACCTAATCCAAATCTTAAAGATTTACACCCAGATTTCCTTCTAAGAGTTGTATAGTTTTATCTGTTACATTAGGTTTTTGACCTATTTTAGGCTTATTTTCATATGTGGTCCAAATTCTTTATGTTGCATGTGGCAATCCAGTTAATCCCAGAACCATGCGTTGAAAAGACTGGTTTTTCTTCATTTATTGGTCTTGGCATTCTTCTCAAAAATCAATTGACCATAGATATATAGATTTATTTCCAGACTCTCTATTCTGTTGTATTGACCTATATGTCTGTTCTTATGCCAGTGCCACAGTGTTTTGATCAATGTAGCTTAGTGGTAAGTTTTGAAAACAGAAAGTGTGAGTCCTCCGAATTTGTTCTTGTTTTATGAGATTGTTTTGGCTATTCTGGGTCCCTTGCATATCCATATAAATTTTAGGTTCAGATTGTCCATTTTTCCAAAAGAAGCAGTTGAAATTTTTATAGGGTTTACTCTGAATCTATAAAGCAAATTGGGAAATATTGCCATCTTAACAATATTGTCTTCCAGTCCATGAACAGAGGACATCTTTCTATTTATCTGAGTCCTCTTTAATTTCTTTAATAATGTTTTATAGTTGTCAGTGTACAAGTCTTATACTCTCTGTTAAATTTATTTCTAAGTATGTTGTTTTTAATGCTGTTGTAAATTAATTTTTTTATAATTGCATTTTTTATTGTTCATTGCTAGTGTAAGGTGAATGTCACATTGATTTTTGTATATTTATTTTGTATCGTGTGACTTTGCTGAACTTGTTTATTAACTCTGATGGTTTTTTTGTGTGTGGATTCTTTAGGATTTTCTATATATAAGCTCATATCATCTACAAATAGAGATAGTTTTATTTCTTCCTTTCTTTCTGGATGCTATTTCTTTCTTTTTCTTACCTAATTGCCCTGACTAGACTTTCCAGTACATCTTTGTCTTGTTCTTAGGGAGAAAACTTTCAGTCATTCAACATTAAGTACGATGTTAGCCGTGAGTTATTTGCAGATGCCCTTTATCAGGTTAAGGAATTACCCTTCTGTTCTTAGTTTATTTAGTGTTGTTTTGTTCATGAAAGGATGTTGGATTTCGTCAAATGCTTTTTCTGCATCTACTGAGATGATCTTTTTTTCTTATATTCTATTAATATGACATATTACATTGATTGAGCCTACCTTGCATTCCTGGGATAAATCTCACTTGGTTTTGATGTGTAATTCTTTTAATATGCTGCTGGATGTGGTATGCTAGTATTTTGTTGAGAATTTTTGTATCAATGTTTGTAAAAGATTTGGTCTGTAGTTTTCTTTTCTTGTGATGTCCTTGTCTGGCTTTGGTATCACAGTAATACTGGAATCAAAGAATAATTAGAAAATGTTCCCCTTCTATTTTTTTTATTTTTTTTTTTGAGAGCTTAAGAAGGATTGAAATTAATTCTCCTTTATAAATGTAATAGAACTGACCTGTGAAGCCATCTGGTTTTGGGCTTTTCTGTGATAGAAGGTTTTTGATTACTGACTCAGTCTTTTTACTTGCTATACCACTATTTAGATTTTTCTGTTTCTTCTTGAGTCAGTTTTCGTAGTTTGTGTCTTTCGAGGAATTTGACCATTTCATCTAGATTATCTAATGTTTTAGCATGTAATTTCTGATAATATTTCCTCATAATTTTTTATTTCTGCAAGGTTGGTAGTAATATCTCCACTTCCTTTCCTGATATTGGTTATGTAAGTTTCTCTCTCTTTCTTGGTTTGTCTACCTGAAAGTTTGTTAATTTTATTGATCTCCTCAGACAGCCAACTTTTGGTTTCTTCTATTTCCTCTTTTGTTTTCCCATCTCTATTTCACTTTTCTCTGATCTAATCATTATTATTTCCTTTCTCTGCTCATTTTGGAATTGGTTCTTCTTTTTGCTAGTTCCTTCTGGTGGAAGTTTAGGTTATTGATTTGAGATCTTCTCCTCCTGCATATGGGCTATATGTTCTTGTTTCTTTGCATGCCTCATAATTTTCTGTTGAAACCTGGACACTTTGAATATTATAATATGGCAGCTTTGGAAATCATGTTCTACCCCCTCCCCAAGGTTTTTGTTGCTACCTTTTTTGTTGTTTTGCTACCTTGGTTGGGGGGGAGGGGGTTATTGTTTGTTTGTTTGTTTTGTCCTTTTAGCTAAGTGGTCAGCTAATGATTAGACAGATACTACTTAAACTCCTGGAACCAAAAATATCTCCCAGTCTTTGCAGAGGGGCTCTGAGTATGTATTAGGCATGACTTCAGACTCAACCAGGCAGTTTGCAACTCTGCCTTAGCGATCACGGCTGCTTTCTTAAAGCCTCAGAGTCAACCCAGAGGCATCTCACATCTATCCTGAGCATATGCACAGCCCTGGGCATGTGCCTGGCTATCTAAATTCCCAGGAGAAGGTCTGAGTTTTTCAAACCCTTTATCCTCAAAGCATCTCATTCTCCAACCTTTTCTTCTGAGCTTTTTGTTTAGTCTGCTGTTTTTGCTGACTGATATCCATTGCCTGATACAGCAACAACTGAAAAATTTGCCTTTAAGTATTTTCCACAAATGTCTTCAGGTAACAGCTTTAGCACTAGAAGGGTTCCCAGTTTGGCAAGATAAGGACAAGCCTTTTGAGCCAATGTTTCCAGGGAGCCACCTATACACGAGACAAGACAAGGCAAATAATTAAAATATATTCTGCTCCTCGTGGTACTATTACTGGGACTGTGTGCTGTTATTTTCAAAGCTACAGCTGAACTGGAGAACAGTGGCTGGAACTCTAGGGTAAGTTAAAATGCCCCAAAGCTCAATGTTCTTACCAAGATTCAGCTGATTTTTTTTTTTTTTTTGATTAAGTACTTTGTAGGCCGCTGCAAACTTTTAGTTAGGTTCCAGAGTTCCAAAAAAGTTGATTTTGACCATTTTTGCCTGTTTTTCCATTGCTTTTATGCTTAGGGGGACTCTTAGAGTTCCTTATTCCACCATTTTTGTTGATATTACTATAGTATTTTCTTTTTCAATTAGGATTTTGCTCTAACGGTTAACTTAAATTTAAGAGATTGCAGCAGGGTTAATTTTATACATAAGGGAAATATTAGGGGGTTTGGTGTGTGACTGAAGACTATCAAACCTGTACCTGAAATGGGATATATGTATGATATTATGTGCAGTCCTCTAAATGCTTCCTAAAACTTAGAATTAATTTTGGTCTTTGTGCAAATGTACAACAGTCAAAAGTCAGAGAGAAGCAAATATAACACAGAAAAGAATAATATAAAAATGGGGGGGGAATGGAAACCAAGCATTAAAAATGTAAATGAAAGCATTCTTTAAATTTCTAATTCAGTGCCTATTGGAGGATATAATGATAGGAAAAGACAAGCTTAGAAAAATTTGACTTGTTTACAGTGAGGGTGGTATAAGGAGATAGAGACAAAGCCCAGTGCTTGAGTGTAAGCTGAGCCCGAATAAGTGAACCCAAATAGCACCACAACAGTGAACATCAAGTTAGTAACCTTCTTCATATCATTGGTGTGGTGCTAGTGCCTTTTTTTTTTTTAATTTAAAACTGAAATTTGAGATTTCTTTACATCTTTACACATACTTAAGGGCATGCATTTTAAAATTGTATTTTGTCATTTTAAAACCAAATTATATTGGTTCTTTTTGTTTGTTGTTGTTTGTGTGTGTGTGTGTGTTGTTTCGTTTTCATAGCAAGGAGCTGTACCTCCAACCAGTTCAGTTCCTCCTGTTGCCGGGGCCCCATCTGTTGGACAGCCTGGAGCAGGATTTGCAATGGTGAGTGATGACCGATGCTAAAAATTGTAATGAATACTTCTACGGCCTTCACCAAATCCCAGATTAACTATAGAATATAATTCTCCCCAAAATGCAGTAAAGTAAAATGTAAAAAGTTAAGTCATCTGCTTTAGACATTAAGTAGTCTACAGAGGGCATGACTGAGTCACTTATAAGACACTTAAATTCTGCCATCAAAATAATTTTTATAGTACACTGTTATGTCATTTTTGAAGTACTATTTACCAAACATATTTTTAGCTCAATCATCAAAATCCACTTTTAATCACTATACTAGGACTTTTCACTTACCACGTTTATCACTAGCAAATTTTAGAGCCATTTTCCGTAAAGAAACAAGTTTTCATCTCTTCAAGAACTATGCTTCCAGAAGATGGATAAACGACAGCAAAGCCTGTGTGGGGTGAGGATGCTTTGTGGCCAGCCAGGCTCCTACTGCCCCTCAGTGATTCTCTGCCGTCTGGCAGCCTCACAGCACCCATCGTTCAAAATTACAGATTATACTTTCTCACAGACGTGGATTCCTCAGGGGATATGGGGATATATGTATACATATAGCTGATTCACTTTGTTATACAGCAGAAACTAACACAGCATTGTAAAGCAATTATACTCCAATAAAGATGTTTAAAAAAAAAAAAAGGAAAGAAAAATTTTCAGGAACATATTAAAGACGTAAAGGTCAGGGCATTGCCAGAGTAGATTCCACTCATGCTATGAACTGCTCTGCTTTTCAGCCTCCTGCTGGGACAGGCATGCCCGTGCTGCCGCAGCAGCCTGTCATGTTTGCACAGCCCATGAGGAGGCCACCCTTTGGAGCCGCAGCTGTACCTGGCACACAGGTCAGTTTTTAAATGTCCCACAAAAGAATGACATTACTTTATAAATGTAAAACTGTCATGTGACAAACTGTTTAAAAATGTTTTTACCTGATACAGTCTTCATACCTGTTGCTTCAGAAGTAAAGGGAACATGGAAGAGAGATGAGCAATAGTGTGACATTTGGAGGAAAATGATGGAAATAACTGTCCTAAAGTCCCTCCGTTCCTCTCCTACTTAATTCAGGGTGGTTCCTGAGAACTACCAGGTGTTTAAAGTATCCAGGCATTTAGTCCAGAAAAAATGAGCAGCTCTGATCCATACTCTTATTATGCGTTCCCAAAGTTAGCCAAACGGAAAGTTAGCGACACAGTCCTCCAGATTGCCAAGTTTGCCCAAGGCTAGTAACACAAACTGCAGTGAGCCTGCCAAACTGCAAAGCCTGAGGGAGCAGTTCCCACAAGGCTGCCCTCGCATCAGACCCTTCAGGTCCCAAGGGCCACCCTCACTTCCAGCCAGCTGCCTACAGATTTGAGGGTTCCCAGGACCATCCTCAGATTAGACAGTTTTCTAGAATGACTCCTAGAACTCAGGGGAGCACTAACTTTATGATGACACTTTTAGTGTAGTAAAAAGATGCAAATCAGATCCAGCCAAAAGAAGAGATGCGTAGGGCAAAGTCTGGGAGGGGCCCACACATGAGGCTTCTTTGTCCTCAGGGATGCATTACCCACCTGGCATCAACGTGTGAGGGTATGCAAGCCGTACTGCCAACCCAGGAAGCTTACCTGAGCTTCAGCGTGCAGAGTTTTTATTGAGGTTTCATTCGATAGGAGTGACTGATTGAGTTCAACCACATGGGAAATAATTCAGTCTCCAGCCCTCCTCCCTCCCTGAAGGTCAGGCTCATATCCTGTGGCCCAAAGACTTAACTCTGGAATCACATGGCTGGTCTTTCTGGCGTGGCTAGCCCTCCACCCTGAGTCATCTTGTTGGCATAAATTATCAGGTGTGGTTCCAGACACCCACCCTGAATAATAAAGACATTCGTATCACTCAGGACGTTGCCAAGGGTTGAGAGGTTACCTACCAGGGTCCAGGACAAAGGGCAAACCTCTCTTTAGATGAGGCCAAATTTCTTCCTGCCCAATGTGCTACCTCCATTTGTGAAGATGCTAAAATATATGCACTTGGTTGAACTGTTTTGCTGCTAATAGTGATGTGCATACTGATGAATCACCCTTTCTTTATTACTCTTATAAATTGCCTGGCCAGAGTGAAGGTGTGTGTAGAACCAAAGAAGTCACTGTGAGAAATTGATTTAGATGGAGACAGAACATTGTAACTACTAGCACCATGCTAGTCCTATTCACATAGCTCAAATATATTTTAAGGATATCAGTAAATAGTTTCACTTCTATAATGTTTTTAATTTACCACATGGGTATTTTTATTGTTTCAGCCAAGGAGTCCTACTGTGAACTTTCTGAGTGTACTTTAATCCCCTTTGCTTCCTTGAATCATTTCTAAATTCATTTTCTACTTATTCCCAAAATTTGCTTTCTTCAGCTTCTTTACTTTAACCCTCAAAAGCCATAATGACCAGGAGAGAGAATGGTGGGTGTCCAGAGAGATGAATTTACAATGTAAGAGACTCTAGCCTTCAAGGCCATAGCCAAAGCACTGGCTTCATGAGAAATCTTCTGTTCTGCTCTCATACTAATGAACGCTGCCTAAAGTTGTTTGGGGGGAGTGGGGTGGTAGTGAGGAAGCTTTTAGGTGTAATAGTTGGTTTTAAATTTAATCTGGATATATTTAAATTCTAAGAAGGATCTCATTTATTGTGAATGTCTCCTTGATGGTTAAATATATCCATGACTATCTACCACCTTTTTGAAAAAAAGGAAAGATGTTCCTATTTTTATGAGATTTTTAAAAGTCATTGTATTTGGTGTGCTGAAAGCTTTAGAAATAAATTAATATAATTTTATGATTTAAGGTAGTTTTTCTGTGTGATACCAGTGTTACAGAGCATCAATTTGCTTACTTAATTCAAAGAATGAAAATGAAAAATAGATGATATGATGAAAACAGTGTTTTCAATCATTTAATTGAATTTATGGTAATTTAGGAAATGGTATGCCATACTTACACAATTTTTAGATTGTATTTCCTATATCAGAGAAGAAGCATAGCTGATTATATACTAGATAAGAAAATAAACATGAGTTGGTAGCTTTAGAAAACAAAACAGTTTTTCATTACTGATATGTGGACTATTCCACTATTGCTCAGTTGGTTAGTATCACGATGTTGTCATATCACCTAATTATTAATTATAGACCAGTCCTTGAGTTTCTTATCTTCCAGACAACTTTGACCCTTACCCCGGTCTTTCTATGAAATACGATCCCAGTTTTAAAAATGGAAATTTGACTGATAGATACTACAGTCAGTCAGTAGTTCATGGACATAGGAACAAATCTGAAACTTCTTACTTCTGGAGCTTTGTTTATGGAACCAATGAAAACATACATCCGTGCCCTACAATCCCAGGTCTCTGAGGTTTCCATCATATTATAAGCATAGGAAATTAATAAGACTCGAAGGATACAGGTCAGTTATTGCTCTGTGTAAATTCCTTGACCTTTTTCAAGGCCTTGGACCTTAACATTCCTGCAAAAGCCTGTTCCTAGAACTTATGTCTGTCACACAATGAAATAATTTAGGTATTCACTAAACAGAAACAAGGTAAGAAAATTTTTTATTGCTTTTGCTGCAGGTTTAGTATGATTCTTCTCTACAGTCTGTAATAATTAGTCCTCTCTACAAGCTTGGATAGGCAAGATTGGAATTAGCGACATTCATAACTAGGAGACTGTTTGCTCATCTGAAACTAACAGTGCCCCAAAACTTGACAGGTTTTCACTTAAAATACTTTACATGAAATCCTCGTATATTTAGCTGATACTTTTAAATAATTTCTTAAGGAACTTTCTGCAAGCTGTTTTCTTCCCATTTTTCCTTCAAACTCACTGTCACTCTAAGAGAAGTCATTTATATTCCTTTATTAGTTTAGTGGTACTAATAACTCAAAGTAAAATGCTTTGAATAGAGAAATTGTTTGGGTTTTTGTTTTTTTTTTTTTACTGTATATTCATAATAGCTTTAATGTGACTAGTTTTTCACATCTTCCCTAACTAATATCCATATTGTTCTACCAGAGTCCTCAAATTTTACTTTGGCTAAATTTGATGTCAGAGAATTTCAAGAAAGCCAGTATCCTTTGCAGTGTGTTTTATAAATCCAAAATCTAAAACAACACTGTGACTAAGTAGAACAAAGTAGGTTTTGTAAACTTTTAGCCATCTAATCTTCTGCATGGTTGTTTTCTGTGGTATGTGCTCGGCCTAATGCTTATCTATCTCTCTGTTTGCTTTCTGTTTCCACTGTCTTGGGCTGGCTTTTCCCCCTTAGCTTTCTCCAAGCCCTACACCTGCCACTCAGAGTCCCAAGAAACCTCCAGCAAAGGACCCATTAGCGGATCTTAACATCAAGGATTTCTTGTAAACAATTTAAGGTATCTAATATTGAGCTTTTCCTGTGGGCTTGTAATAATGACCTATGCTATGCTTAGCTATTTTATTAGGTATAATATTTGTACTTCTGTGTTTTTAATACATGTATATAATAATAATAATTTGAATGTTTATGCTTTTTAAATCAATATTGAAAGCTATCTTTATCAATGATTTTTTTAATCTTAATTTATAAAACTAAGAGGGAGAGAAACCTCCAAATTGTCCTTACACTGGAAAGCACAAAGATTATACTGATAAAGCACAAAGTTGCCCAAGCTACTACATAAATTAGAAAATTACCACTTCATTCCATGATGACTGGAATTTATGGAAAGGTAACATTTATAATACTTCATTTAGAAATTGTCTAAGAATATATTTGGCTACAATAATTGTAATTTTATTTTGCTTATTCTTCTTTATTCTCATCAAATAAAGCTTAGATTATTATTTTGTATTTCTGCATTCAAGCAAAATTTTAAATTTCTAACATTCTAGTTTTAAATTTCTAATGTAGTTTATGAAATTACATTATGACTAATAGTGGACTTACAGAAGAAAACTGATGAAGGAAAAGGGTTTACTACTAACCCCAGCACCAAACACAGTGGGTAGGTTCTCAAGAAATACTTGCTGAATGTGAATGAACAGTATTAATGATGCTTTTCATTTACATGGTATTTTTCGTACTTGCCAGTCATTAACTCTTTGACCATCTCTGTAGAAGATCAGACCCTGCGAGATAAACTAGTCAGATACTTTTGCCTCCATTTCACAGCTAAAGAAACTGTTCCTTGGCATTAAGTGATTTACCCAAGGCCACACTGGCAGAGCAGTAAGAGTGTCGAAGCTTTTGGACCCCCATCCAGTGTTATTTTTATCCTATATCTACTACCTATATTTTTTTTAACTTTCTCAAATGCCTACTAAGATTTTTGTGGATTCCTGCCTTATGAGTTTTTTCTTCATACAAAATTAATAAACAGTTTATCATTTTAAGGCCTTGGCATCTCAGCCAAGTAATTCTCCTTGTGCCCAACTTTTCTGTCCCACTTTGGTTTGGATTGGGCTGAGGTAGGCATCATGTAGGCTTACGTAAGACAATGATCACTTATTTCTTAGCAGCTGAAGTTTCAGGAATGACCAAGGACACTGCAGGGGGCAGCCTTTTATCCGTCTTCTATCCAGTAATATTGCTGTCAGTCTGTGCAGGAACTCCAATAAGGACCTGAAACAGAGATGCTTTAGACAGCCCCTGCCCTCAGAGATTCACAGTCAAAAGAGGAACAGATACAGACTATGTTTTGAAGAAGAGTTACCCCCATGGCTAAGCCTGAAGACCCCAGGAAAGTTTTCCTGGCAGAGATGTTGAAGCGTGGGAGATAGCCAGGGTGACTAGTGGGGGGTGGCATAAGCGAAAGTTTTGAATCGCCAGGGATATCTCCCCTCTATTCTGTTCTGTCACTTGTGCAACTGTTTAGTGGCTCCTTGAAAACCATAACTGATAAAGGACCAAAAAAAAAAGGGAGTCCCTGCCCTTCCCCCTTTTTTTCACTGCCCTTTTTTTAAGGTTAGCTGTTCTTAATTGGTACTGAATGTCTTGCTAAGGTTTCTAAGTATCCAAATTTCAAAATCTTGCTGATAGAATTTTCTTATCTAAAAATGAAGCTATACATTGAAAGTTTTTTTTTCCCCTGGATGAAATTTTAAGCTTGTTTTAAAGAATTGTGAAAAGTATATAAATGTGACTTTGGTAATACGAAAACCTTTGATGTGAAGATTTTCATTGTAACGGCGAAGTAAAATTGCAAGGAAGGTAAAATCTTTGAGGAGTACGTAGTATTGTTTTCTAATTCGAGTGCTTTTTATCTTTACAGCTGCAATTTTTGTGACTGAATAGGAAAAAAAAATAATGAGTTTGGACACTTCAAATAAGACTGATGCTCAGAGTTTCAAAGGGAGCCACCAGTACCAATCCCAATGCTTATACATAACTTCTCTTCCAAAATGTGTAGCACAGCTGTGAAAGTGAACATTAGGAATGTGTACTACCTTAGCTGTTATCCCTACTCTCAAAATTGTAGTGTATATGGGTTCTTTGTGTGTTGTACGATGTAAACAATGAATGGATGTTTCTAATGCCTTTAGTGCTTCTCTGGACCTCACCCATGGATGGATGATGCAGCTGTTGTGTGGTGAGCCATTTGGAAAGACGTGTCTGTGTTTTTGAAGGTTTCAATGTATATATAACTTTTGGACAAATCTAAACTCTCCCCATAAATTCTCTTTTCTTCTGTATGTACGTTACAAACATAGTGTGATGATATCAGATAGTAAGGAAAACACTCTTAAATATACAGAACTTTTTTCGGTGTGGAGTACACTTTTCCAATCACAGGAACTTCAGCTGTTGTGGGAAATGTTTATTTTTGTGGCACTGTATATGTTAAGAACTTTTATTTTAAAAAAATGTAAAGGTTAATGTCCATAACAAATATTTCTCCTCGAAGCTACCTTATCAAGAATGAAATTCATATGGGAAGAATTCCATATTCAATCACTGCTATATTAAAATATATATTTTAATTATATTTGACAGGTTTTGCATCTAAATTGACCTATTTGTTCATTTTTGATTCAATGCACTGAAAAGTGAAGGGTCCATTTCCATCATGTCTGTGAAAATGCAATTAGAAATGTGCTATTCAAGTGATTATAAAGGCACTCCAAGGTATAACTGTAATTTAAAGATTACTGCAAATATTTTTATTTTCTTGTGGGTTTTATGTACATCTGTTAATTTAGTATTTCTTTATGTGTTCTGTAGCGTAGTATTCTTCCATCCCTCAATTGAGCTCAAAGTAGGTTTTGTTGTACCATTGTGATTAGAATTTAAACTAAATCAGAGAATTGTATCCTTTACTGTACATATTGTATTCTTTAATTTTTAAGTTGTTGTCATATTGTCTGTGCTGATGGCTTGGCTTAAGATTTCGATGCATAAATGAGGTCACTGTTGATCAGTGTTGCTAGTGGCTTGGCAGTTTTTCGTTAAAGCATATTGGGTTGGAAAGGTGTTTGCCTTTTTTTCAAATTATTCAGTAGATGTATGGTACCATTTAAAAGTGGTTGTATCTGAATTTACTGTGGGGATAACATACACTGTAATGGGGAAAAATTACCTAAAACCAATTTCAAAACGGCTTTTCTTTGTATTTCAGTTTAAAAACCCAGTGCATGTATGCCCTCTGAGATGCAATAAACACCTTGAACAAAGAAAATGCAAACATAATCTTTCTCTCTTTGATTATTTCTTAGGGGGAAAAGTCTGTTTCAGATGACGCACTTATCATATACAAAATATTGCAAATGCTAAAACATTTAGGATGAGAAATGCGGTCTGTGCCAACATAGTTTTGATTATTTTCCAATAAAGTAAAGACAAGGATAAAAAGAACAATTTTAATCAGCTGTCATTAAACTTGGGACTCCGTGGCTACTGCCAAATACACTGAAATTCCATATTCCAAAAAAGAAAAGGATGAACTTTCTTTTAAAATATGCAGTTAAATTCTTATAATAGTTTTGCATGAATTCTCTGTGGAAGTTGAAGAATTGTATGATTTTAAGTAATAGTTTACAGTACTCACACACTTGCATGCACAGATACTCAGACACAAAGTCTAGATTAGCCAATTTTAGTAAAATTGGATGACTTGATGCCTGTAACTAGATTGTTACAGTGTCTCAAAAAGTAGTCCAGTCTCAAATAGAAGTATTCCTCAAATAGAAGCACATTTCTATTTCTAAAATTGTCTTTCCCTTAGTTACCTAGGATTTGTATCCTGAGAACTAACTTTCAGAAGCTAGTATCTGATTATGTAATGTGATTTTTATAGATTACATTTTGATCATATGTTACTTTGCAGGCATATTGTAATAAAAATGTGTTTCAGATTGTAAATAATTTTAAGCTTAATATTGCATTTTTAATATGCTTTTTTCCCTTCATTGAATGACCCATGTGGTATAAATTCTTAATAGGTGAAGCTACAACAGCAGTATTTTTAAATTGGATGCTGGAACCTTGCTGTGGTGAGATTCTTGATGTCCTTGGGTGGGGAATTGTCTTACAGATGAGATGCCCGATCAGGTCCTCTGCTCAAACGATTTATCTCTCTGGAGAACTTTCAACACAGATGCATTTTACCCGCGGTGTTCTTCCTCGTGGTGCGCACGCCTTTACTGCCTCTCCTGGGCTCTGCGTGCATACACACGCGAGCACACCCTTCAGGGTGTGACCACACCACTGCTCACACAAGTGGGCACTTTGCTGGCCAACACAGGGCCCTCTGCCTTAATTCCCTCCCCCAACCCCACGAGTACAGCTAAATCCTACTCGTCCATCATGGCTCCCCACCCTCTTCTCAGAGCCCAACTTTCATCGGCCTTTATGGCACTTGACATACTGTGTTATAATCAGGTGGGAAGGTGGCTTCTGCCCTGGCCATTTGGGTGCCTCAAAGGCAGGAAACGTCTCCTCTTGTTCAGACCCTCAGCAGCTAGCACTTCAGTAGGTATGTGTCTGAAGGATGAACACAGTACATTAGTTCTTTTTTTTTTTAATTTTTATTGAAGTATAGTTGATTTACAATGTTGTGTTAGTTTCTGCTGTACAGCAAAGTGAATCAGTTATACATACACATATATCCACTCTTTTTAAGATTCTTCTCCCGTATAGGCCATTACAGAGTATTGAGCAGAGTGCCCTGTGCTATACAGTAGGTCTTTATTAATTAATCTATTTTATATATAGTACTATGTATATGTCTTAGAGGTCTTTTCACTTACTTGGATACTGCTGGGCTGTTGTATTTCTGATGACTAAAGAATAACTCTCATATAGTGCAGTTATCGTCAGATGTTACTAGAGTTTGAATAGCTCTCCCAACTCATTGCAGTGGAAGCATTAACACCAATTGAAAACCCATCTTGAGTTGAAGGTTTGAATTACTTTATGGTGTAATGATTACAGCAAGTGGTTCTCTCAGTACTAAAGTGTCTTCTTTGTTCTCTGTCTTTCATGTTATTTGTTGTGCTTTTTAAAACAAGAATAAAGACCAAAGACTTCTGGGGAGAAGTCATGGGGTTCAGAAGAGGAAGAAAGGAGTGGACGTGAAAAAAATACATGAGAACTTGGTTCACAGAAAGATAAAACGTGCAAAGCCCTCTGTCTGCCTCTTAAATAGACACACCTTTAACAATAGATCTCCAAATTTTTGAAGGTGGAAAAAGGGCATGGTCTTGTAGCAGTAATGACAGTGTTTCTTGTGTGGAAGTAGTTGATGAAACTCAAAATGTGTGTTGTCTTAGTTGAAAAGTCACATTGGTCTATACTTTTTTTTTTTTTTTTTTTTGCTGTATGCGGGCCTCTCACTGTTGTGGCCTCTCCCATTGTGGAGCACAGGCTCCGGACGCACAGGCTCAGCGGCCATGGCTCACAGGCCCAGCCGCTCCGCAGCACGTGGGATCTTCCCGGACAGGGGCACGAACCGGTGTCCCCTGCATCGGCAGGCGGACTCTCAACCACTGCACCACCAGGGAAGCCCTGGTCTATACTTTTGAGGCAACAGGCTTTGTGGTAGTTTGTTATTCATCCTCTTGGACTGTAAGAAAACTTCTGTTTCTCATAGCCTTGCTGACAGCACATTTCACTACTGGATACATCATTCGGGTCTCCTGTATGAGTGGAAATGTATGAGGGAGCAAGGTTTCGTGGCTTAATGATATGGTCATTAACCTTAGCTAAACTGTCAGAGCCGCAGCACTAAATCATCCAAGTTCATTTCCACTTATGACATGCCTCGTCAAACAATTCTGAAAGAGGAATCCATGCTATAATTGATTCCATAATTGGGTATTCTGTATCTGATCGCAGAACAGAGATTTTCAAACTCTTTGTCTCAGAACTGAATTTGAACTTTTTTTTCGCCGCGCATCATGTGGGATCTTAGTTCCCCAATCAGGGATCAAACCTGGGCCTCCAGCAGTGGAAACGCGGAGTCCTAACCAATGGACTGCCAGGGAATTCCCTGAAATTTATTGAGGACCTCCAAAAGCTTTGTTTATATGGGTTATGTCTGTCAATACTTGGCTATGTTAGAAATTAAAACTGAGAAAATTTTAAAGTTTTGTTTAATTCATTTTTTAAATATTAAAACTATTCTATATTAACATCAATAAAATATTTTTATGAAAAATTCCAATTAAAAAAAATTTAGAAGAGTGGCATTGTTTTGCTATCTTTAATCTCTTTAATGTTAGACTTAACAGAAGACAGCTACATTCTTATATCTGCTTCTGCATTCAATCTGTTTTCATATCCCATGTCATGCAGTCACTGGGAAATTTCACAATGAGCACAATTGTGAGAAAATGAGCATCCTAGTATTATTATGAAAACAGTTTTTACCTCACAGTATTGTTATAAAAATAACTTTAACCTCACAGACCCTTCGAAAGGGTCTCAGATCCTCAGGAGTCCCCAGACCACACTTGGAGAACCACTTCTTTAGATCTGAAAGAATTGTTCTCATGTTCTTTGAAAGAGAGAAAACATTTACTAGTTAACAGATTGCATCATTTTCTGTGTGTGTGAACAGAATAACCCTACCACCACCATGTGTTTTGTTCAGTGTCTGAACAAATGCCCTCCTCCACCAACCCCACATTACTTTTTAAGCAACTTTGAGACATGTACAGGAATGGGAATTCTGCGTCAGACTCCACAGAAGGGCATCCCTGCTCAACCACCCACTGTTACCTTAGGCAAGTTACATAAGTTCTCTGAATTTGTTTTCTTGTCCGTGGAAAGGAGAAAATTTCTATCTTTGTACTTACTCTTCAATGAGATAATGCATGGAAAATGCTTGGCACAGAGATAGTGCCCAAGAAATACTGCTGTTGTTACTTTTAGAATTACTATGGCTGTTTTTGCTATAGATTTTGTCATTTGTCTATGATTGTAAGAACACTAAGGGATGGAGAAGATGGAAGTATAAAAAGTAGTCAGTAATAGGAATATTCCTTAATAAAGCACAATCACCAGAAGTACTAAACGTGTTTTAAGTTTCATCAGCGTAAGTGCCTGTTCCACATATTAATACAGCTCACAATTCAACACAGCTGGAAGATGAGGTATCTGAGCAGGGTACAAACAACATCTACCACCGAGTTCAACTTGATTCCCTGGAGCCTCTTCCTGGGCACAGTTTCCAGTGTCTAATGACACTTTTTAAGAACATAAATGAAAGATACTGATATGAAAGATGCTTTGGGCCCATAATAGAATTGTTGCCATTGGCCAAAAGTGTTTCTACTTGGAGATCAAATATCTTTAAAAAATACACTTAATAGTGATTTTTTTAAAATAGGAGAAATATTTAATGAGTATTTGACAGAGATGGAAGGTAAAAATATCCAGAATGGACATAGAATGTGCAGGTAGCAGCATTGAGGACTGGAGTAGGGAGAAAATTTTGAACAGAAACCTACAGCAGCAAGAGACTATAGCCTAGGACAGAACCCAGGCCTGCAGACAGCAGACCACAGGTGAGTAGGACCTCGAAGGGCCCCCTTCCAACAAGGGGAGGGGGAGACAGTCTTCTTTCAGTGATCGTGTTCTCAGCTGTTAACCCACTCTTTAATGCTAAATTCATCTCCAGATACCCAAACAGCCCGTGGTTCATCTCTCTCCTTCAGAGTAGGGAACATCTTTGGGGTAAGTCAACTAATTTTGTAATTAATAATTGTCTTTGTAAAACCTAAACAGGAAGTCAAAACTTACAGCCTGAAGTGACTTACAAATCTGTGCCAAGGAAATTTGGAGTTACTTTTTAAATCACCTGCTATGTAGGATCACATGGCTCTTGGCACTCTATTGAAAACAGGACATGCAGCTGTGACCATGTGCGTAATATTTGAGTTGTGTATTTGGGGCCAGATTTTTTTAAACATCTATCTCTTCTCGCAGGGAAAAAAAGAATGGCTTCAAAGCTACACTAAAAGGAACATTTAGTTTAGAACAGAGACAAAGGTGTTCCTATTTGATTGGGTCCAGAACAAAATATAGTTACATAACTGGCTAGCTGGTGATGTGTTAATGGGTTAGTTCACTGTAAAACCACATAATGTTTATAACTTGTTGCTTTCTTTATGTCTAGGTGTTATCAAACTTATTGATAAATATTCTACAAAAATGTTTAACAAACATGTCTAAGAGTGAACTCGTTATCTGCTTACCTCAAGCCTGGATTTTCTGTCTAGGTTGGTGATCTCACTGTCTACCTAGTCTCCCAAACCAGAAAGTTGGTGTGACATTACACCCTCAGTTCTCCCCTATATTCAATGAGCCACTAAGTACACTGAACATTCTGCTCTCGGAACGTCTTACAAGTTGCCCTCTCGTGCCATTTCTGCGGCCACTTTCTTAGGACAGTAGCTCTTTACTGGGCTCTTTGCCTCTAGTCTAATCCCCACCCAAACTCACCCCAATTCAGCCTACATGGTTGGCCAGGTTTCCCTGTCTAAATTCTCATCTGATGACATGACTTTTCCCTGACCTCAAAACCTGCATGTAAAGGTTGAAGTCCAAGCTCTCTAGCATGACATTCAAGTCAAACGTCTATTCAAGGCTAGAAGTCTAGTTTGGAGCCTCATTTCTTGCCATTCCTCGCCACTAGCAGGAGCTAACCTCTCATGGCAGCAACCCCCAACACTGCGTCCTAAACACACAGGACAGTGTCACACTTCCATACCTTTGCACAGGCTGTTTCATCTCCTGTGGGTGGCCTCCACTCCCCCAAGCTCCCCCCTGATAGGCTGGCAAACTTGAACGCATCCTTCAAAACCCAACTGAGGTATCACCTCCTCTAGGAAGCCTTTCTTTTCATCACATCTGCACACCCCGATAGAGCTGATGCTTCTCAAATGTGTTCCTTCAGCACCTTGTACTTGCTTCACCTTTTTCACACTATTTTTTAAACATGTGTCTGACTTCCTTACTATATTATGAATTTTTTGAAGAAGGGTAGAATCTAGTACTTAACTCTGTATCCTATGTGCCTAAGATTGGACTCAATAAATGTTCATTGAACTATAGTGATTTGATCTAACCTATAGTGTAAAGCAGATCATGAATTTTAAAAAAAATTATCTCATTTCCAGAAAACAAGTAAAATTGGATTTTGTCCCTGATTGTAAAATGATTGCCTATGTTCAGGAGTTTTGTAAATTTGACTCATTTCTTACCATCATAAAACAGAATTTGACAATGCTATTGCTAAAATGTGTTTCCGCTTTATAAAAATACTGAAAAGAATACCAGCTATGTGTCTGATAGTTTTACCACCACTTTCCTTACCAAAGTACTTAAGATAGTTTACAGGAAAAAATATAAATATAGGTAAAACTGAGAAAACATTTTATTGGGGAGAAAAAGACAAACATAATTGTGCACAGAAGGAAAGTGTAGGAGCTGGAAGAACAATTAATTTAGGGAAGATAGGTTTTCATGGTGGTTCCCAAATCAAGCTAAATTATGAACATCATAATTCCTTGGAGAGCTTTATCAAATATAGATTTCTGGGCCTCACTCTTAGGGGCTGCAAGGTAGATCTCAGTGGGGCCCTGGAAACAATCTTTCTAAAATAATTCCCTAGGTCATTCTGATGAGCAACCAACTTTGGAAACCACTGAAATGTCATAAATCTGGTGGACTCACAGGGTGTAGCTCTATTTGAACGTTCTAGATAATTCCAGCAAAAGAGAAAATTTCTAAAGTCTTCAAAATAGGAAAGACATGGAGAGTATTTTGTCTCATCTAGTCTAAAACTTGAGACATGTAGTTCCTAGTCATAAAAAGGTGGTCCCTATGGCATTAAGATACATTAGCTTCCACCAAAAACCAAGCTTTCATTTGGCGGCTATGTGCAGGAAAGATGCTGGACCAATGAGTGCCCAGGACATCTGTCCATGGAGCCACATCAACCACGTACCATCTACAGGAAGTGGCACCACTGCCCATTGGGTGGGTACAATGATGTTGCTTATTTTCCCAGGCCACAAAGAGAGCCTTTTAAAGTAAATGCTCCAAGTACAGTGGCAGAATACTAAATTTGGTTCTGTCTTAGAAATAACACGCTTTTATCTTTCGGCAGTTGCTTGATAAAGTGGTGGTTTTGTTTGGCAGTAGAATCTTGGCACCAAGCCCCCTCTGATTTTTAAGAGAAAAACATAATTAAACGGCACTTTTGTAGGTACTGTAAAGAAAAACTGTTGAAAAGTTTAAAAGGTGCATCTTCTAAGATTGTTAGCTGCAATTTTTTCCAACAACTGATCAACTTAAAGGAGTTTTGAGGGAAAAAATGAATGTGTCCTCTCAGATCTCTGTACTGTATACTAGTCTGTTCTTTTCTCCTATATGCTGAGATCGATGTTGTTTTGTGATCTGGTATCTGGGTTGGTAGCTGTAGTTTAAATCCTAAGGAACGCAGAATTGCAGTTTTTACTCCTGTCAGTTAAGAGGAGAAGAACGGAACGTGCTTAGAACAGAAGGGGACTTCTTCTCATTTTCCAGAAGCCTCAGTCATCTAAGGATTACTCTCGGAAAGCCCCTAGAGGGCTTATCTAGCTGAGAAGAGAGTAGTTCCTTAATAGGCAGTTCTTAGAAAAACCTTGTGTTGTTGGCTAAACCCCAGGAAGCTGGAGGTTTAAG
The DNA here is from genome assembly GCF_005190385.1 of Monodon monoceros. Lineage (NCBI taxonomy): Eukaryota > Metazoa > Chordata > Mammalia > Artiodactyla > Monodontidae > Monodon > Monodon monoceros. The sequence continues at coordinate 17,415,813 of NW_021703771.1, read as the reverse complement.
AGTAACATCGTCGTGGGAAGGGGAAACTGACCGTTTCAGAGAACAAGAGTTGCAACACCCCAATCCTCCCAAAACATGCACCAGCACACACTCACCCTCACACTAGTTCTTCAGGGATGATTGATTGCTGATCTCTGCCCTTAGGAACTTCCAATCTTTCTTGCAGTTATAGGAGGTAATTTCTATCATTTTATAATACTGATTACAATTATCAGCATATTGTATTTGGTGACCATTTACTTCACTCAGGGCAGTCTACTAGGATTAGACAATTAAAGCTATTGTATTCCACGTCCTGAATTTTCTCCAATACACCAGAGTTGCTATACCTGTGTGATGTGTTTGCATAAAGTGGGTGCAGCTGTATGGCTAATGCTCAACTTTCAATACACTCATTAACAGTCAAAATCACCAATATTTTAATGGTTAAGGATTTGGGGGTATAATAAAACATCTGGGAAAGATTTTTTTCTTGACGTTCGAGATTAGAATTTCATTTGGTACAGAAGCAAGTCGATTCTGTAGACCACTGATGTTTTTCTCTTCTTTTAACAAAGCTTTAAAAATGTGTGTTAAGCTTTTTTATGAAAAATGTTCTATAACACCTTACAAAACTCATACTGACCATAACTAAATTTTATATCAATTATTCAGCCAGCATTGTGAACATAACACACATTGGTAGGCTTTCACAAGCTAGTATGGGTCGCATAGCTACTGCTCCGAAACTCAGCAGCTCTAAACAACTAATTTTGTAGTTTTTAATAACTGGTTTTTGTTGTTGTTGTTTTACTAGTTTAGTAGTTTGTCTGCATCTTCTCTCTCAGGCTGTCACTTTTGGGGACTGATCTAGACTTGCCTTGACAGCTGCTTTCAAGTATAGTTTAGGAAATGAGATAACCAAACTTGTTAAGATTATTTCCAGAGTAAAAATCATTTCTTGTCATCCATTTCGGTTATCAGAGGATAATATCTGGGGCTTAATATTTTTGCTATATTTTGGATACTTGTACTTACCAGCAAAGGAAATTCTGGGTAAATAAGATGATAATCGTATGGTATATTACAAATCACTGATGAAGTTGAATGTAAAATACAGAGATGAGTAAAAAAAAATGAGTAGTCGTTATGCTGAGCAAAAGGCTAAAGGAACTTTCCAAACTCATCTGTATTCACTTGTGTGAACAGTTTCCAGAGTTTTGCTCTCATCTGTGCCACGTGTGAGAGTATATACTATACACATTTCAGTATATGAATGCATACACAGAGGATTTCAAAAGCATAAATGTCAGTTTTACTACTAGTAAAACATTTACAAATATAGATTAAAATGTGATCATATTGTCTCAGTTTGGTAAAACCACACTGGAAGGCAATAATGGATCATATGGTCACAGTGACTGCAATCTGGATTAAAGTAGACATTCTAAGCAGACTACTTGTCCCGGGGCTTGAGAAAAGTGAATGAATTTTAACATGTTATTGGAAATTTTAAAATATTGCTGAAACGAAAGACTTCAGAGGCAAGTTTTGAAGCAGAGATTATCTGATTAAATATTTACATGGCATGGGGGAAGGGGAAGCTGGGACGAAGTTAGAGAGTAGCCTCGACATATATACATTACCAAATGTAAAATGGATGGCTAGTGGGAAGCAGCTGCATAGCACAGGGAGATCAGCTCTATGGTTTGTGACGACCTAGAGGGGTGGGATAGGGAGGGTGGGAGGGAGGGGATATGGGGATATATGTATATGTATAGCTGACTCACTTTGTTGTACAACAGAAACTAACACAACGTTGTAAAGCAATTATACTCCAATAAAGATGTTTAAAAAAATATTTACACGGCAGAGCAGGGGATGAGGCATAACTACAGGACCCTGGCACTCCTCAGTCTGAAGGCATTTTTATCAGAAATACCCAAACCAGTAGGGGAACATGGCAAATGTCTGATTCCTATGCCATGCTTCAATATTCTGATATTAAAATTCTCATTACAAATAAACGTCCCCATTATTTGAACATGTGCTATATACAATATGTGGCTAAGATAATACCTCTAGTATAATATTTTGGAGCCTTATCATGCAGTGCAGAGTAGATAATGCCCTGAAAGAGTAAGCCTCAAGTAATTCTGGGTGTTATTTTTAAGCATGTATTTATCACCTCCTCTGTGTCAGGTATAAGCACTTGAGATAATGATCATGAAAATGAGGAGAAGGAGATTGGTTGGCCTGGGCTTCCATTCATACCCCATTGCCTCATTCCCCTGCTGACTGCTTTATTTTATGAGTTCCCTGGGCCTGGCCCAAGTTGCAACTTGTGGGTTTAGAATAGACGCTTGTTATGGACTGAGTGTTTGGGTCCCCCCCAAATTCATGTGTTGAAGCCCTACGTCTGATGCAATAGTATTGGGCGATGGGGCCTTAGGGAGGTAATTAGGGTTAGATGAGGTCATGAGGGTGGGGCCCTCATGCTGGGATTAGTGCCCTTGTAAGAAGAGACACCAAAGAGCTTGTTCTCTCTCTCTCTCTCTGAGAGCACACAAAGAAGAGGTCATGTGCGCACAAGCAAGATGGCAGCCACCTACAAGCCAAGATCAGAGGCCTCAGAATGAAACCTACCTTGCCGGACTTCCCAGCCTCCAGAACTGTGAGAAATAATTTTCTGTTGTTTAAGCCACCCAGTCTATGGTATTTTGTTACGGCATCCCAAGCTGATTAAGAATTACCTGGACTGTGGGTAAAGCAAACTAGCCTAGACTGGGATCACAAGTTATTGTGGCCACCATGCTCTAGACAGTTTCACTAACTGGATCAAACTGCCAGTTATTAAATACAGAAAGAAGTAGACAGGGGATTGCCCTCCTAGACTTTATTTAGAAAAAAAAAACATCTGAGGGTGATTTTTTTCCCCTTAGTTGAATGGCAAATCGATAAAGAATTGTGAATCTGCCTATACACTGACCCCATATAATGACAACATGATTTCACCACCAATTAGACCAAATATCCTAAATATCTCTGAACTTTATGATTTGGCCATTGAAGAAAGCTAGAAAAATCAGTTTATTAAAAAGATTGTTTTGAAGCTGAAAAAACAAAAAGGTAATGATTTGTGCACAACTCTGATCTTGGTCATACATATATTTAAATCTTTTTCAAAGTGAATATCTGGGATTTAACTAGAAACATATCAAAAAAGGAAAAATGTCTCTTCTGCCCACACAGTTATTGATTTAAGCAAGAAAAAACATAAATAAAATGAAATGTATTATTTGGGTAAAGAAAAATACATAATTCTAAGTTTCAGTTGTTTTATAAATAGTTCTTTAAATTCACCCATTGATAAGTCTTTCTAAGCAATGAGTCAGTATCATCCTTTACACACAGTAGACAACATATGTGTGTGGGGGTATATTGTTTAGCTAAGAGGATTGAAATTAATTTTCTATTTCAAATCCGATAAGCATAACAGAAGAAGTATGTGAAGTAAAACTTTCTGAGTAAGGTGTAGTACATTTTAGTGGTCCTAAATAGGTCATATGAGATCCATGATTCTCTTGGGAAAGAGAAGAAAATGAGAGAAACAAACCTCTGTGAATAAAATGAGCTAAAATTTTATATTTTTGAAAAGTATATTATACAGTGATTTTAAGGAAATCATGTATATTCAGAACTTAATAAGAACCAAACTGTTGACAGTAAGCACCATAAATTCCTCCAAACTGACTCAAACCCAGGACTTACTGTCTAAGAAACTAAGATGAAGAATGCATGTGTGTTTGCAAGAGTGCAAATGTGCAGAATTCACCTTGGAACATTTTTAGTCACAGTGATCATGTAGATGTTTCCCCAAAAAAGATTTGATCAAAGTTTTTGAGACAATAGCCCTATTCCAGTACCACCAGTGATAAAATACTTCCCAGCAAAATGTGCTTAGAATTAAGTAGAATCATTTTTTTAAATAAGCAGTTAATACTGGCTAAAACCTTGTATGTAAAACATATATACAAATACAGTAAGAGTGATAGTTGATTTATTTTAAAAATTTTTATTGAATGATTTTTAACAGATTCACATTATAAAAGAATATAACTTGTGCTAAATTTCAGCTATTTTCAACACCATTTACAAAATCACTTTTTAACATAATCTAATCATGTATTCCTTTGCATACTAGTCAAGGGTATAACTTCCCCTTATTACAGAAAATAATAACAAGTAAAATAAATTGGAACTCAGGCAGAATCAATGACTTGGGTGTGTCCCAAGAGAAGAGCGTGTACCCTAGACACTACCAGGAAGAGCAGCCCAGAAATAAGGTCTGCAACTCCTGAATTTTGTAGTGCACTCAATTACAAATCACTAAAACCCTTTAAACATAATGGCCTGACCTAAACCGCTTGTACAACCATTCAGCAAATATCTGATCATTCAAGAAATATGTATTGAGTGTCTACTCTGTGTTTTGCCCCAGGGCAGCCACTGGACTCTGTCTGCTGAGGCTGCCATGATGGCCCCAGTGTGTGCACCGCCTTGGTCCCTAATGAAAACGATCAGAACTTTCTTTTAAAAACTATATTCATAAATTATACTCACTTTTGTTAAAGGGACATATCCAAAATCGCTAGTCAGAGAATTCACCAAAATAATATGTCTGTGGCCCTATTAAGAAAAGCGAACTTTGTCAAGGGGAAGAAAGGCTTTCTCTTAAAAAAGACGATAGAATTCCTTGTCTCAAACTATAACACCTCATTCGTAGGAGACTGTGTAGCTGTATAGAATGATGTGGCTTTCAACACCTGATCATTTATTAACTTTGGAACTGTCTTCCTACGCATACTTGAAAAGTCCATATTCTGAATACTAGTTAAATAAAAACTTGAGATCTTAAAATGTCTCAGTTTCCCTGTTTTTAAATTAGATTTATTTCATAGAACAAAGTAGTTCTCCCTTAAATAATAACACTTCAGTTGGTATTTTTTTAAAGCAGTAAAACTGTTAATAGTTTTGTTTATAAAGCTTGCTGTTCATTGTAATTCTTAAAAAAAAAAAAAAAAGAGGGCTTCCCTGGTGGCACAGTGGTTGGGGGTCCGCCTGCCGAGGCAGGGGACATGGGTTCGTGCCCCGGCCCGGGAGGATCCCACGTGCCGCAGAGCAGCTGGGCCCGTGAGCCATGGCCACTGAGCCTGCGCGTCCGGAGCCTGTGCTCCGCAACGGGAGAGGCCACAACAGTAAGAGCCCTGCGTACCACAAAAAAAAAAAACAAAAACCTAAAGTTTCTCAGACCCAATGGAAAACACAATATAAACATGGAGGGCATGAGCTGAATGGGTCTACCTCAGAGTAGTACAAACTGTGTTATAACTGTCTCAAACTTGATTCTAGTCGTCCACCTCTGTATGTGCAGTTTCACATTGAATACACAACCAGCACCCTATTGGCCTCTTCTTAGAGTAGGACCCTGAGGGTTAGTCCATTGAGAGATCATATTATTTATGATACCAGCTTGAAATTTTAAAGAGTGTCTAATCTTTAACAAGGCAGAAAGAAACAAAAATTTTCCCACCAATGAAACTTATCACCACGTAAAGGAGAATATATACTTGGCATTGAGGTGTCCATCTAATTGTAGGATGCGTACCTACACCTTTTAAAAATGTATGAAAAGCTCCTAATTTTGAAAAAATAAACATGTTGAAATACTATGGATAGGGTTCAAGTCCAAGCAAAACCTATGAAGTGATCTTTACTAATCAGAACCAGTTTTCTCTGCAATGTAGGTCATCCACAACCTCGTTTCAGGGATCCGTTAGCCGTAGGTGCAACTGGCATCATCCCCGTGCATCCAGAGGCAGATCTGGGCGTACTTGAGGGGCGTGATGCGCACGGCCACGTTGTAGTCCTTCTGAACTCCGTTTATGTCCACCCACTGGTGGCCGGAATAGACCGCAATGATTTTGCGTTTCCATCTCTTTTTGTCCAGATCTTTCAGACGCAGATAGACCCCAGAGCCAGTGGAGCCCGACTCGGCATCGCAGTATTGATAGAGAAGATCATTGGATTCATCGGACACGCTGCAAAACCGGTAGACTAACTGATCTGCCCTGTCGTGATCAAATCCTGAGAAGTGGATCATTCCGCCGGGCAGCTTCTTGACGGTGGGACTGATGCCCAGCTCCATGTATTTCTTTTTGTGAGCACGCTTCAGCTCCAGAAGGGCGTAGTCATAATCCAAGGCTGCATCTCCCCTCCCTCCTCTAGCCCAGCCTTTGGGGATGTGGGTGTTCTTGACCCGGGTCCACTGGAAGGAGGGCATCCCGTCAGCGGCTCTCTGGCCCCGAGCAGATTCCTTTCTCCTTCTCCCGGCCTTGGCGCTCTCCTTCAGGTTCTCTCTGCTACCCTCTCTTCCAGCACCACCCCTTGCTTCCCTCCTGTTCCTCCTAGAACCTCTATGTTTCTTGCCACTACCTTTATTTCTCATCTTCAACAACCCTACCCTTAGCTTTTTGCTACCTTTGATGTAGTCGTTTCCGTCGTGGACACAATGGGCAGCTGTTAGGACGTGGTTGGGGGAGATGAGGATACCACTGCAGCCCGTGGAGAGCTTCACGGCCGTATTGAAAGGGAAATTTGTTAAGAATCTCTTGTCCAAGATGCTGAACCTGCTGTCAGTGCCGTACACCTGTCTCTTTCTCCTCACAGGTGCTCCCTGGGCAGTGAGATTTTCATGTGGCTCAGGGACCCAACCTTGAACTTTCACTCTGGTCAAGGTTCGGGTGCCGTTCTCAAAGACAGTCTCATATGAGAGAGAGTCTTCCAGGTCAGAAAGGTTGGGAGCCGGGAGTTCTTTCTGGCATTCGATGCCACACGCTTGATTTAACACCATCTTAGCGTCTGCTTCAAAGGTGGGGCTGGTGAGATGGAAGGTCCTTTCACTGACAAGCCGGGGTATTTTTCTCAAGTGCCACATAAAATCCCGTTCCATTTCAGATCCATCGATGAGAGTCCACCCAAGGGTGGAAAGTATCAACCAAAATAGCGTTGTTTCCATTTTGTTCTTCTATGTTGTCCTTTAAAATAGAAAGAGAGGCTTTATAATGGTTTCTTTTAAAATATGTTACTTATCATTCATTCAGGGCTTGGGTCCTAAAGGTAGCTTCACCACAAATAGGAGCCCGTATTCTCACTGTACTTAGATTTTACTGAGATTAGATAAACACCCTACTAAGTAGGCTCATACAGACATCCAAAATCAGTAAATTGTTTTCACTCAGACTGCCCTCCACCAGCCCTAATCCCCGTGCATCCTACCCCCATCTGCCATCTCCCCCTCTTTCTCCCCTCTTTCAACCCAACACATGGGAGAATAAGAAGGGGTGGCACACTGGGGTCCTCTGTTGCATAAGCCACACCATCTTCCTTCCAAGGTGTCCTACAACCTTATCTCCAAATGATTTAGAAATAAAGATAACAGCAGATGTCCGGCCCTTTCCCTGAACTCAGCTTCTTAATAAAAGCAGGGATCATAAATTCCTCATCTCTAGAATGTAAATGGCTAGCACAGAGCTCAAAAAAAGCATTCACTGGAATACAATGAATTTCCCTTAATCACGGCTTGCAGACCAAGCTGATTGATGGTGCAATTAAAATCATAGGATAACATTCTAAAATATTCAGTAGAGATTTTAGAAGTAAATAAATGGGCTCCTCTGCTGTTGACCTGCTTTGATTTTCACAAGCAGAACCCCTGATCGTAAAAAGAAAATACACAGCACAGGCCCTTTTATCTGAAAATAAGCAAAATGTACCCTGCACTTTTTTTTTTTTTTTGCCGTACGCGGGCTTCTCACTGTTGTGGTCTCTCCCGTTGCAGAGCACAGGCTCCGGACGCGCAGGCTCATCGGCCATGGCTCACAGGCCCAGCCGCTCCACGGCATGCGGGATCCTCCCGGACCAGGGCACGAACCCGTGTGCCCTGCATTGGCAGGCGGACTCTCAACCACTGCGCCACCAGGGAAGCCCAACCCTGTACTTTTTTTAAACAAAGTTGTGCTTAGAACTACCACCTAAGCAAAGCACCACGCAAAAATACTTTATAGTGGCATTTTACTTTATATTAAAATTGTAAGAATTTATGGAGCACAGGCGATGGTTATGAATTTGCTACTTGGGGGAACATGGTCATGATGAAATATAGTCCCTTTCATCCTGGGTCTCTCATATGAAAACTGTTTAAATTGTATAATACCTCTTCTATTGTCTACATCTTCTTGCCTTCATTTCCTGCTTCTCTAGGTTCACTGGTATGTACATCTGTTCCTAGAACTGACTTTTGTCAGTTGTTGCTTGGTGAGAGAGGGGGAGTAGTACTCTTTGGAGCAGCAGTTTGGAAATTTGTAAGCTATGTTCCAAGTTGTTTTTAACTAATAGTTAAAATATCCAGGCTTAGCACATGATTTGCACTGTGTATAAAGCAGAGGCAGTTCAAGGTTAGATTATTCCTACAGTACCTTCACTCTCAAGGCTTTCTCATAAGCTTTCTTTGCTTATCAAAGAAAAGAAAGCTAATAAAGAATGTCAGGAATGGCCCACAAAGCAGGGTACACCCATAAGATCCTGGGAGCTGGCAGGAAAAGCCAAAGTTGTGTCTGATTCAGAGCCGAATATGGGCATCTCTTGATACAACAGAGTTCATTTTGCCATATACAAGTACAGAATTTTATTAACAAACTAATAACATTCTTTTGATAAAACAAAAACATATACTACATTAACCTCTTTGTCATTTAAACATGATCTATTCATCAAAACATGACAATTAATTTGAATGATCATACATTGGAACGTGTTAAGCAAGTTTAGAATAATCTTTACCATGACTTGGCATCAGCAAAATTATGTAGAAGTTTTGCAATTTCCATTTTTTTCTATTTGCTCCCAGTTGAATGCTAAGTAATGGTGATTCTGGTTAATATTAGTATTGTTTGCTGAATAGCTTGTACTTCATTTTGGAGACAGGGCATTCTTCTGTAGACTGATGGATATTGTCCAAAAAATCAGTAAACAATATACTTGAGAAAAAAATCCACACTCGTGTCACAATATTTTCTAATCATTACCATGGCAAATTTGACTTTACACAAAGCAGTAATTATATCAGTAATGATTTTGTTGAACCACTTAGTATTTTCTTTTGTTGCCTTTTTATGCAATTTTCATAATGAGTATTTCATCCATTTTATTTAATTGGATTGGAATGACAAAGGCTAACAACTCAGTAACTCTACTGAGACCTTGAAATTGTATGTTTAACTGGGTGGTTCCCAAGATGAAAAGTTATGTCTTTCCAAAAAAAAAAAAGCTAAAATCATAGTTATTTGCTGCCTCTTAGTTTATCAACAGGCCATAATAGATGATTTAAAAAAGATGTATACATATCTTTTTATCTACTTGATTCTTAGCAAAATTTCAACGAAGGGAGTTTTTTGATGTGGGAAACAAGTTTTAAAAATTGATTTTTTATCTAGCTCTATGTGATAACAGCTGTTCATTATGTACTTAATATATGATTACAGCAAAGACTGAGAATCAGCCAATTACCCACATTAAAAAATACACAGGATCACTTTGTACATTTTAACACTTGGTAATAATGATCTGTGCAGTAATAAATGTGTGAAAGGCATTCCTAGGCAAAAGAGAGAACGTCAAAATCTTGGTGGTGTGGTATTGCTTCCACAGTTAGGTTTTGTTTTTCAGATTTGGGTTTTTTTTTTTTTTCCAGTGTTGTTTAATTTAGTCTTGCAAATTTTTAGCTAGTTAGGATTTAGATTGGTAGAATGCAAATATTAAGTTATAACAGACCAGATGGTATTTTGCTATACAAATAATTGACCTAGAATATGAATCTCAAATTTAGAAGTTCCTTTATTCCTTACCAAATAAAACATGTGCCCTGTGCATTAATTCTGTAGTCAGACTTTTAAGAAAATCCCATGTAATGGTTAGTTTTATGTGTCAACTTGACTGGGCCACAGGGTGCCCAGATATTTGGTCAGATATTATTCTGGGTGTGTCTGGGAGGGTGTCTCTGGATGATATTAACATTCGAATTGGTAGATAGAGTAAAGCAGATTGCTCTCCCTAATGGGGGTGGGCCTCATCCAATCAGCTGAAGACCTACATAGAACAAAAAGGCTGACCCTCCTGTGAGTAATGGGGAACTCCTTCTGCCTGACTGCTTTGAGCAGGGAAATTGGTTTTTCTCCTGCCTTTGGATTCAAAATGAATTTTGAATAAGATTTTGTTAGTAAGATTTTGTTAGTAAGATTCTGTGCTTGTGAGTGGCAAAATAAACTCTGTCACATCAAGGGATTCCCAGGTTGTAGTCCCCAAACCAGCAGTGTCAGCATCCCCTAGGAACTTGTTAAAAATGCTAATTCTCAGGGCCCAACCCAGACCTACTGTTCAAAACTCTCCAGGAGGGGTGTGGGTTCCCAGCTAGGCATGTTGTACACAGCCCTCCAGGCAATTCTGATACTCAGTACAGTTTCAGAACCACTTCAGCAGCCAAGGTCCTGATGTAGCAGCTTAAGCCCCTCCCAGAAGGTGGACTTTCCAGGGATGATTGCTTAACCAGGTTTCAAAGGACCTCTGCTTCATCTCTGTGTACAAAATAAATTCATTCTAAACTTTGCTCTTTTACTATGTTAGCAACTGTTAATATTGAATGGTTCCTCCTTTAATAGAAAAAAAAACCATACTTTTACATAAGTGATTTAATAATACTTCTGAAAAGATTCAAATTCAATAGGCTTGTGTGTAACGCCTCTGATGTTACAGATGCTACAGATGATGCAAGAGTGTTAGTTGGCCAGCCCTATCTGGTGCCCTTTGAGGGACTCAGCTGCAATGGAGCACAGGAATAAAAGCCATGCCCACATTTATCCTTGGGCACGGGAAGGGCAGAGCCTTGTCATATGACCTCAGAATCACAGTAATAAAGGACAAGGATTTAGTAAGCCTGTCTAATTTGGCCTATAATTTCAAACTGAGCAAATGTCTCAGGACACTTCCTTTTGGGAAATCTAAGTTTGCCTTGTGGTAAAACGTCAATGTAACGTAAATGATAGCTCTTCCTGATAGAGCAAGCCATGGCTCAGTGGATACATCTATAGACTCCCGTCATCCAAAAAGCACTAACTAAAGAGACACGGTCCCAGCTGGTGGAGCAGTTACAGTATTTTGAAAGCTTTAATGTGCCATGTCTTCCCTCATTCTCCTCCTTTTTCCTGTCTTCCATTATAATTGTGACCTTCCCTGTCACTTTCCAGATGGCTTGGATTTGGGGCTTCAGATTCCAGTTTTGGTTAATAAAAGTGAGGTTGCAGTCATGGCTCTCACCACGAGTCAATGTACACATAGTTAATTATGGGTTGGACCATGGAGATGAATGGAAGGGAAGAGAATTAGGGAGGAAGCAAGAATACCAGGATTTATAGATGAATTCTTACTGATGAAGCAGGTATTAGTCCACATTTCTACCTGGTCTGCACTATTAACAGAAATGACCACCCGTAACTACTAGAGATAACTTACTATTGCTTTTGTTTGGTTGCTTGCTTGTACTTTCTTAGAAATGTGAATGCTGATAGTATTTAGAATATTTGGGTATCTCTACCAGCATAGTGGTTACAAGGGCAGACCAAGGAGTAAGAAGACTTGGGTTAAGTCTCATCTTTACCACTTACTAGGCAACTGAATATGGGCAGTTTATTAAGTTCAATTAAGTTTCCATTCTCTCATCTGCAAAGTGAAGATAAGAGTAATCTCAACTTCATAATGTAACTGTGAGAATTAAATAAGTTGATATATGCAAAGAATTACCACTGAGCCCAGAGCATAGACACAATCAATAATAAGTTCTTTTATAGTTATTATTCTACCTTAATGGGTGAATTAATATCACTTTAAAACATTTCATCATATAAGGCAAAGTTATAGCACTTTTAGTTTTCTAGAAAGTCAGTTTTACACTCAAATATTTTTATTTCAGGATAGTTCCTGACACACTCTCAAACTCCGTTTTTCTTTGTTTTGTTTTTTGTTCAAGGACAGCTTCACTTTAGAGACTTCTCAAATGAATGCTTTCCTAATTACTCATTTCTATGAATATCTGTGGCTTTGTAATATGTTTTTCTCATTGCTATTAAACTTCAGTGTGATTAAACATTACCCAGCCACAGAACACTTGAATTGCATTTCCCATGTCTTATTTTTAGCCTGAATCTACCCTAAGAATTCTGGAACTGCAACAGGCCCTCAGCCTAAAAAGAAACAGTCAGTGTCAGAATAATTACTCTAAGGGAGCGATTTACAGTGAAAGAAAAACCTAACTTTTTGAGTGAGTCTTCTAGAGTGTATAGAATTTTACCATGGCATGACATAATTACATTTTCAGGCTCAGTTTCTCTTTTGTTTTTTGGTTTGTTACCCTTTAAAGTTTATATTTTAACTTATGTCAGGCAGATGAAAGAAAGATTAGATGACCTTGCTATATTAAACGTTTTGAATGAACTATTTTTCTTGTAAATGAACATGAGCTGATTCACCATCCAGAATCTGCACCAGGTGATAGAGTCACACTTACCTGGGCCATTCTTTTCACCTGGTCCCTTGTAATGGACAGTGAAGTAGTTGCCCTAGTTCATGTGTATAGTATGCTGCCTTGGAACATAATTTTGCATTACTCTGTCAGACACTTTCTGGGGGGCTGATATGGGTCAGGGACCACTCAGATCAATGACCTCATAGGGCCAACACCAACTTCTACCTTAATGTATATTAGGACCCAGAAATGACTGCATAACCACTTTTGACAACTTGCCTGTTCTTTATTTAGCCATTCATGATCCCAGCCACTCACCCCTCCCAGCATCACTGCCTACATTTACACATGTGCACGAATGTGAAAACACGTTCCAGCTATCTCCCTCCTCGTCCAGTTTCATCCTCCACCTGCTCGGTCAAGACTGACACACAACAGGTAGACATTGCAGTCCGGACAAGATACTCTCTTTATCTGCAGAGAGAAGTGCTGGCTTAGGCAAAAGGCCAGGGCAGGAAAGGAGCATTACTAGTGAGAGCAGACAGGTGGGAAGTGAGCATTAAACGGGTCAGGTTTTGGAGAGCACTTGTCGAACTTTGAGTCTCTTTCGCAAATTGGGAGCAGATGCAGAGGAGAAGTGGTTGGGAGTCCGCCTGCTGATGTAGGGGACCCGGGTTCGTGCCCTGGTCCGGGAGGATCCCACATGCCGCAGAGCAGCTGGGCCCATGAGCCATGGCCTGCAGAGCCTGAGCGTCCGGAGCCTGTGCTCCACAACGGGAGAGACCACAACAGTGAGAGGCCCGCGTACAGCAAAAAAAAAAAAAAAAGCTAGAAATGAAGAAGGCATGTGGAGAGCCGAGATAGGCTGAAAGCTAGGCTTCTGCACCAGTCAGCCAAGTTGTGAATGCAAAGAAGTTCTTGAAGGAAAGTAAAAGAGCTACTCCAGTGAACACACAAATGATAAGAAAGCAAAGGAGCCTTATTACTGATAATGGAGAAGGTTTCAATCGTCTGGATAGAAGATCAAACCAGCCACATATTCTTTTAGGCCAAAGCCTAATTCAGAGCAAGGCCCTAACTCACTTCAATTCTCTGAAGGCTGAGAGAAGTGAGGAAGCTGCAGAAGAAAAATCTGAAGCCAGCAGAGGCTGGTCCATGAGGTTTAAGGAAAGAAGCCATCTTCATAACATAAAAGTGCCAGGTGACACAGCAAGTGCTGATGTAGAAGCTGCAGGAAGTTCTCCAGAAGGTCTAGCTAAGAGAATTCATGACGGTGGCTACATTAAACAACAGATTTCCGATGTAGATAAAACAGCCTTCTATTGGAAGAAGACGCTATTGGACTTTCACAACTAGAAAGAAGTCAGCGCCTGGCTTCAGAGCTTCAAAAGACAGGCTGACCCTCTTGTTAGGTGCTAACGCAGCTGGTGACTTGAAGCCGAAGCTAATACTCATTTACCATCCTGAAAATTGTATAGCCCTTAAGAATTATGCTAAATCTACTCTGCCTGTGCTCTAGCGATGGAACAACAAAACCTGGATGACAGCACATTTCTTTACAACATAGTTTACTGAATATTTCAAGCGCACTGTCGAGACCTACTGCTCAGAAAAAAAGATTCCTTTCAAAATCTGACTGCTCACTGATTTTGAATTTTGAGAACTGTAATTTATATTTTCTTTTTATTTATTTTTATTTATTTATTTTTGGCTCGTGGGCTTAGTTGACCCGCCACATGTGGGATCTTAGTTCCTCAACCAAGGATCTAACCTGCGTCCCCTGCATTGGAAGGCGGATTCTTAACCACTGGACCGCCAGGGAAGTGCCTATATTTTCTTTGATAATACACAAAAGTTTTGAGATGAACTGATTCTAAGTAACTGAATCTAATTAAAATGGACTCTTAACCCAGAAAAAAATATATTACTGCTCACTGACAATGCACCTGGTCACCCAAGAGCTCTGAGGGAGATCTACCATGAGATTCATGTTGTTTTCATGCCTGCTGACACAACATCTGTCCTGCAGTCCATGGATCAGGAGTCATTTTGGCTTTCAAGTCTTATTATTTAAGAAATACATTTCGTAAAGCTACAGCTGCCACAGATAGTAATTCTTCTGATGGATCTGGGCAAAGTTAGTTGAAAAATTTTGGAAAGAAGACACTATCGTAGATGCCATTAAGAACATTCATGAGTCATAGAGGTCAAAATATTAACATTAACATGAGTTTGGAAGAAGTTAATTCTCAAGGATGACTTTGAGGGGTTCAAGACTTCAGTAGAGGAAGTAACTGCAGGTATCATGGAAACAGCGTGAGAACTAGAATTAGAGGTGGAGCCTGAAGATGTGACTGAATTACTGCAGTTTCATGATAACACTATAACAGACGAGGAGTTGCTTCTTATGGGTGAGCAAAGAACGTAGTTTCTTGAGATGCAATCTACTCCTGGGGAAGATGCTGTGAAGATTGTTGAAATGACAACAAAGGATTTAGAGTGTAACATAAACTTAGTTGATAAAGCAGCTCAGGAAAGAAGTTCTGTGGGGGAAATGCTATCAAACAGCATTGCATGCTACAGAGAAATCGTTCATAAAGGAAGAGTCCATCGATGCAGCAAACTTCAGTAGTGTCTTAATATCAAGAAACTGCCACGGCCGCCCCAGTCTTCAGCAGCCACTGCCCTGCTCAGTCAGCAGCCATCAACCTCGAGGCAAGACCCTCCACCAGCAAAACGGTTATCACTTGCTGAAGCTCAGGTGATGGTTAGCATGTTTTAGCAACGAAGTGTGTGTTCAGTTGTTGTATACATTGTTTTTTAGACATAATGCTATTGCACAGTTAGCAGACTACAGTAACTTTTATATGCACTGGGGAACCCCCAAAATCACGTGACGCTTTGCTGCAATAGTCACTTTATTGCAGTGGTCTGGAAATGAAGCCATAGTATTTCCAAGTTATGCCTGTAACACATCCTAATGTGTCATATGTGACTATGTTCCTGACTTGGTAAAAGAGACTTTGCAAACGTGATTTAGTTAAGGATTGTGTGATGAGGAGATTAGCTCGGGTTACCCAGGTGAGCCCAATGTAATCACAGGGATCCTTCTGAGAAGGAGGCGGGAGGGTCAAGAACGAGAAGGATCTGTGAAGATGGAGGCAGAGGTCAGCGTCAGGCAGGACCACAAGCTACAAAATGCGGGTGGCCTCTAGACGCTGAAAAGGTAAGGAGACATTCTCTGCTGGAACTTGCAGAGGAGAAGGCAACCCTGCTGACCCTCTCTGGACTTCTGGCCTCCAGAATTATAGGATACTGGGTTAAGTCACGAAGGTTTTGGTAATTTCTTACAGCAGCAATAGCAATATACTTAGAAAGGTAAAAACCTAGTTTTTAAAACGGCCTGCCCTGGTTGTTTGGAAAGAAAGAAGTAGTGGGGAGTGATATAAGGGGGAAAAGAACGTTTGGTTCAGAGACTTAAACATAAATGAAAATGTTCATTTTTAGGAAAATTATACAGACACACAACTTTAGAGCTAAAATCAGAAGATCGTGATAAAACATTCCTGTAGCATGCAGCAGTATTGCTAGGGAGAATCAAGAATTGGAACAGGATAGATAAATTTGTTTATTCGACAAATACAGTGCAGTGCTGTGCATCATTTCATAAGCCTCTTTCCTTGCTTATGAAACTCTGTGATAAGTCCTCCTTAGCCATCGAGTTGGACTAGAAAATTTCTAAGATCTCTTTTAGCTCTAAAGTCCTAGATTAAATCACAAATGAAAAAGACACAAGTTAACTTACTCATCACTGAGCCTCAAGCCGCTTCAATCCCTAGTCCCGGGTGAGGGGAGGGGTGGGGGGAGGTGGGTAGGAACTTGCCTGCTATCCCGACTTCTACCACTAGATGGCGAAGCTAGCCTGGTGATGCCCAATCTAAGGTCCCACGCTTAAGATGGTTTACGTTCCTTGAGGTACAAAATCGAATTTATTTTAAAAGCATGTAGGATTCATGGGAGGGATAGAAGTCTAACTGGCTAACAATATACTAGATGGTTATCACATAGAACTGATCACATTTAGAAAACCCACCTCCAGGCCACAGAGCCCAACCGGATGAGCTGAGGGCTGATAATGCTGTCTACAGCCAGACGTCTGGCAGGTGGTTTCCCAAAACCATTGTGGTGCCAGCACACTTCCACTATGACCTCGGGCGCTGCTAAACAGTCCCCCAAATGTGCTGCAGTTCATTTCAACAGGAAGAAAAATCTTCAGCCTGTCAAATATTTCCCATGTCTATCAACTACTTAATAATTCACTTGCAAAGGGTAAGCTCTCCACTGATTCTATGCTGAAAATAAATGGCAAGGAAGTTCATTGACAATATGCCAATTGCTATTCAAAATATCATACCATAGCACTGTCTTCAAGTTTAGTTTCAGGAATGAGACAGAGTAATGTCTGCTTGAAAAGTTTCGCAGTAGTGGAGGGAAAGGAAGATGGTAAAGTTACACAGTTGATTACTTTACAGTAACCCACAACTTCTGTTTCTCATCATAATAAAAAAATAAAACTTCCCTTTGTTTTTTAAGCTATTTTTCCAGGACCTGTATATTTCAATCCGGGCAATGGATATGCTGTGTGTAAATCAAATTTGGGGTGAATGGCACTGAGGGAGCCCCAAGGGAACCCTCTGCTGGCTCTCTCATCCACTGACATAGGAAATGCACAGCGTATGGCTCCTGACTTACGTTTTATCTTGCAAGTTGGCCTTTGAAAGCGAAGAATATCTGGAACTGTATTAGGTTTGCTACTCTTCAGGCTTTAAAGCATCTTACGCTCACTGTGCTTCTAGCTAAGCAAACATCTGTTAAAGCTTGTGAAGCTTTTGAAAAAATATTAGTTAAGCAAAGTCATAAAATAATAACATTCATACTTAACTTTGCTGTTTCCAATCTCTCATCTCAGATTTCTCATGTGCAAAGTTAACCCAGGCGAAGTAGCTTCAGCCTCCAAAATTCTGAGTCTGATCCCGCTGTTAAAATGCAATGTGCTTGCCTTGGATAGTTGAGCATTGGGCAGAGAAAGGTAAGTAATGAACTCAGCAGGGGAAATTAACTCACATTAGCAATGGATTACTTTAACATAATATGCACATTCTATGTGCCAAGCACGAGGCTAAACAAGCTCACGTTTGAAAACACAGAAAAGATTCTTAAAAGTGTGCAGGTTTCCAAGCTGTCTGGAGGAAAAACAGGAAGAGTATCCACATCCGACCTCTTCTCACGTTAAAGGAGCTCTTCTAGTTATGTCCTAATAAACATAAAATTCCATATGATGCTCACACACTACTTTCAAGCCTAGATGTCTTACTTGGCTGGAATTTTAACCTTCTCTCTTCTAAATTATATACCAGATCCTAAGCATAATTCTCCAAGCAGCAACATATGACTTCTATAACTCTCTGTGGAGACAAATGCACTTGGGATAAAATGAGAATTTCAGAAGTGAGAAGAGATAATAGAAGGGAAAAAAAACACCTAGACAGGATATGCAGCTCCTTTCGAATCAATGACAGTGTAAAAAGGTCAGAGGAATCAGGCAGGAAGTGTTTCTACAACTTTTCAAAAACTTTTCTGATAGGGCTTCCCTGGTGGTGCAGTGGTTGAGAGTCCGCCTCCCGATGCAGGGGACATGGGTTCGTGACCCGGTCCGGGAGGATCCCACATGCCGCGGAGGGGCTGGGCCCGTGAGCCATGGCCGCTGAGCCTGCGCGTCCGGAGCCTGTGCTCCACAACGGGAGAGGCCACAACGGTGAGAGGCCCGCGTACCGCAAAAAAAAACCAAAACCAAAAACAAAAACTTTTATGATAGAAAATTTCCAAAGTAGAGAGAAAGCTAGAAAGTAGAAAATCACAACCCCACATGCCCGTCATCCCGCGGCAACAATTACCAATATTTTGACAATCTTGTCTCACTCAGTTGTCTTCCCCCACCTTTTTTTTCCCTAGAGTATTTTAAAGCAAGTCCAAGACTTTTCAATTTCATTTCATCGTCTCGCTTAAAAACTGTTTTGCGCTGCTCCTTTTGCTGACCTGTGCAGCCAGGTTGATGAGACAGCGAGAGATTCCTAGCTTTCATAGTAACTCTGCCAAAGAGGCTTTCAAGGACACGAGGCTTTCCAGGAATGCGTTTTACACCTTTTTTCAATGGCATCTGTTAATAATCATAAAAATAAAGAGGGTCCCCTCTGGTAGTGCTTAACTAGAAAGAATTTCATTTATATTCCAATGCAAACAATTTTACTGTTGATATTAAACGGTGCAGAGGCCGACACAAAGAATTGCCTATTTGGAAGAGTAGCTTCTTTGATGACTTAAAACTGCTAAGTTTGATCCCTATCTTTAGAGCCCTTCAAAGAAGCTCTCCCCGGGTGGGTCCTGCCTTTCTCGGGGGAAACTTCCAGGTTCTAGGGTCTCGCCCTGTCCGGGGGCGGGGGGGGGTCTCCATCTTTACCTGCGAAGGTTACTCGGTCCCGGGGGCGCTGCCCTTGCTCGAATCAAAGTGCCCCCGAGGCAGTCACCGACGCTGGCGAGGCAGGAGGGCAGGGGTGCAGCTGCCTCGAGCCTCGGGACAAGCCGGAGTCAGAGCCTGGGCGCCCGGCCACCGCCCGCCAGCGTCGCCGGGAGCTCGCGGCTGAGACTGCGGGGAGGCTGGAGGCAAGCTGAGCGCGGCGTCGCGGAGGTGGGAGGGGAAAGGGGGCGGGGACCGGGGCGGCCGCGGGAGGGAGGGGGTGTCGGAGGAGAAGGGAGAGGAGGAGGGGGTCAGGCGGGGAGGAGGAGGGGGGATCTGGGGAGGGTTTACAAGGAGGTGCGGGGCGGACCGAGCAGCCTCTCACCCCAGCGCCTCTGCCCCCAGCATTAGGAAAAATTCATGAGTGGGTTCACAAGAGATGTCTGTCCCTGTGCTAGCGTGCATCCCTTAAATAAGGTTAAGAAGATACTTCCAAGTGTGTGCTTGGATGGATTGGGGAGGGTGTTCGGGACTGCTTCTTTGAGTCCCAATCCCCCGGCTCTTAGACCCCAGCGTCTACAAGAACCAGGGGCGTTTCCCCAACCCCATCGCAAGCCTGTCTCCGCCCGGGACGCGCTCTCCACAAGGCAAATCCTGCGTCTCAGGCTCCTGCAGGCGCCCACATCCAAACTGAGGACCTGCGACCTGCCTTGGGCTGGGATCTGGGTCACCCTGTAAGCATCCCATGCGGCCTCCAGGGGGAGCGCGTCAGTTTCTGTCTGTCCTGAGGCTAGTAGGCTTTCTCTACTTTGGACGAGCCTCCTTTAAGATGTTTGCCCACCTCAGACCCACCAAAATTCTAATCACATCCTTTCTTACTCTCTTTATTCTCCTCCTTAGGAGAGGTGCTCCTTTGGGGTGGGAGCTGCGTAACGAAGGGGACTTCATTTATTCAACATCTACTGATCTTCTACTGGGTGGCAGGTCTGAAGCAAGATGGCACTGATAGAAAAATGAGTTGAAAAATTTGGTGCTGGCCCTCAAGGAAGGAAGGTCAAATAAGTGCACAAATATTTATAACACAAGGTCTTAGCATGTCCCATAAGACTTGGCTCAGTAGTGGTTTATTGCATTTCTCAAGTTTTTATTTATTTTTTTAAGCAATGAGATTAGAACATATATACAATTGTTTCCTGTTTTTCCACTTAGCATTTTCATTTAGGCGCTTACCCATATAATTAAAATCTATTAATAAATTTTATCTGGTGTAAAACAGTTAGTTCTGAAGCTCTCTGTCTCACCAGTTAGATCATAATCTTCAAATGCATCTTTGAATCACCACCCTCTACCACAAGGGCTGGCATATAACGGCTGCTGATTATGTGCCGAACTTAAAAAGTTTACTGGTGAAATGGAGTGTGGGGAATTGAGAGAGGAAGCCCAGAACTCAGAATGGGAAGTCCCGTCTGACACTAAACAGATATGCCCTGGGCCTCAGCCTCTTCATCAGTAAATTGAGAAGGTTGCACTGGAGGAGTTCTACAGTTTGTACTTCTCAAACATTTTGGGGGATTCTAGCACTGCATAAATCCAGGAGGATTTAGTGTGGACGCAGGTCTGATTCCTCTAATTCCGTCAGCACCCCTATTGACATCACATAAAGCCAACTTCATTCAATGCTCTCACATTTTCAGGGCCCCCTTCCTGAGCCTTTTGCCCCAAGCCATCTTTTTTCCCCCAGTTTTACCGAGATGTAATTGACATGTAATATTGTGTAAATTTAAGACTTACAATGTGATGATTTGTTACACATATAGCGAAATGTTTACCACACAAGGTTAGTTAATACATCCTTTACTTCACATAATTACCATTTTTTAATTGTTTTTATGGTGAGAACATTAAAGCTTTACGTTCAGAGTAACTTTCACAATACAATATTGTTAACGATAGTCATCAAGCTGTGCATTAGACCCCTGAAACTTATTCATCTTATAACTGAAAGTTTGTGCCCTTTGACCAACTTCTCCCCATTTCCCGCATCCCTCACCGCATTGAGTATTCCTGGCTCTCTTTTCAAATACTGGTTTACTATATATGTGTTGGTTTATTTCTGGGCTCTTGATTCTGTTCCATTGGTATATGCATCTGTTTTTGATGTATAGATATTTAACTAGATTGGTTAAATTTATTTCTAAGTATTTTATTATTTTGGATGTTATTGTAAATGGGATATTTTATTTAATTTTGTTTTCAGATAGTTCATTGTTTGTGTATAGAAACACAACAGATTTATGTAGGTTGATTTTGTATCCTGAAACTTTAGGATAGTTTATTAGGTCTAAGGGTTTTTTGAAGTCTGGAATTTGCTCTATACTGTACTACTCTATACAAGATAATGTCATCAGCAAACAGAGACAATTTTACTTCTTCCTTTCTGATTCAGATGTCCTTTTTTTTTTCTTGTGCCTAATTACTCTAGCTGAGACTTCCAGTAGTATTCCAAACAAGAGTGGTAACAGCCTTTATTATTTATTGCTGTGGGCCTTTATGATGTTGAGGTATGTGCCTTCTATACCCAATTTTTTGAGAGTTTTTATCATGGAAGGATGTTGAATTTTGTTAAATGCTTTTTCTGCATCTATTGGAGTGATTGTATGATTATTGTCTTTCTATTAATGTAGTGTATCACGTTTATTGATTTGCATATGTTGAACCATCCTTGCCTTCCAGGGATAAATCTCACTTGATCATGATGTATGATCCTTTTAATATGCTCTTGAACTCAGTTTACAAATATTTTATTGAGAATTTTTACATCTATATTCATTAAGGACATTTACCTGTAGTTTTCTTGTGATATCCTTATCTGGCTTTGGCATCAGGGTAATGCTAGCCTTGTAAAATGAGTTTAGGGGTGTTCTCTCCTCTTCAGTTTTTCTGAAGAGTTTGAGAAGAATTGGCATTAATTTTTAATGTGTTTAGCAAAATTCACCTGTGAAGCCATCTGGTCCTAGGCTTTTCGTTGTTGGAGGGGATTTAAATGCTGATCCAATCTCCTTACTTGTTATTGGTCTGTTCAGATTTTCTATTTCTTCATGATTCAGACTTGGTAGGTTGTATATTTCTAGGAATTTATCCATTTCTTCTAGGTTGTCCAATTTGTTGGCATATAACTGTTCATAATACTCTCTTATGATCCTTTGTATTTCTGTGGTATCAGTTGTAATGTCTCCTTTTTCATTCTGATTTTATTTGAGTCTTCTCTCTTTTTTCTTGGTAAGTCTAGCTAAAAGTTTGTCAGTTTTGTTTATCTTTTCAAAAACCCAACCTTAGTTTGAGTAAAATTTTCTATTTTTTTCTAGTCTCTATTTCATTTATTTCTACTTTGTTATTTTCTTCCTTCTACTAATTTTGGGCTTAGTTTGTTCTGATTTTTATAGTTCCTTGAGGTATAAAGTTAAGTTTGCTTGAGAGCTTTCTTTTTTCTAAATGTAGGTATTTATTGCTATAAACATTCCTCTTAGCACTGCTTTTGCTGGATCCCATAGGTTTGGGTATGTTGAGTTCTTATTTTCATTTGCTTCAATATATTTTTGACTTCCCTTTTAATTTCAACTTTGACCTATTTGTTGTTCAGAAGTGTGTTGTTTAATTTCCACATATTTGTAAATTTTCCAGTTTTCCTCCTGTTATTGATTATCCCCCCGCCACATGTTTTTGATGTCACAATATACATTTTTATATTATGTATCCATTAACAAATTACTGTAGCTATAAGTTATCTTTAGTTCTTTTGTCTTTCAACCTTTATACTAGACCTAAGTGGTTAACACATCACCATATCACAGTATTAGAGTATTCTGAATTTGGTAATTCAGATGTGTGTTGTTTATTTCTGTATGTTGTCATGTTTCTAGTTGGCAGTCTTTCATTTCAACATTTCTTGTAAGGCAGGTCTAGTGTTAATGAACTCTCTCAGGTTTTGTTTGTTTGCAAAAGTCGTTATCTTGCGTTCACTTCTCAAGGACAATTTTGTTGAGTATTCTTGGTTGGCAGCTTCTTTCTTTTTTTTTTTTTTTTTTTTGCGGTACGCGGGCCTCTCACTGTTGTGGCCTCTCACGTTGCGGAGCACAGGCTCCGGACACGCGGGCTCAGCGGCCATGGCTCACGGGCCCAGCCGCTCCGCGGCACGTGGGATCCTCCCGGACCAGGGCACGAACCCGTGTCCCCTGCATTGGCAGGCGGACTCTCAACCACTGCGCCACCAGGGAAGCCCAGGCAGTTTCTTTCTTTTAGCACTTAGAATATCATCCCATTCTCTCCTGCTCTGCAAAGTCTCTGATAAGAAATCTGCTGAGAGCCAAGTGCAGAGGTGTGCACTGGCGCCAGCCCCAGGGGGGCATGGTAGCTCATTGGCTCAGGCCACTGGGGTCCACAGAATTGACTTGGTGAGCACTACAAGAGGTCTTAAGAGGCTGCAAGGAGTCTTAAGAGGTTGTTTCGCTCCCCAGCAGCATCTCCAGGTCCAGCAGCTAGGGACCGGGGCAAGTACGGGTAGTGGCCAGAGCCAGTGATACACACACACTTGGCTGTGCGGGACCAGCTGTAGGCACCTGTGTAGTGGCGGGGGGGTTGGTTGCCAATGTACACGTAGTGGTGGGGGCCAAGGCAGGCAGCAAGGGCCGGGGCCAGTTACTGGTTCACTGGCAGCTGCGGAGGCCCTGGCTATCGGCGTGCGTGACTGTGGCTGCTGGCTCTTGTCATGGGCACACGGCAGTAGAAGGTGGTGATGGAGGTTGGGCCCGGAGCATGCAGGTGCACTGGCTGCCTGTGAGCATAGTGCAAGCATGTGACGGAAAGACAAGGCCAGATCTGGGCCCACCAGCAGCTGCAGGGGCTCTGACTTCGGGCGTGCTTTTCCATGTCTCACCGTCTGCCCCCCATGCGTGCACATGACAGTGAAGTCTGGTGATGGATTGCATGCGGATGCACAGCTAGAGGGACTAGCCGTGAACACGCACACAGTGGTACTGGTCGGTCTCTGGGATCTAGGCTGGTGTCATGTATTCTGGCAGCCAGAGAGGCCTGCAGTGGCTGTCGGTGTGGCTCCGGGGCTCTGGCAGGATTTGGGGGGGTGATGAGCAGGGAGAGACTCGGGTAGCTGGTGTCAGCAAACAGGAACACCTGTGGGACGACAGCCAGTGAAATCTGCAGGAGGTCCATGGTGGCCATGCTGGCGGTTGGTTACTTCAGTGGTGAAAACTGTTGGGTTTATCAGCAAAGCAGGTCACCGAGAACGAGGATCACGCCCACTGGGTGGCTGCCACCGGTAGCCCCTGCTTTGCTCCCTTGTTCCTAGCCGTCTCTAATTGTCTCAGCTCTGTGTTCCCTGGGCAGGGTGAAACCAAAGCAGAACCTTCATGGGGTGATCTGAAGGGCTGGGGAAAATGGTAGCTCACCTCACTCTTCCTTCCCCTATGAAGGCAACTCTTTGTAGCTTGGTGTGGGAAACGGTCAGCCATGAGAGCAGGCTGCAGACATGCCAGGCATGCCGCCGCTGCTCGAAGGGACTGTGCCTACTTGTTCCCCTCCTTGTTCCACCCCATGGGAGATAAATCACCAGGGCCCAGAGATCAGAAAGAATGTAAACTGAGACAAGCAAAGCTGTCTCCCCCCTGCACATGCAGGTTATTTTTGATGATTCTGGCTTTATGGCTTTTCTCCCAGGGAAGTTAACCTTGAGCCCAGACAGTCTGTAGATAATATAAACCACCGTCTGGCAGCCTTCCTTTTTCTAGTCTATATAATCTGCAACTGTAGCGCAATAAAATTTGCCTTGCAACCGTCAGTTGTCTTGGTCCTTCTGACCCCATTCGTCGGTGCTACTTCAGTTCCTTACCCCTTCCTTTCTGACCCTGGGCGGTGAGATCCTCTTTCTCCGGCTGGTCCGCGGCAGCTTGGGTGTTCCCCTCCTTGTGCTAAGAGCTGCCACCTTGTGTGTGTGTGCATGTGGGGGAGTGCAGGGGGGAAGCAACAAAGCAGACAAAATGAAGCTGTCTTCCTTTCCTTTTGAGGTGGTTATTCTCAGGGGTTTTGTTCCACTGTTTTGCTGTTCCGTTTTCTTAAGTGGACTCCAGAGCTCCTCCAGATCTGTTTTTGTTCACTGATATCCATCCTGATCTCTGTGTGGGTGCAGAGGCTGGAGCCTCCTGTGCGGCCATCTTGGTGACATGACTCCCCCATCTACCCCAAGCCCCCTCGTACTCTATTTCTGGATCTGATCAAGGTTGTCTTAGCATCAACTGGAAACTTTTAAAAAATTAATTAACCAATTTATTCATTAATTTCTAGCTTTACCTCATCTGGCCCTGATGCGTGATAAATACTACTCTGCTTTCAGGATTCTGGCTTCTCTTTATCGGAATTTCTTCTCCTGGCTTCATCCAGTCCCTCAGGTTTTCTGTAGCCTTGGGTGAGCCATTCAGACACCTATACCAAACTATCTCACAAAAAGGTCCTTTGCCAACCCCTCAAGTTCCCCATTCTGGTCCTGTTACAATGATCCTTCAATTTTCCAATGCTCGTCAACCAGTTTTCTTTGTGAGAATGAACACTTCATACAATATGAGTGACTCCTACCATTTCAGAAAATGCACTGTAGGGAATACTGTTGTCAGTTTAAAATAAAACATGAATAATGAAGTTTCTAGGCTTCTTTCCCCAACATTCCTAGGCTTGGTCTTTTAGTGTTGTGACCAGCATGACCGGAGATTTTATCCAATTACTTTCAATACAGCCCAAGCCCTCCGTTAGTGCAGGAGTAGAATTCATAATTACCTACCCTGTGTGGGGCCTCTAGGTTATGAGCTCATTGGTATACCCCTCCAAAAATGGACCAAGAGTCCTGGACACATCTCTTCTCACATTTCAGGTCATTAGGGATATTGTGACTTTGGGAGAAGTCGTGGCCATGATTAAGGCTGTATCACTTAACTTTTTTTTTTTTTTCCTAAACTTGATTTCCCAAGGGACTCAGATCAAAATAGAGGAGCTCCCTTTCTGAGGCTAAATCTTATTTGTCATGGAAATGTACTTGGAAAGTTTTAGCCATGGAAAGACAGGAAGAGGAGATGTTTCATGGTTTATCTATGGTCAGGTCTAAGCGATGACTCAGCCTTGTAGAAGGGGAATGACTTGCTGTGGCTGGAATCATCCCTGTTAACTTTTAACCCCAAAGTTTGATCAAAACCTTTTACTTATTAGGTAGTACGGACATGGATCTCTGTGTTTAAAACCCAGGGCCTCTTGACTAACAAGACAGAGAAAATTAAGCAAATGTGATGATATGAAAAATTAGAAGATAAGGTGACATTTACCCTCAGATTAGATTGAGTCTGAAAGGAGCCACCTTTGGTCAGCTAATTTGAGGAACGGCTTCTGGCTCTTCCTTGACTTTCTCCGTCTTTCTCTGTGGCCCGAGGAGAAGCAATGATGTATCCCCAAAAGAAATCTGTTAGTTGTGTCCCCAGGTGTAGCCCTCCTCCATTTGGACCTGGTCTCTCTGATAAGTGGTGTTGATCTCTCCCTCCTGTGTGCCCGCACTGGACCTGGATACTTGTCACACTCTTCTGGGATTATTTGTTCCCATGTCTCTTTCTCAGACCGGACTGTGAGAACCTCAAGAGCATCAAAACTTCTCTATCTCCAGCACCAAGTATAGTACCCAGAGTTTTGATATTCAGTGTTAACTGAGAAAATGAAAAGGCCTCCAAAGGGGACCAGAATTAAGAGATTCTCTCCCACTGCCATGGGTGAATTAGAGAGTAGAGAAGACGATCAGAAGAAACCAGATTTCCCACAGAAATAACTAAGACTTAACCTACAACCATCACAAAAAAGTATAAATAAAAAACCTGAAGAGGACCTGGACTCCAGGGAATGCAGCTAGGATACAAACATGGGGCGTCAACCAGAAAGTCTCCCAGAGACAGGATTTCATAGGGCCTTGCTGGCAAATAGAGAACCTTGTAAAGCTGAATTTATAAGAATGTAGATTGAGGCTAATGGAGCAGAATCACTTATACTCCAAGCCTGGAAGCTCATGATACCTTTTTGTGTATTATTATTACTTTCTCTTTTGGTTCTGGAAATAGTGATAAATACTACAGGACATGAGCAAGGCTTCAGTAAAGATCTTTAACAGGGTCAAAATGATCCTGGGCAAACTGTACTTTCTAACATGTATCCAGTCAGGAAGAATAAAGGCTGTTCTCTGAATGAGGCACTGAGTCCATCTTAGGCTTGTAACAACACTACCCTCTGTGGAAGTGTTTTTGCGGTTGACTGAAGTTGGAAGCTGAACACTGCCACTTATTAGCTATGTGATTTTGTCAAGCCATTTAACCTCTCTTTGCCTCTGTTCCCTATTTGAAAATTTGGCATGACAAAAACTTGCCTGGAAGAGTGGTTCTGAGGCATAAATGTGAAAATGTATGTGAATGTCCTTAGCTATGACCTGGTCCATGATAGGTGCTCAGTAAACAGATTCCAACTCCACAGATCCAGAGAAGTGGTCCCGGAATAGAGTATAGTGGGTGACAAATGGCAGAGGTCATGACCTCACTCCCAGGTGTAACCGGAAGCTGATTTCTTATTTTATTTTATTTTATTTTTTAACATCTTTATTGGAGTATAATTGCTTTACAATGGTATGTTAGTTTCTGCTTTACAACAAAATGAATCAGTTATATATATACATATGTTCCCATATCTCTTCCCTCTTGCATCTCCCTCCCTCCCACCCTCCCTATCCCACCCCTCCAGGTGGTCACAAAGCACCGAGCTGATCTCCCTGTGCTATGCGGCTGCTTCCCACTAGCTATCTACCTTACGTTTGGTAGTGTATATATGTCCATGCCTCTCTCTCGCTTTGTCACAGCTTACCCTTCCCCCTCCCCATATCCTCAAGTCCATTCTCTAGTAGGTCTGTGTCTTTATTCCTGTCTTACCCCTAGGTTCTTCATGACATTTCTTTTTCTTAAATTCCATATATATGTGTTAGCATACAGTATTTGTCTCTCTCTTTCTGACTTACTTCACTCTGTATGAAAGATTCTAGGTCTATCCACCTCATTACAAATAGCTCAATTTCGTTTCTTTTTATGGCTGAGTAATATTCCATTGTATATATGTGCCACATCTTCTTTATCCATTCATCCGATGATGGACACTTAGGTTGTTTCCATCTCTGGGCTATTGTAAATAGAGCTGCAATGAACATTTTGGTACATGATTCTTTTTGAATTATGGTTTTCTCAGGGTATATGCCCAGTAGTGGGATTGCTGGGTCATATGGTAGTTCTACTTGTAGTTTTTTAAGTAACCTCCATACTGTTATCCACAGTGGCTGTATCAATTTACATTCCTACCAACAGTGCAAGAGGGTTCCCTTTTCTCCACACCCTCTCCAGCATTTATTGTTTCTAGATTTTTTGATGATGACCATTTTGACTGGTGTGAGATGATATCTCATTGTAGTTTTGATTTGCATTTCTCTAATGATTAGTGATGTTAAGCATTCTTTCATGTGTTTGTTGGCAGTCTGTATATCTTCTTTGGAGAAATGTCTATTTAGGTCTTCTGCCCATTTTTGGATTGGGTTATTTGGTTTTTTTGTTATTAAGCTGCATGAGCTGCTTATAAATTTTGGAGATTAATCCTTTGTCAGTTGCTTCATTTGCAAATATTTTCTCCCATTCTGAGGGTTGTCTTTTGGTCTTGCTTATGGTTTCCTTTGCTGTGCAAAAGCTTTGAAGTTTCATTAGGTCCCATTTGTTTAATTTTGTTTTTATTTCCATTTCTCTAGGAGGTGGGTCAAAAATGATCTTGCTGTGATTTATGTCATAGAGTGTTCTGCCTATGTTTTCATCTAAGAGTTTGATAGTGTCTGGCCTTACATTTAGGTCTTTAATCCATTTTGAGCTTATTTTTGTGTATGGTGTTAGGGAGTGATCTAATCTCATACTTTTACATGTACCTGTCCAGTTTTCCCAGCACCAATTATTGAAGAGGCTGTCCTTTCTCCACTGTACATTCCTGCCTCCTTTATCAAAGATAAGGTGACCATATGTGCGTGGGTTTATCTCTAGGCTTCCTATCCTGTTCCATTGATCTATCTGTTTTTGTGCCAGTACCATACTGTCTTGATTACTGTAGCTTTGTAGTATAGTCTAAGGCAGGGAGCCTGATTCCTCCAGCTCCGTTTTTTGTTCTCAAGATTGCTTTGACTATTCGGGGTCTTTTGTGTTTCCATACAAATTTTGAAATTTTTTGTTCTAGTTCTGTGAAAAATGCCAGGGGTAGTTTGATAGGGATTGCATTGAATCTGTAGATTGCTTTGGGTAGTAGAGTCATTTTCACAATGTTGATTCTTCCAAGAACATGGTATATCTCTCCATCTATTTGTATCATCTTTAATTTCTTTCATCAGTGTCTTATAATTTTCTGCATATAGGTCTTTTGTCTCCTTAGGTAGGTTTATTCCTAGATATATTATTCTTTTTGTTGCAGTGGTAAGTGGGAGTGTTTTCTTGATTTCACTTTCAGATTTTTCATCATTAGTGTATAGGAATGCCAGAGATTTCTGTGCATTAATTTTGTATCCTGCTACTTTACCAAATTCGTTGATTAGCTCTAGTAGATTTCTGGTGGCATCTTTAGGATTCTCTATGTATAGTATCATGTCATCTGCAAACAGTGACAGCTTTACTTCTTCTTTTCCGATTTGGATTCCTTTTATTTCCTTTTCTTCTCTGATTCCTGTGGCAAAAACTTCCATAACTATGTTGAATAATAGTGGTGAGAGTGGGCAACCTTGTCTTGTTCCTGATCTTAGTGGAAATGCTTTCAGTTTTTCACCATTGAGGACAATGTTGGTGGTGGGTTTGTCATATATGGCCTTTATTATGTTGAGGAAAGTTCCCTCTATGCCTACTTTCTGCAGGGTTTTTATCATAAATGGGTGTTGAATTTTGTCAAAAGCTTTCTCTGCATCTATTGAGATGATCATATGGTTTTTCTCCTTCAATTTGTTAATATGGTGTATCACGTTGATTGATTTGCGTATATTGAAGAATCCTTGCATTCCTGGAATAAACCCCACTTGATCATGGTGTATGATCCGTTTAATGTGCTGTTGGATTCTGTTTGCTAGTATCTTGTTGAGGATTTTTGCATCTATGTTCATCAGTGATATTGGCCTGTAGTTTTCTTTCTTTGTGACATCCTTGTCTGGTTTTGGTATCAGGGTGATGGTGGCCTCGTAGAATGAGTTTGGGAGTGTTCCTCGCTCTGCTATATTTTAGAAGAGTTTGAGACGTATAGGTGTTAGCTCTTCTCTAAATATTTGATAGAATTCACCTTTGAAGCCATCTGGTCCTGGGCTTTTGTTTGTTGGAAGATTTTTAATCACAGTTTCAATTTCAGTGCTTGTGATTGGTCTGTTCATATTTTCTATTTCTTCCTGATTCAGCCTTGGCAGGTTGTGCATTTCTAAGAATGTGTCCATTTCTTCCAGGTTGTCCATTTTATTGGCATAGAGTTGCTTGTAGTAATCTCTCATGATCTTTTGTATTTCTGTAGTGTCAGTTGATACTTCTCCTTTTTCATTTCTAATTCTATTGATTTGCGTCTTCTCCCTTTTTTTCTTGATGAGTCTGGCTAATGGTTTATCAGTTTTGTTTATCTTGTCAAAGAACAGCTTTTAGTTTTATTGATCTTTGCTATAGTTTCCTTCATTTCTTTTTCATTTATTTCTGATCTGATTTTTATTATTTCTTTCCTTCTGCTAACTTTGGGGGTTTTTTGTTCTTCTTTCTCTAATTGCTTTAGGTGCAAGGTTAGGTTGTTTATTCGAGATGTTTCCTGTTTCTTAAGGTAGGATTGTATTGCTATAAACTTCTCTCTTAGAACTGCTTTTGCTGCATCCCATAGATTTTGGGTCGTCGTGTCTCCATTGTCATTTGTTTCTAGGTATTTTTTTATTTCCTCTTTGATTTCTTCAGTGATCACTTCGTTATTAAGTAGTGTATTGTTTAGCCTCCATGTGTTTGTATTTTTTTACAGAGCTTTTCCTGTAATTGATATCAAGTCTCATAGCGTTGTGGTCGGAAAAGATACTTGATACAATTTCAATTTTCTTAAATTTACCAAGGCTTGATTTGTGACCCAAGATGTGATCTATCCTGGAGAATGTGCCATGAGCACTTGAGAAAAATGTGTATTCTGTTGTTTTTGAATGAAATGTCCTATAAATATCAATTAAGTCCATCTTGTTTAATGTATCATTTAAAGCTTGTGTTTCCTTATTTATTTACATTTTGGATGATCTGTCCATTGGTGAAAGTGGGGTGTTAAAGTCCCCTACTATGAATGTGTTGCTGTTGATTTCCCCTTTTATGGCTGTTAGTATTTGCCTTATGTATTGAGGTGCTCCTATGTTGGGTGCATAAATATTTACAATTGTTATATCTTCTTCTTGGATCGATCCCTTGATCATTATGTAGTGTCCTTCTTTGTCTCTTGTAATAGTCTTTATTTTAAAGTCTATTTTGTCTGATATGAGAATTGCTACTCCAGCTTTCTTTTGGTTTCCATTTGCATGAAATATCTTTTTCTATCCCGTTATTTTCAGTCTGTATGTGTCTCTAGGTCTGAAGTGGGTCTCTTGTAGACAGCAAATATATGGGTCTTGTTTTTGTATCCATTCAGCCAATCTGTGTCTTTTGGTGGGAGCATTTAGTCCATTTACATTTAAGGTAATTATCGATATGTATGCTCCTATTCCCATTTTCTTAATTGTTTTGGGTTTGTTATTGTAGGTCTTTTCCTTCTCTTGTGTTTCTTGCCTAGAGAAGTTCCTTTAGCAGTTGTTGTAGAGCTGGTTTGGTGGTGCTGAACTCTCTCAGCTTTTGCTTGTCTGTAAAGGTTTAATTTCTCCATCAAATCTGAATGAGATCCTTGCTGGGTAGAGTAATCTTGGTTGCAGGTTTTTCTCCTTCATCACTTTAAATATGTCCTGCCAGTCCCTTCTGGCTTGCAGAGTTTCTGCTGAAAGATCAGCTGTTAACCTTATGGGGATTCCCTTGTGTGTTATTTGTTGTTTTTCCCTTGCTGCTTTTTATATGTTTTCTTTGTATTTAATTTTTGACAGTTTGATTAATGTGTGTCTTGGCATATTTCTCCTTGGATTTATCCTGTATGGGACTCTCTGTGCTTCCTGGACTTGATTAACTATTTCCTTTCCCATATTAGGGAAGTTTTCAAGTATAATCTCTTCAGATATTTTCTCAGTCCCATTCTTTTTCTCTTCTTCTTCTGGAACCCCTATAATTCGAATGTTGGTGTGTTTAATGTTGTCCCAGAGGTCTCTGAGACTGTCCTCAGTTATTTTCATTCTTTTTTCTTTATTCTGCTCTGCAGTAGTAATTTCCACTATTTTGTCTTCCAGGTCGCTTATCCGTTCTTCTGCCTCAGTTATTCTGCTATTGATCCCTTCTAGAGTATTTTTAATTTCATTTATTGTGTTGTTCATCATTGCTTGTTTCCTCTTTAGTTCTTCTAGGTCCTTGTTAAATGTTTCTTGCATTTTGTCTATTCTATTTCCAAGATTTTGGATCATCTTTACTATCATTATTCTGCATTCTTTTTCAGGTAGACTGCCTATTTCCTCTTCATTTGTTAGGTCTGGTGGGTTTTTATCTTGCTCCTTCATCTACTGTGTGTTTTTCTGTCTCCTCATTTTGCTTATCTTACTGTGTTTGGGGTCTCCTTTTTGCAGGCTGTAGGTTTGTAGTTCCCGTTGTTTTTGGTGTCTGTCCCCAGTGGCTAAGGTTGGTTCAGTGGGTTATGTAGGCTTCCTGGTGGAGGGGACTAGTGCCTGTGTTTTGGTGGATGAGGCTGGATCTTGTCTTTCTGGTGGGCAGGTCCACGTCTGGTGGTGTGTTTTCGGGTGTCTGTGGACTTATTATGATTTTAGGCAGCCTCTCTGCTAATGGGTGGGGTTGTGTTCCTGTCTTGCTAATTGTTTGGCATAGGATGTCCAGCACTGTAGCTTGCTGGTCGTTGAGTGAAGCTGGGTGCTGGTGATGAGATGGAGATCTCTGGGAGATTTTCGCCATTTTATATTATGTGGAGCGGGAGGTCTCTTGTGGACCAGTGTCCTGAAGTTGGCTCTCCTACGTCAGAGGCACAGCATTGACTCCTGGCTGCAGCACCAAGAGCCTTTCATCCACACGGCTCAGAATAAAAGGGAGAAAAAGTAGAAAGAAAGAATTAGTAGAAGTAGAAAGAAAGAAAGAAAGGAGGGAGGGAGGGAGAGAGGAAGGAAGGAAGGAGGGAAGTAAGAAAAAAAGAAAGAAAGAAGATAAAGTAAAATAAAATAAAGTAAGATAAAATATAATAAAGTTATTAAAATAAAAAAAAAATTATTAAGAGAAAAAAACGGACAGATAGAACCCTAGGACAAATGGTGGAAGCAAAGCTATACAGACAAAATCTCACACAGAAGCATACACATACACACTCACAAAAAGAGGAAAAGGGGAAAAAAATCATAAATCTTGCTCTCAAAGTTCACCTCCTTAATTTAGGGTGATTCGTTGTCTATTCAGGTATTCCACAGATGCAGGGCACATCAAGTTGATTCTGGAGGTTTAATCCGCTGCTCCTGAGGCTGCTGGGAGAGATTTCCCTTTCCCTTCTTTGTTCGCACAGCTCCCAGGGGTTCAGCTTTGGATTTGGCCCCGCCTCTGCGCGTAGGTCGCCGGAGGGCGTCTGTTCTTCGCTCAGACAGGACGGGGCTAAAGGAGCCGCTGATTCGAGGGCTCTGGCTCACTCAGGCCTGGGGGAGGGAGGGGCACGGCGTGCGGGGCGGGCCTGCGGCGGCAGACGCCAGCGTGACGTTGCACCAGCCTGAGGCGCGCCGTGCGTTCTTCCGGGGAAGTTGTCCCTGGATCGCGGGACCCTGGCCGTGGCGGGCTGCACAGGCTCCCCGGAAGGGGGGTGTGGATAGTGACCTGTGCTCGCACACAGGCTTCTTGGTGGTAGCAGCGGCGGCCTTAGCGTCTCATGCCTGTCTCTGGGGTCCGCGCTTTTAGCCGCGGCTTGCGCCCGTCTCTGGAGCTCCTTTAAGCAGCGCTCTTAATCCCCTGTCCTCGCGCACCAGGAAACAAAGAGGTAAGAAAAAGTCTCTTGCCTCTTCGGCGGGTCCAGACTTTTCCCCGGACTCCCTCCCGGCCAGCCGTGGCGCAGTAACCCACTGCAGGCTGTGTTCATGCCGCCAGTCTTCTCCCTGTGCTCCAACGCTCCAACGGAAGCCCGAGCCTCAGCTCGCAGCCCCGCCCGCCCCGGCGGGAGAGCAGACAAGCCTCTCAGGCTGGTGAGCGCTGGTCGGCACCAATCCTCTGTGCGGGAATCTCTCCGCTTTGCCCCGACCACCCCCGTTGCTGTGCTCTCCTACGCGGCTCCGAAGCTTTCTCCCTCCGCCACCCGCAGTCTCCGCCCGCGAAGGGGCTTCTAGTGTTTGGAAACCTTTCCTCCACAGCTCCCTCCCACTGGTGTAGGTCCCGTCCCTATTCTTTTGTCTCTGTTTATTCTTTTTTCTTTTGCCCTACCCAGGGACGTGCGGGTTTTTTTGCCTTTTGGGAGGTCTGAGGTCTTATGCCAGCGTTCAGTAGGTGTTCTGTAGGAGTTGTTCCACGTGTAGATGTATTTCTGGTGTATCTGTGGGGAGGAAGGTGATCTCCGCGTCTTACTCTTCCGCCATCTTCCCAGAAGCTCCCCGCAAGCTGATTTCTGTGCCTCTATGTGACCCCCAGGTAAGAGACCCAGGGACCTCTAATGTCAGCTTCTTCCCTCTGTTATGCTTTCCCTTCTGTTCTCATTGTACCCCAACTCTGACTAGAGGCAAAGCATCAGTTAGGTCAAACAGCCTTCATAACATTGAAGTCAACAAACAGGGAATGATCACCAGAGGGTGGAGTGAAGGGTATGAAGGGAGGAGCGGTGAGCACTGGAAATAACACACGAAGACTGGGCCACCTTTGATCTTAGGACCCATGTTTCAGATTGCAGAAGTTTTGGTAGGTTACTGTGAAAATCCTGATTTCTCGGATTTTTCTGTGAAAAATTAGAAGATCACACAAGTCAAGTTCACATTCCCTCATGGCAAGAGTCTGTTGAAGCCAAGTAGGAGCCAACAAATGAGGTGGCCCAGCCCTTCTTGAACTTGACAGTTGCTTCCACTCCTTTTTATCTGCCCTGTATCCAGTCTGAATACTGGTTTCCATTTGTTATCTCCATGCATGACTGTTTCTCTTAGCTAACTGTACTATTTACACGGTAGGGAGCTAGCAGAAAAGATAAGATCAGTTTGAGTGTTAGAAAAATAATCTTGGAAGTTGAAGGATTTGTAACTGTGAGAGGGAGATAAAGTGAAAGAGAAGGATTAGAGATCAAAAGTAGAAAGATCAGCTTAGGGACTACAGTAGTTTACACTAAACATCAAGAACATTCCAACCGGGCAGTAGCCCTGGAGGTGGGGAGAGGATAGATAGGTTGGGGGCAAAATTGAGGGAGCTGGTGACTGAACATGGAGGGTGAATGAAGGAAATGGAGAATTTCAGGGCTCAAAATAAGTCAAGGCTATGCACATGGGTCTTTATTACAACAGTTTTTGTTTAGTAGCAGAAAAATAGAAACCAAGTGAGTGCCCATCAAAGGAAAATGGTTGAAGATACCATGGTATGTCCATGCTCTGGGACACTGTACTGCCATTGTCAGGAATAAGTCAGATCCAAACCAGCTGCCATGCAGGGATTTCCTCCGAGTGTATTTAGGTAAAATGCACTGAGGAACATTTATGAGATGATTCCATTAATGAAAAAGCAACAACCCCCTAACCTACGTATGTATGTGTATGCAGAGAGGTGTGTATTCGTTCGTATATATGTACGTGTGTATGTTTGATTATGATCATATGAACAAAGGAAAAAGGATGGGAATCATTATAGTAATAGAACGTGGGAGTAAGTGGACGATGAAGGAAGTAGGAGAAAACCAAAAAAAAAAAAAAAAGAAACCAACTATATTATAAAGCGTGATCTTTGGATTTTTAAAGAATGCATATTTTATTTTTGTCGAATTGCGTATGTGTGTGTAACCATTGAAAAGGTGCATGAAATGGATACATGGGGTCTGAGGGATTCCAGTTGATTTTAATTTCTTAGAGTTATAGATTATTTATAAAATTGATATAAACTCCCCACAATATGTGAACCTAAAACTGCTTAACAAATGAAGTTTGCTAATTTTGTAAAAACCCACAAGAGATCTCTTTTCATTGTAGACAAGCACAAATCGAGGTATATTTTTCAATCATCTCAATATTCCTCTCATTTTACATTTAAATCGTGCCATGGCTATTTCCCAGCTGGGTGAACTCAGGCAATTTACTTAATCTCTCTCTCTCCGCCTAATTTTTCTTATTTGAAAAATGGGAAAGATCATCTTAACCCTGAAATGTTGTTGCTAGGATCAAAGGAAAGAAGATCCATAAAGTGTCTGGCCCCTGGGAGGCTCTCCTTAGATGACAGCTACTATTTTTAGTACTTTTAGAGAATACTTTACCCCTACCCTGCTCACAAGTGTGACATGATTGATGGTTTCAGCCATGGCCTTCAGTGCCTCCTGAACCTCCAGATACTTTTCCGTCCAGTTCCAATGATAACGCTCCCTCTCCTTTTCTTTAGACTTTAATCAGTTACTTGAGGCCAAGGAAGGGATTCTGGGCCACTGGCCAGTGAGCAGGCATCAGGGCTCAGTTTCTTTCTCATCCTATTTTTAGCTGATCAGACGTCTTAGTTCAAAACTTACCATCAGATTTAAGTCATTTTCAAGCCTTCTGATCATGTTTAACAAGTAAAAGCCTTTCGAGGGGCACGTTTTTGCAAGTTTCGTAAGTTTTATTTTTGCAAGTTTTGCTCACAATGTAAAGAAAAAGATGAAATGAAGGTGGGATTTAGGTGTGATAACATTACTAAGTGCTAGGTAAGATTTACAGAGCCACCGTCCCTCCCAGCCCCATCAAAATATAATAGAAATTATTTGAACTTTGGATACAAAGAGGGTCAAATCGATTTAGAGGAATTAAAATCACCTTGTATTTGTATATTTGTTTAGTGTCTCCACTCCTGGAGAAACAAGAAATACTGAGATATTTCAGGTAGAGCTGTACTGTGTCAGCATTGAAGTTGCTTAAGGTGTTTCTGTTTTATTTTTAGCTAAGAAATTCCATATAAGTCTGGATAAAACTTAACAATTCGATTTGCCCTGTTGTCTGTTTTATTTCTAAAATAAATCATTGATATAGGGAAAATGTATAAATAAGTGTGAAAATGCAAATCCCAATCAGTTGAAAGTTTCCCTCAAAGTTTGGTTGATTCCACATAAAACCTTAGAGCAAGTCTGTCCTAGCCCCAGAGCTTTTCAAAAGGAACTACAGGGGCCCTTTTATAATGAGTTAGACTTTGGGCATTTCTTGAATTCATTAGGGGGTTTCTTCATATTTTATTTGTATAAGAATTTTATTTATTTATTTCTGAATGGAATTTCCTCTTTTTTTGGTCTCTAAATTACACTTTAATCTTCTTCAAACAGCAGATTACTTTAAATATTTTAGAAAATAAACCTTCAGATGTGGCCATTTCTGGGTAAAAATTCTATTCCATTTGATTTGCCATGATTAATAGAAAAACAGAAACCAACATTTACTGTTTGTAATGCCTTAGGCATTGTTCTAAACAGGTTTCTCAACCTCAGCACTACTGAAATTTTGGACCAGATGATTCTTTGTTGTTGAGGGCCGTCCTGTACATTGAATACCATTAAACAGCATCCCTGGCCTCTACCCACTTGATGCCAATAGCACACCTCCACCAGCTGTGACAACCAAAATGTCTCTAGACGTTGTCAAATGTCCTTTGAGGGGCAGAATCACCCCAGTTAAGTACCCACACTGTTGAAGACACTTTCACATAGGTCATTTTATTTACTCTTTACAACAGAGACTCTGAGAGTTTACGTTATTTTCCAAAGGTCACATATTGGAGTAGTGAGTGGGGTCCTGGGATTCCAATTCCAGCTGGTATAATCCCACAGTTCCTCTTTTAGAGATCATGCTGGGAAAAAAGAACAGAAAAGAAAAAGGAGAAATCTGACTTAGCTTCAAGATTTCTTAAAGCATAAAAATTATTCTCAGTGCTATTCTCTAATTATTTCTACATCCTCAAACCTTATTCTCGTCCCCAGGATGTGCTTTTAGCTGCCACCAACCCCCAGCCCTCCCTCCCAACAAATATCTCATTTTTCCCTGAGAGATGGAAGTTGTCTAAAGTGAGTTTTTTCCAGCTTTTTTCTCTTCATCTCAAAAGTCTTCCAACACCTAACCCATCCTTTACCATACTTCTTTCTAAGCCCAACCCCTCTACCTGTGCCCTTGATCACACCCCCTCTCTTCTCCCTAACCTTGCTTCATGAATGATCCCTACTACAAATGATCCCTGTGACAAGTCTTCAGTTCTTCCCTAGGCCTGAGCACATGCTTCTCCCTTTGTGATGGTTACTTTTAAGTGTCAGCTTGAGTAGACCATGCATGGTACCCAGTTATTTGGTCAAATATTATTCTAGATATTTCTGTGGAGATATTTTTTAGATGTGATTAAAAATCAGTAGACTTTGAATAAAGCAGATTACACTCCATTGGTGGGGTGGGCCTCCAATCCGTAGAAGGTTGGCCTCTCTGGAAGAAGACGAATTTTTTTTTTTAAGGAGTCTGTCAGTGGATGTAATGGTTATGCCTCAGGAGGTCTTGTCTCTATCATTTGCTTTTTCTGTTCCAGTGAAGTATGTTGTCAATCAAACTTCTTTGAAGATGAAATTCTTAGGACTGAAACTACAACTCTTGTCTGGGTCTTCACTCTACCAGCCTACCCTGAAGATTTTGGACTTGCCAAGCCTCCATAATCACAGAAACCAGTTCCTTAAAGTAAGTCTTTCTCCCTGTATATACAAATAGAAATTTGTTCTATTTCTCTGTAGAACCCTAATATACCCTCCTTTCCTAAAAAAACTTTTCCCTGAAGCTGCCTTGCATCTAAGCTCACATGCCCCTTCTCTACAAAGTCAGCTCTACTATCCTCTCTCCTTCTGCTGGCTGCTCTTACAGTCTGCATAAGGAGATGTTTGAAATAGTGGGATTTCTGCAGTGTGAAACAAGGACGTAATCTATTTCATTGTTACATTTCCAAAATATGTCTAGCACAATAACTGGAATATTGTGGGTACTTGAGCTTATTCATTTGAAATGTCAAAGCCTTTCTCTAAGTAAGGCTGAAAAACAACTGAGAAAAATGCAACCATAAACATTTCCTTTGATATTTCTGGACTAAGATGTTTGAATTTGAACTCTGTTTATTAAAAACATTCTTGCTGGGTAATTTAGTCCTCTTTTCTCTTAAAAAATGTTTTTCAGAGTTGCAGTAAAAGAGGAACCCAAGTGCATAACAAGATCAAAGAAATCATTCCCTACATCCCAGTAGTGATGAACAGACATGTGGTGAGTGGCTGGTGGACACTGTTCTACTTTACTACACGTTTAACCCCTTTGTTTCTGTCCATGGTACCTAGAATGTCCTTATAAAATCAGAACATTAGGAAAATTTTGAATTAATTATTAAAATAGATTTTTTTAAGTCAATAAGAAAAAAAAGAAACAGGGTCAGAGAAGGAGTATTACTGCTGTTAGTGAAAAACAGTATATCAGTTGAAATTTTGACCTTTAGGCTGAAAATGAGAAAGTGGGTTTTAAAACAGGAACATATTCTTAGGGAATAAGAAGGAGCTTTTAAAAATTCAGTGGGAATTTACCACTGGTATTTTTTAAAAAATTTAGCAACACTCAGGGCACTCTAAATTGAAAAGAGAAAAAATATTATCCGCAATAACAAAAACACCATAAATCAAATCACTTCTGCTTTTATATTTGTTTTATTTCTACAGTCCTTGACCATTTAGATTTATAATTTTTCCAACAATGTATTATAAATCTTTCAAACAAATCACTCTATCCATCTTATTTTTGTTTTAAATACATTTCAAAGAAAGTTGCAGATATCAGTATACTTCACTATAACCAAATGGGATTTGTTCCAGGTATGCCAGGCTAGTTCAACATTCAAAAAAATCAAATAATGTAATACACCACATCAGTAGATTAAAGAAGAAAAATCATATAATCATATCAATAGATGCTGAAAAACATTTGACATATTCAACATCCATTCATGATCAAAGCTCTCAGCAAACTAGGAATGCAGAGGAACTTCCTTAACTTGATAAAGAACATCTATAAAAGAAAAACCTATAGCGAAGACCATACTTCATGATGAGAAACTAAATGCTTTCCCCCTAAGATTGGGAACAAGGATGTCTCCTCTCCTATCTAACATCATACTGGAAGTCCTAGCTAATGCAATGAGACAAGAAAATAAATAAAGTATACAGAATGGAAAGAAAGAAATGAAACAGTCTTTGTTTCCAGATGGCATGAATGTCTATGTAGAAAATACCAAAGAATCAATCAAAAAAACTGCTGGAACTAATAAGCAATTACAGCAAAGTTGCAGGATACAAGATTACTTTCCTATATGCCAGCAGTGAACAATTGGAATTTGAAGTTATAAAAACAACACTATTTACATTAGCCTCAAAAAACATTTTTAAGAGATACTTAGGTAAAAATTTAACAAAATATATACAAGATCTGTATGACAGAAACTACAAAATGCTGGTGAAAGAAATAAAAGAATATCTAAATAAATGGAGAGACACAAGATGTTAGTTCTTCTCAACTTAATTTATGGATTCCACACATTCTCAGTCAAAATCCTGGAAAATTATTCTGTAGATATCAACAAACTGATTCAAAAGTTCATATGGAAAGGCAAAAGACCCATAAGAGCCAATACGACCCTGAAGAGGAACAGAGTCAGGGGACTGACATTACCTGGATGAAGACAGTGAGGTATTGGTGAAATAATAGATATACAGATCAGTAGAACAGAATAGAGAGTCCAGAAATAGATCCACACAAATAGAGTAACTGATCTTTGACATGGGAACAAAGGCAATTCCGTGGAGAAAGGATAATCTTTTCAACAAGTGATGCTGGAACTACTGGATATCCACATGCAAATCATCATCAATCATCATCTAGCCACAGACCTTACACTCATCCCAAAATTAATTCAAAATGGATTATAGATGTAAAAATGCAAAATTATGAAACCTCTAGAAGATAAAAAGGAGAAAATCTAGGTGACCTTGGGTTTGGTGATGAGTTTTAGATACAACATCAAAAGTGTGATCAGTGAAAGGAAAACTTGATAAGTTGGATTCCATTAAAATTTAAAACATCTGCTCTGTGAAGGACACCATTAAGAGAATGAAACGACAAGCCACAAACTGGGAGAAAATATTTGCAAAACTCATCTGGTAAAGGGCTGGTATCCAAAATATACAAAGAACTCTTAAAACTCAATAATAACGAGACAACCAATTAAAACATGGGCAAACAATTTATCTATTATTTCACCAAAGAATACATACAGATGGCAGATAAGCATATGAGAAGATGCTCAATATCATATATCCTTAGAAAATTACAAGTTAGGGAATCCCCTGGTGTTCCAGTGTTTAGGACTCAGCACTTTCACTGCCATGGACTGGGGTTCGATCCCTGGTCGGGGAACTAAGATCCTGCAAGTAGTGTGGCGCACCAAAAAAAAAAAAAAAAAAAGAGGGCTTCCCTGGTGACGCAGTGGTTGAGAGTCCACCTGCCGATGCAGGGGACACGGGTTCATGACCCGGTCCGGGAAGATCCCACATGCCGCGGAGCGGCTGGGCCCGTGAGCCATGGCCACTGAGCCTGCGCGTCCGGAGCCTGTGCTCCGCAACGGGAGAGGCCACAACAGTGAGAGGCCCGCGTACCACAAAAAAAGAAAGAAAATTACAAGTTAAAATAACCACTACACACCTATTAGAATGGCTAAAACCCAACAACAAATGCTGGTGAGG
Organism: Monodon monoceros; assembly: GCF_005190385.1. NCBI lineage: Eukaryota > Metazoa > Chordata > Mammalia > Artiodactyla > Monodontidae > Monodon > Monodon monoceros. The sequence continues at coordinate 17,373,493 of NW_021703771.1, read as the reverse complement.
ATGCAGAGCAACAGGAACTCTTGGTCATTGCTGGTGGGAATGCAAAATGTTGTAGCTACCTTGGGAGAGAGTTTGGCAATATTTTACAAAGATAAACATAGGCTCCATAAATCCAGTCATGTTGCTCCTAGGAATTTACCTAAATGAGTTGAAAACATGTCCACCCCAAAATCTGCACACGAATGTTTATAGCAGCTTTATTCGTGATTGCCAAAACTTGAAAGCAACCAAGATGTCCTTCACTAGGTGAATGGATAAACAAACTGTTATACATCCAAACAATGGAATATTATTCAACGATAAAAAGAAATGATCTATTAAACCATGAAAAGACACAAAGAAACCTTTAGTGTATATTGCTTTATGAAAGAAACCAATTTGAAAAGGCTACATATGGTATGTTATGGACTGATTGTGTTCCCCCAAAATTCAAATGTTGGAGCTCTAACCCCCAATTTGACTGTATTTGGAGATAGGGCATTTGGGGAGGTAATTAAGGTTAAATGAAGTCATAAGTGTGGGGCCCTAATTGGATAGGACTGGTATCCTTAAAAGAGAGGAAAAGACACCAGCACTCTCTCTCTTTCTCTGCCCACACACAGACAAGAGGCCATGTGAGGACACAGCAAGATGGAGACCATCAACAAGCCAGGAGGAGAGATCTCACCAAACACCAACCCTGATGGCACCTTGTTATTGGCCCTCTGGCCCCCAGAACTGTGAGAAAAAAATCTGCTGTTTAAGCCACCCAGTTTGTGTTATCTTCTTATGGCAACCCGAACAGAGAAATACATGGTATGATTCCAAATATCAGCTATCTGAAATAGGCAAGACTATAGAGACAATAAAAAGACCGGTGTCTGCCAGAGGTTCAGGAAAAGGGAGGGAGATTTGAATAGGTAGAGTTCAGGGCATTTCTGGGACTGTGAAACTATTCTATGTGATACTGTAATGATGGATACATGAGCTTATTCATTTGTCAAAACCCATGGAACATACAGCACAGAGAATGAGCCACAATGTAAACTATGGACTTTAATAATGATGTACATTATTTAATAATAATGTATCAATATTGGTTCACCAATGTTAACAAATGCACCACACTAATGCAAGACGTTAATAATGGGTGAGACTCTATGCATGAGTTATTAATACTTTCTCTGCACTTTTTCTACAAACCTACTCTAAAAAATAAAGTTTATTAAGACTTATAAAAATTAATATTCTAAATGTTAAAAATTAGCATCATGGATAACTACCAGTTTTTTCTTCACAGTTATGTGTACTTTAATATAGTACCTATATTATCCAGTTGTCTGTCTTGTTCTTGAAAGTATTTTTCTGATTTGCTGTTGACATTTTAAAGTTAAGGGTTTTGTTTGTTTGTTTGTTTTACGGAAGACTAGCCCCAGGTCAACTAAGAATGTAGCATATTTGTGACCTAAAGATGACAAGGTTGGTCTGCTTTTTAAAGAAACATAACAGTCACCTCGAATACTTGAAAACACTGCATATTTAGTTATTTTCACATTTGCCATTAGTCTACCATGTGGAGAAGGTGAAGATGAGAAGTTAGAGTCGTCCAGCTCCCCTTAGAAAGTAGTTGCACTTCACCAAGATGGGGCAAGCCTGCCTGCGAGCTAGCACCTTGCTTGAAGTGATGGTGGTTGCCGGGAACCATATATGCCCCAAATCTCATACACCCCTTTTTCCAGAGACATTAAAGAAGGATTCTGACTTTGTATTGAGTATCTACAAAACCTAAAGCATACATTATCCCTTCTAAGTAAATTCTCAGGACCACTCACCTTTTACTGCCCCCCTCCCCTCCTACCCTTCTTCCTCTATTTTTTATCCCTGGTCCTATGTTCCTATGTTCCAGCATTCAGTATCTGCTCTGCTCTCTCCACTTCCTTTCTTCTTCCTTCTGGTACCTTCTGTATCATTTTCTCCAATATATCTTTCAGTTTATTTTATATCATTTATTGTTAAAACCACCTATTAATGTTTTGTTTTGTTTTTTTAAAATTCTTTTATTTCAGAGAATTTCAAAGTTCTCCAAACATACACATATACAAAATAGACAGAAGAGTAAAATGAATGCTCATAGCCCTGTGGCCCTGCTTCAATAATTGTCTTTTTTCATTTTTTTTAAACCAATGGATTTTAATATAACAGAGTATCATAAGATGTTTTTTTCATTTATATTCCCATATTTTCTCTACAACTAAGTATTATTTGAAGCAAATCTGATAATCTGTTTTCAAGACTGCTTTTATTTATTTTTATAATTTTTATTGGAGTATAGTTGATTTACAACGTTGTGTTAGTTTCAGCTGTACAACAAAGTATCTCCACTCTTTTTAAAATTCGTTTCCCATATAGGCCATTACAGAGTATTGAGTAGAGTTCCCTGTGCTATACAGTAGGTCTTTATTACTTATCTATTTTGTATATAGTAGGGTGTATATGTCAATCCCAATCTCCCAATTTATCCCTCCCCCCACTTAACCCCTGGTAACCATAAGTTTGTTTTCTACATCTATAACTCTATTTCTCTTTTGTAGATAAGTTCATTTGTACCCTTTTTTTAGATTCCACATATAAGCGATATCATATTATATTTGTCTTTTTCTGACTTACTTCACTCAGTATGACTCTAAGTCCATCCATGTTGCTGCAAATGGCATTATTTCATTTTTTATGGCTGTGTAATATTCCATTGTATATATGTACCACATCTTCTCTATCCCTTCATCTGTTGATAGACATTTAGGTTGCTTCCATGTCCTGGTTATTGTAAATAGTGCTGCAATGAACATTGTGGTACATGTTTCTTTTTGAATTATGGTTTTCTCTGGGTATATACCCAGTAGTGGGATTGCTGGGTCATATGGTAGCTGTATATTTAGTTTTTTAAGGAACCTCCGTACTGTTCTCCATAGTGGCTATACCAATTTACATTCCCACCAACAGTGTAGGAGGGTTGGCTTTTCTGCCCACAGTATCGCCTCACACCGGTCAGAATGGCCATCATCAAAAAATCTACAAACAATAAATGCTGGAGAGGGTGTCAAGACTGCTTTTAAACACATGGCTATCTCTCCTTGATAGGCATTCCCTGGCCCCTGCTTGTTTGTTCATCCTCTAGGAGATTCTATCAGAGCCTTAGGGTATAGTGAGAAAAGATTGGGAAAGTGTAGCATACCAGGGCAGAGAGAAGAAGCTGACACTAGAGATCTCGAAGCTATTGCCTCTACTGGGAGTCATGTGGCACGGTGATCAGTTTGTAATTAGAGTGTAGTAGTGACCTCTCTCATATGTCACCTGTTTTATTCTGCTCCTGGGGCCCTCCTCTGGGCCCATGGCTTGTGGCTCAAGAAATTGATGCTCTGAGTCCCTTTATTGTATTTGTGTTGAAGTACTTTCAAGACAGACCTCACATAATTTCTTCAGACACATTTCTGAGGAATGTGAGCTCACAAGGAAACAAGGCATGTGAGCAAGATCCAGGAGACCCAGACCCACAGAGATTGCAGACATTGGAATTATTGGACATAACATTTTAAATAAGTTTGTTTACTATGTTTAAAGGAATAAAAGAGGACATTGAAAATATGTGTAAGGATCAAGAGATTCATTTTTAAAAGACCAAGCAGATCTGAAAAAAGAACCAAATAGACTTTTTTTTGAAATGAGACTGCGAAAACTGAAATTAAAAGCTCAATATTGTCATGGATGAGATAGTCATGCCAGAAACATTGAACCTAGATGTGATTAAACCTCTGATTCCAACTATCAGTTTACAGGTGCGAGAGGAACTAAACCACAGATAAGCAACTGGCAAAATCCAAATTGTAGAAAATTCCACAGGACAAACAACTCATTAAAAAAAAAAAAAATTGCAAGGAAAAGAAAATATGGAGGAGAACCTATTGATTCAATAGCAGCATAAAAGACATATTTACCAATTGCAATATTCATAGTTTGCTTGATTCAAGCAACTTGTAAAAAATATGACATTTAGGATACAATTGGAAATTTGAATAGTTACTGGATGTTGAGCCTACCCATGGATAATAAGCGGTTATTGTTAATTAGGGGTGTGATCATGGTATAGTGACTTTTTGTAAAAACAGGAGTTACTATCTTTTATACATACATACTGAAATACTTATGGGTTTCTGTTTTCCTTGCATTGTGAGCAGAGAATTAGCATGATCAGTCATTCTGGTTCACCTAACTCTCCCAGTTTTAGCACTTAACCCCTTAGTCCCAGGCTAACCGGGATGATTGGTCACTCTAGTCTAATGTCAGTTCTTTAAAATTGGTTGAGTTATCAAATTATGATTAGATTATCCCTGTTAATTATTTTGTCTCTTTGGATATTCTTGAAATGAGTTAAAATCTGACACTTTTAATACGATTTTTTGGTGATTTTATCATTATAATTCTGTTAAGTTTTGTTACACATATTTTGAGGCTCTATTTAAGATACATAGAAGTTTATAAATGTTCTATCTTCTTGAATCCTTTAATTTCCTTATAGTCCTCCTTTTGATCCCTATTAATGCATTTAATTCTAAATTTTATCTTATTATATTAGTATTGCTACATCAGCTTTCTTTGGTTAGTACTTGCTGGGTATATCTATTTCCATACTTTTATTTTCAACCTTTCTGGGTGATTTTCTGGTAATTTTGTCTCCTATATGTAGCATATACCAAGATTTTTTTTAATTTTAATTTTTTTATTGAAGTACAGTTGACTTACAATGTTGTGTTAATTTCTGCTGTACAGCAAAGTGATTCAGTTTTTTATATATATATATATATATATATTCTTTTTCAAATTCTTTTCCATTATGGTTTATTACAGGACATTGAATATATTTCCCTGTGTTATACAGTAGGATCTTGTTGTTTATCTATTTTATGTATAGTAGTTTGTATCTGCCAATCCCAAACTCCTAATTTATCCCTCCTCCACCGCCTTTCCCCTTTGGTAACCATAAATTTGTTTTCTATATCTGTGAGTCTGTTTCTATTTCATAGAAAAGTTCATTTGTATTATATTTTAGATTCCACATATAAGTGATATCACATGGTATTTGTCTTTCTCTTTCTGATTTACTTCACTTAGTATGATAAGTGAAGTAAACCATCCATGTTGCTGCAAATGGCATTATTTCCTTCTTTTTATGGCTGAGTAATATTCCATTGTATAGATGTACCACATCTTCATCCATTCATCTGTTGATGGACATTTAGGTTGTTTCCATGTCTTGGCTATTGTAAATAGTGCTTCTGAGAACACTGGAGTGCATGTATCTTTTCGAATTATAGTTTTGTCTGGATTTATGCCCAGGAGTGGGATTGCAGGATCATATGGCAACTCTATTTTTAGTTCTTTAAGGAATCTCCATACTGTTTTCCATAGTGGCTGCACCAATTTGCATTCCCACCAACAGGGTAAGAGGGTTCCCTTTTCCCCATACCCTCTCCAGCATTTGTTATTTGTAGACTTTTTAATGATGGTCACTCTGACCAGTTTGAAGTGATACCGCATTGTAGTTTTGATTTGCATTTCTTTAATAATTACTGATGCTGATGCATCTTTTCATGTGCCTACTGGCCATCTGTATGTCTTCTTTCGAGAAATGAAGATTTATTTTTTTAAATTGATAATCTCTATCTTTTGATAGGTGAAGATAGTTCATTGAAATATATTAGAATTTTTCTTATTTCTACTATCTTAGTTTGGGTTTTCTGTTTAACCTCCTCTTTATCTATTTCCCTTTTCCTCTTCCTGTGTTCTCATTAAATGATAAACTTTTCTATATACCCTTTACATCCTCAGAGGTTTTGTAAAATAAGGATTGTTTTTCTATTATGATTTTCGGTTTTATATTTTAGTAGTTACCTTGAGCACAGCACGCCTTTGGCTTCAGCAGGACTCTCACTCTTAAATGTCCTGCTTTTCTGGTTCTTGGAAATGTTTATATTCTGTTGAGCCTGATTATGTCTTTGTCAGCCTCTCTTATTTGCATTTTACATAAATTTCTGTGTAGAAATCATTGCTGTCTTTTAGAAGTAAATATTGACCTTCAAAGCATTAACTTATTATTAACAACCTTGAGCGGAATTCAGCCATTCAAGCTACTCATTTCTTACATACAAGTTAAAGATCCTTTATTTTTCTTTCTCTTTTTGTATTTTAGATAATGTATTGTCAAAATTTTACAAATTTATACAGTTTATAGAATATTTTTAACATATCACATATTCAAAATGCAAAGTTACTTATTAAGGTATAATTTGTATAAAATACACAAATCTTAAAAACACAACTTGATAAAATTTTACACATTTATAAATCTGTGTAACCACCACCAATCAAGATGTAGAACATGTCTGTCTTCCCAAAAAAGTTCCTGTGGTATCTTCCCAGACAAAACCAACCTCTGAGGTAACCATTATGCTAATTTCTATCACTGTGGAAAAGCTTTGCCTATCCTAAAACTTCATATAAATGGAATCCTGCACTATATACTCCTTTGTATCGAGCTTCTTTGCTCTCAATATCTTTTTCAGTTTCATCCTTATTGTTGTGTATATCAGTACATTCCTTTTTTATTGTTGTGTAGATTTCCCTTATATTAACATACCATGACTTATTCATTTGTTCCTCTTATGATGAATACTTGGATGGTTCCTAATTTTTTACTATTATAAATTAATATACTATGAAGAGTCTAGCATAAGTCTTTTTGTGGACGTAGCTGTGCCATAGAAAAGACACTTGTTTAACTTTGAATAGAAACAGCCAAAGAACAACGTATGAGAGTCTCAATTACTCCACATCTTGCCAACACTAGAAACTGTCAGTCTTTAACTGTAGAATTAAAGAGGGTGTGTAGAAGTATCTCTTGTTTTTAATTTGCATTTCCCTGATAAGTAATGTTGTTGAATAATTTTCTTATGCTCGTTGACTAGATATTTTATTTTGTAAATTATCTCCTAAATCTTTGGCCTTTTTAAAAATTAGGTTGTTTGCCCTATTATTATTGAACTGTAAGAGTCCTTCATATATTCTGGATACAAGTCCTTTGTCAGATATATGTTTTTCCAGGCTCTGGAGTGCCTTTTCACTTCCTAAAGAGTATATTTTGATAAGCAGACTTTTAGATTTTGATGATGACCAATTTATCAGTTAAAAATTTTTATGGTCAGTGCTGTTTGTTCCCTGTTTTAAAAATCTTTGTCTGTCTCAAGGTAGCTTTAGCTTTCAAATTTACACTTGATCTACCCAGAATTGATTTTTGTGTATGGTGAGAGATAACATCAAATATTTTTTTTTTCTCTAGGAATATCCAGTTGCTCTAGCAGCATTTATTAATAAGACCATCCTTCCTCTTTGAAATGCATGAGTGTCATTGTTGTAAATAAAGTGACCAAATATATATGTGTTTATTTCTGAACTCTCTCTTTAGTTCTATCAATCTGTTTGTCTGTCTTTTTGCCAATACCTCACTATCTTAATTACCAAGCCTTAGAGTAAGTTTAAAATCTGTTAGTATAGGTCTTCCAACTTGGTTCCTTTTTTCTTTTTTTTTTTAAATAGTTTTGGCTAGTCTATGTCCTTTGCATTTCCCAATAAATTATAGATCAGATGATTGATCTCTATGCACAAAATATTAAGCCTTCTGGGATTTTCATTGGAATAGCATTAAATTTATAGATCAATTTAGGGATAATTGATATCTTAATAATATCAAGCCTGTGGTATATCTCTCCATTTATTTAGGTCTTCTTTAATTTTTCAGAGCACTGTTTGATAGTTTTTAGCATGTACATCTTGCACACTTTTTGTTAATTTACTTTCCTTTTCTAGTTTCTTGAAGTGGAAGCTTAACTCCTTGATTTTAAAACTTTCTTCTTTTCCAGCATATGTGTTTAAACATATAAATCTCTTACTAAGCATTGCTTTACTTACGTCTCAAAATTTTGCTAATTTGTGTTATTATTATTTGTTCAAAATAGTTTCTAATTTACCTTGTGATTTCTTCTTTGACCAATAGATAATTTAGAAATGTGTTGCTTAATTTCCAAATATTTGGACGATTTCTAATTATTTTTTGTTACTGATTTCTAATTTAATTCCATTATCTTTGCAAAACATATTTTATATGACTTTGGTCCTTTGAAATTTATTGAGACTTGCTTTATAGCCCAGAATATGGTCTATTTTTGTGAATGATCTATTGCACTTAAGTAGTATGTGTTCTTTTTTTCTTTTTCATGGTTGTTGGCTATAATATTCTTTAAATGCTTTATTAATGTCAGATTAGGTCAGATTATTCATCTTATATATTGTGACTGATTTTTGTCTGCCTGTTCTATCAATTACAGAGAGATATGTTCTCAAATATCCATTTCTAATTATGGATTTATCTATTTATCATTTTATTTCTGTCAATTTTTACTTCCTATTTTGAATGTATGCTATCAGGCATATACACATTAAGGATTATTATATCTTCCTATTGAATTGACCCTTTCATCATTATTAAGTGCCCCTCTTTTTACCTGGGAATACTTTCTGCCTTAAAGTCTACTTTGTCTGATATTATAGCCAGAGCTATAATTTTTATAAATATAAACTTAATTTTTAAGCTTTTTGTGGTTAGTGTTTACATCTAATATGGTATTCATGTTCCTAATAATTTACTTTCAACTGTTCTGTGTCCTAATATTTAAAGTTTGTGTCTTATAAGAATATTCTTGGGTCTGTTTTTTAGTTAGTCTAATAATATCTGCCTTTTAGTTGGGATGTTTAGTCCTTTCACATTTAATGTAATTACTGACATGGATTTCAGTCTGTCATCTCACTATTTGTTTTCTATTTGTCCCATACACTTTTGCTCTTCCTTTAATGGATTTTTTTTGGATTAATCAAAATTTTCCCTCCTATTTTGTCTACCTTCTTATGCTAACTGGAAATGTTTTGATGATGTAGGGAATAAATTACTAACTTAAAAACCTTGTGCACCAAAATTCACATAGTCACAGTTCTTACCTTTATACTTTTACATTGTGGTTATTATTTTTTTTCTATGTGAAATCATTTGGTCTCCTATTACAAGGTATATGTGGGTGGTGCATATGTGTAGGGGTGTGTGTGTGTGGGGTATGTGTTATGCATATGTGAATGTGCTGCATATGTGAGTATGTGTACAAACATGTATGCTTGCACATGTCTGCATGTATAGTGTGCCATGTGTGTGTTGCCTTTAAATCCTAAATATCTAGGTGATGAATTTTTTTTTTTTTTTTTTTTTTTTTTTTTTGCGGTATGCCGGCCTCTCACCGTGTGGCCTCTCCCATTGCAGAGCACAGGCTACGGATGCGCAGGCTCAGCGACCATGGCTCACGGGCCCAGCCGCCCCGCAGCATGTGGGATCCTCCCGGACTGGGGCACGAACCCATGTCCCCTGCATCGGCAGGTGAACTCTCAACCACTGCGCCACCAGGGAAGCCCTAGGTGATGAATTTTAAGAGCACATTTCATAATTTAAAGATATCACGTCGTTAATTTCTGACTACAATGAAGTAATTCATTAAATGACAACAGACTGGTCTATCAGAATAAATGTTTCTGCCAAGCTGTTTTAGCTTGTAAGCCAGAATTTAACTCAAGTATTTGAAGAAGAAAGTTGTGCATTCATAAAATCTCTCAAGGGGAAGATATGAATGATGTTCTAATTTAATTCAATATGTATTTCCATAAAATCGTACAATAAAATTCATGAAACATAGTAAGATATCATGTCAGACACTCCTAGCATTGGAGAAACATATGCTGTATTGGTTTCATGTCAGCTTTCTTTTTTTGACTGATTTCTTAAGGAAATACCTTCCTCTCCCTCTGGTAATATGCTTGAACTTTGTTTGGAAAGCTTCAGGGCAAGGGAGGTTTGGGGCAGACTGCCTAGAGAACTTATTTCCCTTGGTGATTGATATGATCCAGGCTTACAGCATGCAGGTATGATGCAAGTCTGTACATGTGTGGAGATTATGTTTAACCAAGGGTTTTCTTGGTGAAGGGGTAAAACTGAACTCTGGGAAATTTTGAGAAATAATTCTGTGAGTTATAATTGTAACTAAGGTCTCTTTGATGTGGCTAAGTTCTTCTCTATTAGCAGTAATTATATTAATTTCTTTTACCTTGATTTTGGTACTGTGAGAAAGACAAAAAAACGAAGTCATCCATTACATGAATTCACACTTTTTAAGCACTTGTAATCCTGCCAGGCACCATGGGTAATCTAAAATGAAAAAGTCTGGGTTACTGCTTAAGGAAAACACAGTCAAGTACAGGGAGCTACATTATGAACACAAATAACCATAGGATAAGGTAGAAAGTGACATGCACCTTAAATTTGAAAAACAGAGGCTGGGATTGATCAAAGAATGCCTCCTGAAGGAGGGGACATTTGAATTGGGCCCTAAAAAATGGGTAGAAATTTGATAGCCACTGATGAAGTGAACGGTGTTCTTAGGGGCAGACACATGGTCAAATGTACAGGGATGGGTTTAGGGGAAAAGGAACAATTCTGTTTTATTGGTATATAAAGTACATAGGAAAGCAGTAATAGATAATTCAGGAAAGATAAGATAGACTATGTCAAGGAGAGTGTTAAAGGTTATTATCATTATTACTACACAATTAACTTTTTATTATTCCCCTCACTATGTGTTAAAAATAGGACCAGCTGCTGTGTAGACATGCAGAAGGAAACATGGTCTCTATGTGGATAGAAAATAAAACACAGTTCAGTTCCTCCAATTTTGAATTGTCTCCACTCTTTTCAACATTACAAACATCCTCGTTTTTTAAATGCTTTGTTTATATTAATATTTACTTATGTTTATATTTAATTATATTAAATTTATACTTACTATCCTTTATATTGGCATTAACTGGAAAGCTGGTTCAAATAGCAAAATAGTTTTCCATTGATCTGCTGCTCATGGCTACTTTCATCAGTACCACCTGCCTATAGTCCCTGTTACTTATTGAGCTTTTGTCGGCCAAGGGCATAGAGGTTTCCAGAACGTTTGTTCTCTTTCCTTAAATTTTAAGTATGCAGGGCTTCCCTGGTGGAGCAGTGGTTGAGAGTCCACCTGCCGATGCAGGGGACACGGGTTCGTGCCCCGGTCCAGGACGATCCCACATGCCACGGAGCGGCTGGGCCTGTGAGCCATGGCCGCTGAGCCTGTGCGTCCGGAGCCTGTGCTTCGCAACGGGAGAGGCCACAGCAGTGAGAGGCCCGTGTACCGCAAAAAAAAAAAAAATTTTAAGCATGCAGAACTTCAAATATACTAGCCAATCTTTAACATTAAATATCTAGGATATGTATGACCACTACTTAATAATTCCCCTGGCGTTGACCTTCTACTCTATGTTCTCCCTAGTTCTAGTCTGTGGTAGGTGGAATACAGATTCTCTTTTTTTTTAATTTACATTTATTTACCATTTACCAATAAGACTGAACATCTTTTCCTATATTTATTTTACATTCAAGTTTCTTATTCCATGAAATGACTCTCTGTCCTGCCCTTTGATCTCTCTATTAAAACATTTGTCTTTTTTGTTTGTTTTGTTACCTTTTTATTTTTAGAATTTTATTTATATTTCTATATAGCAGGTTCTTATTAATTATCCATTTTATACATATTAGTGTATATATGTCAATCCCAATCTCCCAATTCATCACACAACCACGGCTCCCCTGACCCACCACTTTCCCCCCTTGGCATCCATACATTTGTTCTCTATATCTGTGTCTCTATTTCTCCCCTGCAAACCAGTTCATCTCTGTACCATTTGTCTAGGTTTCACTTATATGCATTCATATATGATATTTGTTTTTCTCTAACTTACTTCTCTCTGTGTGATACACTCTAGATCCATCGACCTCACTACAAATAAATCAATTTCATTCCTTTTTATGGCTGAGTAATATTCCATTGTATATATGTGTCACATCTTCTTTATCCATTCATCTGTTAATGGACACTTAGGTTGCTTCCATGTCCTGGCCATTGTAAACAGAGCTGCAGTGAACATTGTGGTACATGACTCTTACTGAATTATGGTTTTCTCAGGGTATATGCCCAGTAGTGGGATTGCTGGGTCATATGGTAGTTCTATTATTAGTTTTTTAAGGAACCACCATACTGTTCTCCATAGTGGCTATATCAATTGACATTCCCACCGACAGTGCAGGAGTGTTCCCTTTTCTCTACACCCTCTCCAGCATTTATTGTTTGTAGATTTTTTGATGATGGCCATTCTGATTGGTGTGAAGTGATACCTCATTGTAGTTTTGACTTGCATTTCTCTAATAATTAGTGATGTTTAGCAGCTTTTCATGTGCTTCGTGACCATCTCTATGTCTTCTTTGGAGAAATGTCTATTTAGGTCTTCTGCCCATTTTTGGATTGGGTTGTTTTTTTTTTTAATATTGAGCTGCATGAGCTGTTTATATATTTTGGAAATTAATCCTTTGTCCACTGATTTGCATGCAGATATTTTCTCCCATTCTGAAGGTTGTCTTTTTGTCTTGTTTGTAGTTTCCTTTGCTGTGCAAAAGCTTTTAAGTTTCATTAGGTCCCATTTGTTTATTTTTGTTTTTATTTCCATTACACTAGGAAGTGGGTCAGAAAAGATCTTGCTGTGATTTATGTCAAAGAGTGTTCTTCCTGTGTTTTCCTCTAAGAGTTTTATAGTATCTGGTCTTACATTTAGGTCTCGAATCCATTTTTTTATTTTTGTGTATGGTGTTAGGGAATGTTCTAATTTCATTCTTCTACATGTAGCTGTCCAGTTTTCCCAGCACCACTTATTGAAGAGACTGTCTTTTCTCCATTGTATATCCTTGCCTTCTTTGTCATAGATTAGTTGACCATAGGTGCATGGGTTTATCTCTGGGCTTTCTATCCTGTTCCATTGATCTATATTTCTGTTTTTGTGCAAGTGCCAGGCTGTCTTGATTACTATAGCTTTGTAGTATAGTCTGACGTCAGGGAGCCTGATTCCTCCAGTTCCGTTTTTTTTCCCTCAAAACTGCATTGGCTATTCAGGGTCTTTTGTGTCTCCATACAAATTTTAAGATTTTTTCTTCTAGTTATGTAAAAAATGTCATTGGTAACTTGATAGGGATTGCATTGAATCTGTGGATTGCTTTGGGTAGTATGGTCATTTTCACAATATTGATTCTTCCAATCCAAGAACATGGTATATCTCTCCATCTGTTGGCATCATCTTTAATTTCTTTCATCAGTGTCATAGTTTTCTGCATACAGGTCTTTTGTCTCCCTAGGTAGGTTTATTCCTAGGTATTTTATTCTTTTTGTTGCCATGGTAAATGGGAGTGTTTCCTTAATTTCTCTTTCAGATTTTTCATCATTAGTGTATAGAAATGCAAGAGATTTCTGTGCATTAATTTTGTATCCTGCAACTTTACCAAATTCATTGATTAGGTCTAGTAGTTTTCTCATGGCATCTTTAGGATTCTCTATGTGTAGTATCATGTCATCTGCAAACAGTGACAGTTTTACTTCTTCTTTTCTAATTTGTATTCCTTTTATTTCTTTTTCTTCTCTGATTGCCATGGCTAGGACTTCCAAAACTATGTTGAATAATAGCAGTGAGAGTGGACATCCTTGTCTTGTTCCTGATCTTAGAGGAAATGCTTTCAGTTTTTCACCATTGAGAGTAGTGTTTGTTGTGGGTTTGTCATATATGGCCTTTATTATGTTGAGGTAGGTTCCCTCTATGCCCACTTTCTGGTGAGTTTTTATCATAAATGGTTGTTGAATTTTGTCAAAAGCTTTTTCTACATCTATTGAGATGATCATATGGTTTTTATTCTTCAATTTGTTAATATGGTGTATCACACCGATTGATTTGCATATATTGAAGAATCCTTGCATCCCTGGGATAAATCCCACTTGATCATGGTGCATGACCCTTTTAATATGTTGTTGGATTCTGTTTACTAGTATTTTGTTGAGGATTTCTGCATCTATATTCATGAGTGATATTGGTCTGTAATTTTGGGTTTTTGTAGTACCTTTGTCTGGCTTTGGTATCAGGGTGATGGTGGCCTCATAGAATGCATTTCGGAGTGTTCATTCCTCTGCAATTGTTTGGAAGACTTTGAGAAGGATGAGTGTTAGCTCTTCCTTAAATGTTTGATAGAATTCACCTGTGAAGCCATCTGGTCCTGGACTTCTGTTTGTTGGAAGATTTTTTTTTTTTTTTTTTTTTTTTTTGTGATAACGCGGGCCTCTCACTGTTGTGGCCTCTCCCATTGTGGAGCACAGGCTCCGTACATGCAGGCTCAGCGGCCATGGCCCACGGGCCCAGCCGCTCCGTGGCATGTGGGATCTTCCTGTACCGGGGCACGAACGCGCATCCCCTGCATCGGCAGGCGGACTCTCAACCACTGCGCCACCAGGGAAGCCCTGTTGGAAGCTTTTTAATCACAGTTTCAATTTCATTACTTGTGATTGGTCTGTTCATATTTTCTATTTCTTCCTGGTTCAGTCTTGGAAGGTTATACCTTTCTAAGAATTTGCATTTATTCCAGATTGTCCATTTTACTAGCATAGAGTTGCTTGTAGTAGTCTCTTAGGATGCTTTGTATTTCTGCGGTGTCTGTTGTCACTTCTCCTCTTTCATTTCTAATTTTATTGATTTGAGTCCTCTCCCTCTTTTTCTTGATGAGTCTGGCTAATGATTTATCAATTTTGTTTATCTTTTCAAAGAATCAGCTTTTAGTTTTATTGATCTTTGCTATTGTTTTCTTTGTTTCTATTTCATTTATTTCTGTTCTGATCTTTATGACTTCTTTCCTTCTGCTAACAATGGGTTTTGTTTGTCCTTCTTTCTCTAGTTCCTTTAGGTGTAAGGTTAGATTGTTTATTTGAGATTTTTCTTGTTTCTTGAGGCAGGCTTGTATTGCTATAAACTTCCCTCTTAAACTGCTTTTGCTGCATCCCATAGGTTTTGGATCATCGTGTTTTCATAGTCATTTGTCTCTAGGTACTTTTTGATTTCCTCTTTGAGTTCTTCAGTGATTTCTTGGTTATTTAGTAACATATTGTTTAGCCTCCATGTGTTTGTGGGTTTTACGTTTTTTTTCCCTGTA
This sequence comes from Monodon monoceros, assembly GCF_005190385.1. Lineage (NCBI taxonomy): Eukaryota > Metazoa > Chordata > Mammalia > Artiodactyla > Monodontidae > Monodon > Monodon monoceros. The sequence continues at coordinate 17,358,270 of NW_021703771.1, read as the reverse complement.
ATTGATTTCTGATCTCACAGCATTGTGGTCAGAAAAGATGCTTGATATGGTTTCAATTTTCTTAAATTTACTGAGGCTTTTTTGTGATCCAAGATGTGATCTATCCTGGAGAATGTTCCGTGTGCACTTGAGAAGAAAGTGTAATCTTTTGTTTTTGGATGGAATGTCCTATAAATATCAATTAAATCTATCTGGTCTATTGTGTCATTTAAAGCCTGTGTTTCCTTATTAATTTTCTATTGGGATGATCTGTCCATTGATGTAAGTGAAGTGTTAAACTCCCCTCTATTATTGTGTTACTGTCAATTTCCTCTTTTATAGCTGTTAGCAGTTGCCTTTTGTATTGAGGTACTCCTCTGTTGGGTGCATATACATTTATAATTGTTATATCTTCTTCTTGGATTGATCCGTTGATCATTATGTAGTGTCCTTCCTTGTCTCTTGTAGTGTTCTTTATTTTAAAGTCTATTTTATCTGATATGAGTATTGCTACTCCAGCTTTCTTCTGATTTCCAATTGCATGGAATATCTCTTTCCATCCCCTCACTTTCAGTTTGTATGTTTCCCTAGGTCTGAAGTGGGCCTCTTGTAGACAGCATATATATGGTTCTTGTTTTTGTATCCATTCAGTGAGCCTGTGTCTTTTGGTTGGAGCATTTAACCCATTCACGTTTAAGGTAATGATCAATATGTATGTTCCTATTACCATTTTCTTAATTGTTATGGGTTTGTTTTTGTAGGTCCTTTTCTTCTCTTGTGTTTCCCACTTAGAGAAGTTCCTTTAGCATTTGTTGTAGAGCTGGTTTGGTGGTGCTGAATTCTCTTAGCTTTTGTTTGTCTGTAAACTTTTGATTTCTCCGTCAAATCTGAATGAGATCCTCATGGCTACAGTAATCTTGGTTGCAGGTTCTTCCCTTTCATCACTTTAAATATATCATGCCACTCCCTTCTGGCTTGTAGAGTTTCTCCTGAGAAATCAGCTGTTAAGCTTATGGGAGTTCCCTTGTGTGTTTTTTGTCTTTTTTCCTTTGTTGCTTTCAATAATTTTTCTTTGTCTTTAATTTTTGTCAATTTGATTACTGTGTCTTTGCATGTTTCTCCTTGGGTTTATCCTGCCTGGGACTCTGCACTTCCTGGATTTGGGTGGCTATTTCCTTTCCCATGTTAGGGAAGCTTTTGACTATAATCTCTTCAGATATTTTCTTGGGTCCGTTCTCTCTCTCTTCTCCTTCTGGGACACCTATAATGCGAATGTTGTTGTGTTTAATGTTGCCCCAGAGGTCCCTTAGGCTGTCTTCATTGCTTTTCAGTCTTTTTTCTTTACTCTGTTCTCTGGCAGTGAATTCCACCATTCTGTCTTCCAGGTCACTTATCCATTCTTCTTCCTCATTTATTCTGCTATTGATTCCTTCTAGTGTATTTGTCATTTCAGTTATTATATTGTTCATCCTGTTTGTTTTTTAATTCTTCTAGGTCTTTGTTAAATATTTCTTGCATCTTCTCGATCTTTGCCTCCATTCTTTTTCTGAGGTCCTGAATCATCTTCACTATCATTATTCTGAATTCTTTTTCTGGAAGGTTGCTTATCTCCACTTTATTTAGTTGTTTTTCTGGGGTTCTGTCTTGTTCCTTCATCTGGTACATAGCCCTCTGCCTTTTCATCTTGTCTATCTTTCTGTGAATGTGGTTTTTGTTCCACAGGCTGCAGGATTGTAGTTCTTCTTGCTTCTGCTGTCTGCCCTCTGGTGGGTGAGGCTATTTAAGAGGCTAGTGCAAGTTTCCTGATGGGAGGGACTGGTGGTGGGTAGAGCTGGCTGTTGCTGGTTGGCTCCAACCAAAAGAGCTCAGTAAAACTTTAATCCACTTGTCTGCTGATGGGTGAGGCTGGGTTCCCTCCCTGTTGGTTGTTTGGCCTGAGGTGACCCAACACTGGAACCTACTGGGCTCTTTGGTGGGGCTAATGGTGGACTCTGGGAGGGCTCATGCCACGGAGTACTTCCCAGAGCTTCTGCTGCCAGTGTCCTTGTCCCCGTGGTGAGCCACAGCCACCCCCCGCCTCTGCAGGAGACCCTCGAACGCTAGCAGGTAGGTCTGGTTCAGTCTCCTATGGGGTCGCTGCTCCTTTCCCTGGGTCCCGATGTGCACACTACTTTGGGTGTGCCCTTCAAGTGTGGAGTCTCTTTTTCCCCCTGTGCTGTCGAAGTCCTGTAATCCAATCCCATTAGCCTTCAAAATCTGATTCTCCAGGAATTCCTCCTTCCGTTGCCGGACACCCAGGTTGGGAAGCCTGACGTGGGGCTCAGAACCTTCACTCCAGTGGGTGGACTTCTGTGGTATAAGTGTTCTCCAGTTTGTGAGTCACCCACCCAGCAGTTATGGATTTGATTCTATTGTGATTGTGCCCCTCCTACCGTCTCATTGCGGTTTCTCCTTTGCCTTTGGATGTGGGGTGTCTTTTTTGGTGAGTTCCAATGTCTTCCTCTTGATGAATGTTCAGCAGTTAGTTGTGATTCCAGTGCTCTTGCAAGAGGGAGTGAGAGCACGTCCTTCTACTCCTCCATCTTGACCCAATCTCCAAAACATTTGTCTTTTTAAAAAATTTATCCTTAGGACTATTTACATGTTTTAAATACTAATCCTTTATCAAGTATATGCCTTATAATACATGCAGTCATTTTGAGGTTTGTCTTCATTTAATTTATGGTATCTGTTGATGTACAGAAGTTTTAAATCTTAATTTAGCCTAGTTTATGAATCTTATCCTTAATGATATGTAGTTGTAAAATCTTGCCTTAAATCATCCTTTCCTAATCCAAGATCATAAAGATATTTTCCTATATTTTCTTCTTAAAATTTTAAAGTTTTTCTGTTCACATTTACATCTTTTATTCACCTGGAATCTGTTTGGGGGAATGATATGAAGCAGAGATTGAAATATAATTTTTCAGTGTGGACAACCAGCTCTTCCAGCATCCTGTCCCCAGGAGTCGGTAGTTCCTCTTTTAGTTAACAAGCTTCCATATATGTGGATCTATTTACAGACTGTTCATCAGTCTAGTTGCTCTCTCCCTGTACTAACCTACGCTGTCATAAACCACACTGTCCTAATTACAATAGCTTCGAGATATAAGATACATGATTTTTTTTAATTTTTAAATTTTTTATTGAACTTTAGTTGATTTACAATGTTGTGTTAGTTTTTGGTGTGCAGCAAAGTGATTCAGTTATATATATATATTTTTTTTTCTTTTTCATTATGGTTTATTATAGGATATTGAATATAGCTCCCTATGCTATACAGTAGGACCTTGTTGTTTATCTGTTTTATATAGAGTAGTGTACACCTGCTAATCCAAAACTCCTAATGTGTCCCTTCCCAACCTGCTTTTCCCTTTGGTAATCAAAAGTTTGTCTTCTATATCTGTGAGTGTGTTTCTGTTCTGTAAATAAGTTGATTTGTATCATAGTTTAGATTCCACATATAAGTGATATCATATAGTACCTGTCTTTCTCTTTCTGACTTCATTAAGTATAATAATTTCTAGGTCAATCCATGTTGCTGCAAATGGCATTATTTCATTATTTTTCATGGCTGAGTAGTATTCCAGTATATATAATGCTATATATACATATATATATATATATATATATATCTCCCATCTTCTTTATCCATTCACTCGTCAATGGACATTTAGGTTGCTTCCACGTCCTCAATATTGTAAATAGTGCTGCTATGAACACTGGGCTGCTTGTATCTTTTCAAATTACAGTTTTCTCTTGACATACAAGATGCATGGTATTTTTAAAAGTGGGTCCCTTTTGTTCTTCCTAAAAATTATTTTGGCAATTCCTGGCCCTTTGCTCATTCAGATGGACTTTAGGGTAATATGGTTTAACTTTCATCAAAAGTAAAAGTCCATTGGGAGAACTGAAGTCTTTATGTTACTGAGACTTCCCATGCAAGAACATTTATTTCTTTAATAGCTTTCAACAAATTCTTCCTCTTTCTATTAAAAATGTCTTACACACTTGTCAAAGATTTATTTGTAGATAACTTAAATGTTTTGTTGCTGTTATAAATGATATCTTTAAATGTTATATTTTTGAGCAATTTGTTGCTGGTTTGGGGGATGCATTTGGTTTGCATAATCATTTATCTGTTGGTTCCTTTGGATATTTTTATGTAGAAAAGCATATAAGTTGAAAATAATGATGGTTTTATGACTTTTTTTCTAATCTTTATATCTCTCTTAGTTACATAACAGCTATATATTATATGTGTATATTACTATGTATAATATAATATATGGTATACAAGTATATAGTATACAGTATATGCTATAGTATACCTATATAAATGGTATTACTATAGCAATATTATGTAATAATATACTAATTATATATATGTAATTATATATGCAGACACTATAAGTAGAAAAGGGCTAACTTGTAAAGGGCTATCTGTGATTATTTTTAGTGGTAAGTCCAGGAGCTGGTTTAAGTAACTATATTCAATAATTTACTATTAGAATTAGACCTGTAAATACATTTCAATATTTGCCTGAAATAAAATTGAATATGCTGTTTAACAGGATCCATTAACTTAGGCTCTGCAATTTAAGTCAGTTTTCCAGAAATGGTAATAAGTTTGTATTGACCCAATACAACTTTGCCACTAAGTATTCCTGAGGACCAAAGACGTAGTATTAGTTACTAAGTATAAAAGTATAATGCAAAGATCTGGTTGCAGATCCCCCAAATCAGCGGATTCAAAGCATAGACATTAGTAAGGGCATACACATCATGTGCATTTACACATTTCACATTAAAATAAAATGTTAAGGCATGCTTTTTAAAAATTATTTTTAACTGCCTTTATTGACCAACTGCTTTTCCCAAGCACGTCAAAAAAATCATTCGCTTCTACTGCTGACCAGGGCTACATTGGGGTCATAATTAGTACACTGTTGATTGACGTAAAGTCTAAGCCGCAGGCAAAACTCCAGTCTTCAACGTTGTCTCTCTTGTTTGCTTAGCTCAGCAGCCGGCCACCGCCATGTACAGAGGAGCTTTGTGCAAGCACCGATTATCAAAAGTCTGTGCTTTCATCCACACCATTAATTTCTGAAGCCAGAAGACAGCATGGTGAGTGCACTGACGAACACTACTACAGAGAATCCCAGGACAAATAATCCTAGGAAAGATCAGCTCCTCTAGGACTGAACAGATCTTCATTTCTTGACCTGGGCACCTGTAGGGTGTGTCAAGTATAGTATGAGGGTAAATACTAATAGTGCTTTAGAGGTAGACACTACCTTTCATCACAGAAGTTCACATCTTTCATTAGATGCTTTCCTTTGTCCTGACAGCACTGCAGTGGGATACATAGTAACCATGTTTTCATTTTCAAATAGGGACACCACACACAAAAGGAGCCCACTTATTTACTCAGATTTTCCTACGATTCTACCAGTTGCAGTCTTACTTAATCTCCTCCACCAGGCACACATATTCAGAAAGTTCTGGTGGCATCAGGTTCACCAGACCCTGCTTGTGACCCTTCACATGTTTGCTGTCTGCTCTGTCTCTCTGGGGATGATGTTACACAGCTGTTGGCAACTTTATGTCCTCCAGCGTTCTTCCTCCCCTTAATCCAAACAGGACAGAGGTAGTGAGAGTGGAGAGAGAAGCACTTCAGCTAAAATCTCATTGCCCCAACTGCTAACTGGTATGACTTTGCAATGTTTCCAGACACTGTTTTGTGTTATCAGCATCATAATGACAAATACATTAAACTGACTAAAAGGACTCTTTGAACTCTAATCAGAATGGACAAGTTATATGTTACAGGGGGTTCTATGAATTATGTTCATTAGGGTTATTCTCTGTGACTGGTTCCATGGGATTGTCTAAATGAAAATGACTTGGGGGCTTCCCTGGTGGCGCAGTGGTTGAGAGTCCGCCTGCCGATGCAGGGGACGCGGGTTCGTGCCCCGGTCCGGGAAGATCCCACATGCCGCGGAGCGGCTGGGCCCGTGAGCCATGGCCACTGAGCCTGCGCGTCCGGAGCCTGTGGTCTGCAATGGGAGAGGCCACAACAGTGAGAGGCCCGCGTACCGCCAAAAAAAAAGAAAAAAAAAAAAGAAAATGACTTGGGCTTAGAGCAGCCATAATTAGGAGAGAAAGGAAGTGCTGAGAACTTTCTAAATCCGTGTGAAGACAGTGGTAGAACAAAAGACACTAAGAGCTGGGAGGAACATTGGAATTCATCTAGTCTAAATGCTCATTTTACAGATTAAGTAATAGCCAGCATGTTTCTCATCAGGGACACCACTGGCGTTTGGGCAGGACAGTTCTTTGCTCTGAAGGACCATCCCACACATTGCAGATGTTTAGTATCCCTGACACCTGCCCACTAAATGCCAGGAAGCGCCAGTCATTATGACAACCACAGTTCCCCTGCCAACTTCCCAGTGGGCCCTCCCAGAGGGAGCGGTACCCTCGCTGTTGAAAACCTCTGAGCCAAATTGCTCAGAGACAACCAGGAAACCCGTGCTAACACAACTGACTCACTGACAGCACTTCTGAGACTTTAATGTGTGTGAGAATCAACGAGGGATCTTGTTAAAAACACACACTCTGACCCAGGAGGGCTGGGATGGAGAGTGAGATTCTGCATTTCTGACCAGCTTGTAGGTGATGCCGAGACTGTGAGTTTGCAGATCCCACTTCGAGTAACGAGGGTCCAAGCATCTAAATGAGAGGACGTCTGAACTGTCTTGGTGTCCTTACCAGTTCATGTACCACCCAGAGTTGTGGCTTCGGAATTCCACAAATGGTACCTGCTCTCTGTACAAGCTTCTCGGGAGATCGGCTCTAGCTTTGTCTTGGGGACTCTGCATCTGATTCTTCTCCCGGGTGACCTGATGGCAGACTCTGCCTTTACCTCTCTGCACAGCAGGCTTCAGACTATTTTTTTGTTTGTTTCCAGAGCCTGATTTTATGTAAGTCCCTCTCTTGGAGCCTCATACCCTCACCTGTCCAGCTGCAGCTCCTGGAAGCCCAGCTGAGACCAAAAGCAAGGTGCCCGCTGGTAGCTGAGCTGGCGGAGGTAGGTGGGTTCTGGGAGAGCCTAGGAGCTGTCATTTGTCTCAGTGATGGAGCTGCCCAGAGCCCGGGTTTCCTGACTCCTGCCCAGAGTTCCTCCCCAGTGGTCCATGTTCTTGTTTCCCTTCTATTCCTACCATTAAGTGAAACTGTGTGTCACTCAGTATATCTGTTTAACTCACCAGGAAACTGCCACCTACTCTGCTTTAGCAAGAAGGCTCCTCATGGACCAGCTTCCTGGTTGAAGTGCAATGTTGAGAACTCTTGCAACGTAGAACAAATGGTATAATGAGAAGTAAGTTCCCACAGGCATTGTCATTGAATTTTTTTTTCCATTTCTGGAACTTGGAAGTAGCTGATGGGAAGATTTGGAGATGGTTTCATCTCCACTGGTGATAAAACAAAGAGCTATAACGGAATTCAATTACTAGTCACAGAAAATCAGCTCTATATTCTCCCTTATCTTTTCTGGTTCCCTCCATCCCTTTTCAGCCAAAGAAACAAGCCAGGAGGCCATCCATGTGGGTGGGTAGGCATTTCATGGAGAGCATGCTTCTCTGAAATTCCATAATATCTGTCTTAGCCTGGGTTCCCCTGAAAGCAGAGTCTGAGACAGATGTTTGTGTGATGGTAGATTATTTGAGAATGGAGATTCCGTGGAGCGGCAGGGCAGACAGAGGGAGTCAAACAGAAAGTGAGGGGAAGAAAAATAAGGATAATTATCAAGTCAGCCCCTGGTACAGGTGATGGTGCTGGATTCCTCCTGGACCCTATGAACTGACTTGAGAGCTCTCTAACTAGAGGACAAAAGGAAGAAGCATTTACCTATCACTTCCCACTCCCCATTGACCAAGGGTGGGCCCACAGGTGTTGACTCCCATGAACTTTCAGGTTTTGCAGGTGTGAGTGTCCAGCAAGTTCCCAGAGGACCTCAGAGCTGGTCAAAGTCTGTGAGGAAACCTAGAGCAGGAGGTGGGGCTGAGTGAAATTTTAAGTGGTACCTAAGAGGCAATAATCCTTGAGACAATGGAGGATACTGGAAACAGTTCTGGGAGTCCTGGGAAATGGAAGTATCCCCCTCAAAGTGTCTTTGGCAGGCCAAGCACTGGCTCTTGTTTTTATATGGGAGCTGTACTTTCTGAAATTCATGCTTCCAACCTGCATTCTGTAACCCTGCATTGTCACAGCAAGGGCCCAAACGGGGAGTCTGGAAATTTTAGAGAATTGCAGACAATTTAGACCATTTCCCAAGTGTTGGTTTCTCATCCTCAACTTTGAGTTTGGGAACACCGACCATAAAAACAGCTTTGGAGGGCTTCCCTGGTGGCGCAGTGGTTGAGAGTCCGCCTGCCGATGCAGGGGACGCGGGTTCGTGCCCCGGTCCAGGAAGATCCCACATGCTGCGGAGCGGCTGGGCCCGTGAGCCATGGCCGCTGAGCCTGCGCGTCCGGAGCCTGTGTTCCACAACGGGAGAGGCCACAACAGTGAGAGGCCCGCGTACCGCAAAAAAAAAAAAAAGAAAGAAACAGCTCTGGAAAACTGGATATGTACATGCAAAAGAATGAAGTTGGGCCCTACTTACACCATAGACAAAAATTAACTCAAAATTCATCAAAGACCTAAACATCAGAGCAAAAACTATAAAACTCTCACAAGAAAACAAAAGGGGAAACTTCTCGACAGTGGATTTGGCAAGTATTTCCTGGAAGTAACGCCAAAGACAGGCCAAAAAAAAAGTAAAAATAGATAAATTGGACTACATCCAAAATTAAAACTTTGTATGTACCGAAGGACTCCCAACACGGAATAGAAGAAAATATTTGTAAATCATATATCTGATAAGGGGTTGGCATCTAGAATATATAAAGAACTCCTACAACTCAACAACAAAGAAACCAACAACTCAATCTAAAAATGGGCGAAGGACTTGAATAGATACATCTCAAAAGAAGACACATAAATGGCCAAAAAGCACAGGGAAAGATGCTCACCATAACTTATTAGGGAAGTGCAAATCAAAACCACAATGAGATGCCACCTTATACCCATTAGGATGGCTACTGTGTTAGTTTGTTATGGCTGCCGTAACAAAAGACCACAGACTGGGTGGCTTAAACAGTAGAACTCTCTTTTCTCACAGTTCTGGAGGCTGGAAGTCCCAAGGTGTTGGCGGGTTTGGTTTCTGGCGAGGCCTCTCTCCGTGGCTTGCAGATGACAGCCTTTCACTCTGTCCTCACCTGGACTTTTCTGTGTGTGTGCACATCCTTGGTTTTTCTCTGGATGCCCTAATCTCCTTTTCTTATGAAGACACTAGTTGGATTGGATTAAGGCTCACCCTAATGGCTTCATTTTAATTTAATTACCTCTTAAAGGCCCTATCTCAAAATATGGTTACATTCAGATAATCATATTGGGACTTCAACATATGAATTTTGAGGGGACGTAATTCAGCCCATAACAGCTGTTTTCAGCAAAACAGGTGTTGGCGAGGGTGTGGAAAAATTGGACCCCTTGTGCATTGTTGGTAGAAATGTAAAGTGATGCAGCTACTGTGGAAAGCAGTAGAGTGGCCTTCAAAAACTTAAAAATAAAATTACCTTATGATCCAGCAATTCCACTTTTGGGTATATACCCAAAAGAGTTGAAAGCAAGGGTCTTGAATAGATTTTTGTACACACATTTTCATAGCAGCATTATTTACAATAACCAAAATGTGGACTAACACAGGTGTCCATTGAGGGATGAATGGATAAACAAAATGTGGTATATACGTACAAAGGAGCATTATGCAGCCATAAAGAGGAAAGAAATGCTGACATGTGTTATAACATGGATGAACCTTGAGGACATTATGCTAAGTGAAATGAGCCAGTCACAAAAAGACAGATACTGTAGGATTCTACTTATATAACACAGTCAAATTCATAGAGACAGAAAGTAGAATGGTGGGTGCCAGGGGTAGTGGTGGATGGGAGGGAAAGGGGATGAATGGGGAATTGTTGTTTAATGGGTGTAGAGTTTCAGATCTGCAAGTTGAAAGAGTTTTGGAGGTTGGTTGTACAATAATATGAATGTACTTAACACCACACTACTGAACTGTATACTTAAAAATGGTTAAGATGGTAAAGTTTATGTTATATATATCTTGCTGAAATTGAAAGTAAATAAAACAAAATAAACAAATAAAAATATCTATGGAGGTGAGAGAGGAGGAAAGCCATCAGAAAATGGGCAGGGAGTTGGATAAATGGATGAACGAACATGAACAAGTGGAAATTTTTAAGCTCTTGTAAAACTGTTTCCTTACTAAATGGGGATGATTTAAACGACTGAATCTTGCTGACACAAACATAGCTGTTAAGAAATCTGCTGCAAAGGCAGGAACGAACGCTGTAAATCTTGATCTCTTCCCCACTCTTTGCTCCTGAGGCCATGCTACACAGTGCTTAGAAGCAGACAATGCACTGCAAGGGCAGTGAAAAGAAGCGTCCCTAGGGGTTCAGGGGCCCTCTAGCTACTGCTGCACATCTACAGTGTTGTCTTTAGGCACTGCTGTTGCAGGAGCCTAAAGCACTTTGCCAGTAAATTAGTGATGAGAACAGCATAAAGATGTCAGCTTGCGAGCCATTCAAGCAAATTGAAAAATCTGGAAAGATGGTTACACTGGTGGTAGCTGTTCATGCACAAAGTCATACCTCTAATGCTAACCTTATGTTACGTAACATACAATCATCTTTGACAGCCACCAGAAACCAAAAGTCATTGCTTGTGTAAAGCAGCAGGGAAGTGGGAAAGACAAAACCCTTAAAAATGCTTTTTTTGTTTTGAACGGACCGATTTTCCATTTGGATTTTGCTGATGTCTCTGCCCTCTACCATTTGCTCGTAAGATTTTACAGATGCTCTGTAATCTTCTCCAAAGACGTAAGATAGTTATGTAATTTACTTTAATTATATATTATTAACTTTTAAGTTAATCAACTTTTATAAATGAGTAATGGTTTTTCTGACTGATCAAGTTATTTTATAATATACACAATAAATGTTAGCATTTATGAAGAGTCTAAAAGAGATGACAAAGCTCAGAATGAAGGGAAGAGAAATTCACTAAACACTTCAGTTCCTACTACACTCAGAGTTGTTACTATGTGTTTTTGTTTAAAGCAGTTATCCCCATTGTTTTAAAAGTTCTTTATGACCTTAGTGTTAGGAAAGATTAATCCCATTTAGCAGAATAAAATTTTTATATAAAATGTAAAATCCAGTTTTGAGCACTGGTTTTGAAGAGACACAAATGTACTTGAGCATGTACAGATAACAGTAACTACAATGGAAGGGTCTAGAATCATTTTATGTGCTAAATGATTAACAAAGCTGGCAATACTAACTTAGGGAAAATTTGAGAGACAGATGTTCATGTTAAAATACTTGAAGAGTTATTGGGTAAAAGATAAATTATGTTTCTATGACATCAAAGGTAGAAATATGGCTGCTGGATAGAAATAAGACTAGAGAAACCTTTTGCCTATTATAAAGATAAAAGTTCCTAGAGCTAGTAGGAATTTTTTAAGTCACATACTAAGGTCTACAAAATGTAATTTTTTTTCCCTATGTCTAACAGATTTTATCTCAAGTCCCCACCTGCAGGAAAAAAAAATTCATTCCAAGACAAATTAGATCAGTTCAAGATTCCTCAGAAAGGGAGCCTTTTTCTTCCTGCAAATGCACCAAGCCATGCGCCAGAGCACGGAGATTGGTTAGGGAGTCACAGGCTGGCCACTCACAAACCGTAGATGACGGGTCCTCAGGGGATGGGGCAGTGGTGGCTCCAGATGGGCCGGTCCAGGGAGACTGAAAGTCTTGACCTCTTTCTTCTTCTCCAGCCGCCTCTCCCTTCCCTCACTTCAGAGGGTCTTTACATATTCAGGAGATGGGAGGAGGCGAGGTAGGGAGGAATTGCGTCCCTGTTCATCCAGATCCTTCTTGAAGAATTTGATATTTTGAAGTCTCGTTTTGTTTGAAGCCACCCATTTGAGGCAGTGGAAGCTTCAGACTGCATTTGTAGTGGCTCCAATGGGTGGGACTCTTGAGGTGAGAGGAGAAGGAGAGAACCCACCATAAATGGCAATAAAGTTTTCCCCGACTACCATGGATTGGTGCTCAGTATTGCCAAACAGTGTCCTAGGCACTTTACATTTCAACCCTACAGGAGCCCTGTGAGATAAATATTATTTTATAACCGTAATAATACCATTATCAAAATAAAACATCATCACTAACATCACTAACATATAGCCCACAATTAAATTTCCCCTGTTACCCCAAAAGTGATTTTATAACATTTTTTTAAAAATTCAAGATCCAGTTAAATTTCCACAAGGCATTTGGTGGTTAAATTTTTTTTTAGCCTATGCTGATGATAATCTCTGAATAAATTATTGTATTGAAGGTTGCAAAATGCTGATTTTAAAATGATCATTCCTCCTGTACTTATTTGCTATTTAAAAGAATAATCTTCATATTTGTTTTCAACTATAGAAACATAGCAAAAACTTTTTTTTTAATTAATCGATTTATTTATTTATTGGCTGCGTTGGATCTTCGTTGCTGCACGCGGCTTTCTCTAGTTGCAGCGAGCGGGGGCTACTCTTCGTTGCGGTGCACGGGCTTCTCACTGCGGTGGCTTCTCATTGCGGAGCACGGGTTCTAGGCGCCCAGGCTTCAGTAGTTGTGGTGCACGTGCTCAGTAGTTGTGGTGCACGGTCTTAGTTGCTCCACGGCATGTGGGATCTTCCCGGACCAGGGCTTGAACCCATGTCCCCTGCACTGGCAGGCGGATTCTTAACCACCGTGCCACCAGGGAAATCCCTTTCTAACTTTTTTTCAGGCGGTTTTCCCCCCCAGCTTTATTGAGGAATAATTGACAGACAGCATTGTATAGGTTTAAGGTGTAGAACATAATGATTTGACTTACATACATCATGAAATGATTGCAGTAGGTTTAGTGAATATCCATTGTATCATTTAGATACAGCATAAAAGAAATAGAAATTTTTTTTCCTTGTGATGAGAACTTTTAGGATTTCCTCTCTTAACAGCTTTCATTTATAACATACAGCAGTGGTATTGTCTTTATCATGTTGTACAGGATACCCCTAATACTTATAACTGGAAGTTTGTATGTTTTGACCACCATGATCTAGTTCCCTTTCCCTCCACTCCCCCTTCTCTCGTAGCCACAAATCTGATCTCTTTTTCTGTGAGTTAATTTGTTTGTTTTTGAAGTATAATTGACTTACAACAGATAAATATTTTAATTGCATTTTATAGATGATGAAAGTGAGGTTTACAAGATTAACATCATCAATATCACAGCTTTAAAGAAGCAGAACTGGGATCTGAAACTATAACTGCCTCATCCAAAGCTTGTAAGTTAATATTTTTGGTTCTACTCTGTGCCCCCAACTGCTGTATGTATTAGGAATAGATCAGCTTTAAACCACTATGCTCCCTTAGAATAGACTGTGTCAGAGAGTTGAAAATCCTTGATCACCTGAGACATTCAGGCAAGAATAGAAGGCTTTTGGCTGAGATAGTTTCTATTGGACAGTAATCTGTAGCATTCATTTCAAATCAATAAAACATTAAAGCTTGAAGGAAATAATCATTTAATCCAACCACCCATGACTCAGAAGCATAATTTTCCTCACAATTCCATAAAACGCTTATTAGACTTTGGGTGCCTAGTAATGTTTATGAAACTGCCCTAATACGAAGACTGCCACAGAAACTGGGTATGGTTATACTTTGGCTGAACACAAAGCCAATGAAAAGGACACCTTTCCAAATGAACAGCTCCAGTGTCTGAACAGTGTTGGCTGAATTCTAGAGTGGCTTGACCTGTCGTAGGGTAATACTCAATCTCATAAAAAGGAGAATTTTTCAGAGTATATGAGCCATGGAGATTGGGCGTAAGCAAACCATGGCCGAACTGCCTACTGATTGCGACAGGCCCAGCCTGACACTCTTTGGGGATGTGCCATGAGAGACTTGCTTCAGTTACACGGTAATCATAAATGGCTTGATGCGCCGTAGCTTCACATGAGCCATAGGAGCAGTTCTACTCCACCCTCCTATCTCCAGAAGCGAGTGACAGCTAAGAGTCACCGCATTTACTACAGTTGTTGCATAATAAGGCAGGAATGCTCCAGGAGACGACTTATCCTTCTGCTCTCTGCCTTTATACTAGTGAGTGTACTGTTGCTGTTATTGGCATATGGAGCACTAACTGATTTGAGAAGTTGACAAATACTTTTGAAGCTTATAACACCATAAAACATAAAACATAATGGCAAGGTCTCTCTCCCTGGCCCCATGATATTTGTAAGTGTGACTAAGGGCCCATTTGAAAAGACAGCATGTAAAATGCACATATGTAATGCATAATAACAACTACCATTAAATGTAATAAATAACATAGACAACTGTACTCCCCTCATCTGCCCATTTGCCTAAAATGTTGCCATTTTGTGGTCTGTGTTCCTTGACTCCTAAAGGTAATGTGTGTAAATATGGGTTATATGTTGATGACTCCCCACGGGACATCTTGAACTTGAACCCTTTCCTGAATTCTAGATTTATACATGCAGGGCCACCTCCCCAAACCTATTTTCCCCTAGAAATATCCCTCAAGCCATAAATCAGTGTCTCCCTTTCCCTACATCGAATCCATTCACAAGTCAGTTCCCCTTTCAAATATATCCTGAATCTGTTCATCTCTATTCAGTCTGTTCACCTCTTCAGTCTTTTCCTTTCTACTGCTACCACCCTAGTACAAGCTTCCATCACATTTTCTCCAGATTTTTCTAATACATTCAAAGCTGCTCTCCTATTTCCACTCTTGTCCCCTACCATTCTTTTTACACGAACAACCAAAGTGATTAAAGATAGGTAGATAGATCATTAGATAGATAGATAGATTGTTAGATAGATAGATGACAGATATTGTCTACTTTGTCTCACCAGCATTTTAGGCTCTTCAAGTTGATCCTATTCCCCATCTATCTATCTATGATGTTCTCACCCCCCTGCTTAAAATCCTTCCTGAGTTTCCACGTCACTTAGAATAAAGCCCTAATTCGTCACCACTGCCTCTAAGGTCCCATGTGACCTGGCTCTCTTTCTCCACATCTCAGCCCACTCCCTGCTAATTCACTGTGCTTCAGTGACGCCTTTCTGTTCTGTAAACTCACCAAAACTATTTCCACATCAAGGCATTTGCACATGTGCCCTCTGTCCAGAATGCTCTTCCCCCAGATCTTTGTATGACCACAGGATCATTCAGACTCCAACTCAAATGCCTGTTCAGAGAGGTCCCCTGAGCTCTACACCTAAAGCAGATCCCTCCCAGCCCGTCACACTCTATCATATCACCCTGCTTGGACTAACTTACAGTAATTTTTTATAAAATGTTCTAACGTCTTATTTCCTTACTTATTGTCTGTCTCCTACCATTAGAATGTGAACCCCCTAAAGGCAGATATCTATTTGTCTCATTTACCACTGTATCCTCCGGGCCTAGAACAGTGCCTAGAATGTGGTGGGCAAACAATGAGTATTTGTTGAATGATTTGGCTTTTCCTTAGAGCACAAAGTGTGTTTCAAGGTAAAATACCTAGGTGGGGTACCGAGTCCACTTGCTTACTTACGATAAAAGATGCAACCCAAAGACAGTGAAAGCAGAGGACTCGTCATTTGCTTTTCTAATAAACTCCTTTCTCAGCATTACAGTCCACTACTATGAATTAAATTTCTGTCTCTTGGGCATTAGTGATAATAGACATCTCAATTTCATTGAGACCGACTCTTGCTTTTCACAAAAAGCATAAGTCTGGACAATTAGGTATTTTAGAAATAGTGAAAAGTCAACAACTTTCATTTTATTCTTCAAGGCCTCTTCTTGACTAGGCCTCAACCTTTGCCTCTAAGAAATGTAACTTTTAGCACAAATGGTTTTATCCATCCCTCACACTAAGAGACTTGAACAAACACTAACATAATTTCTATCAGCTCAGAGCTGTGTTCCTAGGATGACAACCCCAGTCCCCTTAAGATGCCATGCCTGGGAAAACTCAATACTGCCTAAAGAATTTATTGTTTGTTCTAGCAAAAACCTGGCAATAGGCCCCTGACCTCACTTTTCTTAGAGCATTGACTTTAGAAAACATGCCATTGTAAATCCTTTCTCTGTCTCTTTGAGATTGTATCTTCTACAACCCAGGAATGTCTTTGTCAAGGATCTGGGAGCCATCCCTTTAAAATGCAATCATCAAGCCCAGGGTGCTTGTCTCCCAGACCCTGTGGGAGAATAGGAGCCTACCTTCCATAGATGCCAGTTTGCAGACACAGATGGCCTAATCACATTGACCAAGCCCCCGTAATGTCCTTCAGTAATTCTCCTTTAGCACCTCCAGCATTTCAAAAGCCTCATGCCTTTTGTTTTGCTGAGTTTAGTTCAGTTCTATAGTGAAGTCTCTCTCCCCTACTGCAGGAGCTCAAGTAAAATCTTTCTTGCTACTTTTAACCAGAGTCTGGTGAATAATTTCTCTTTAATATCATGGACTAGCTCATTATTCTGTGTGGTATATTTGGCTCTATTTTAGTGTGGATGGATTCTCACAGGTTGTGTACTTCGTCTCGCCAGCATTTTACTCTCCTCAAGGCGATGCTATTCCTCAGGAATGGTTATAAACACCGTCTTCACTGGGCTGGGAGATGGACTCAAGGGAGAAACTAGTGATGAATTTCTATCTAAAAAAAAGAAAATGATTGAGCTACCCCCTGAAGCAATGCCCAGACACCTATGTCCCCAAGGCTCTCTTGAAAATCTACATTCAAGCCACTCTGCATTCCTTTTATTATGTCACTTGGGTCTTGCAGTCTTGAATGACTGTGAGGACACTAAGTTCAGCAAGACAGTTGGATATAGGGTCTGTGGCTCAGGAGAGAAGTTTGGGCTTGGAGACACAGACTTGAAGCAATGAACTTTCAGATATAAATTGAGTAGATAAAGATTACTCAGCAAGAATGGGTTGACTGAGAAGAGGGCCAATGACAAAACCTCCCAGGAAATACCAATATTTTCAGAAAGAGGACTGTGTTTCCCAACTTTAAACATATAGGAGCACCCATAGAAAATAGCATCTGTATGGCACACTGCAGGTAAACTGTAAGAGATTTAGGGGTGTCTGTGTGGACTTGGTGAAATTGTTCATTACTTTCTGTACTGGTTTCCGAGGGCTGCTGTAACAAAGTACCGCAAACTGGGTGGCTTAAAAGAACAGAAATTTATTGTCTTACAGTTCTGGAGGCTTTAAGTCCAAAATCAAGGTGTCAGCAGGGCCATGTTCCTTTTGAAACGTGTAAGGGAAATGTTTCCTTACCTCTTTCTTGCTTCTGGTAGTTTGCCAGCAGTTCTTCGCTTTTTTTTTTTTTTTTTTTTTGGCTTGAAACTGCATAACTCGGCTCTCTGCCTTTATCATTATATGTTCTTCCTGTGTATCTCTATGTCTTCATATGATCATCTTTTTGTAAGGACACCAGTCAGATTAGGGCTCCACCCTACTGCAGTATGACCTCATCTTAACTAATTATATCTGCAATGGCTCTATTTCTAAATAATGTCATATTCTGAGGAAATGGTGGTTAGGACCTCAACGTATCTTTTTGTGGAGGGAAAAAGAGTTCAATCCATAATAATAACTTCTTTACATACCATACCTATAATAAAATAAAATTAAAAGTAGCAGGAATGCTAAATATTGAATTTGTAAAATATTTAATATCAGATTTTGTTTGAAATGGATATATGTTCCTTCTAATTATATATGATCTCTTCAGTTTTTTTTTTTTCTCTTCCAAATCCCTTTGAACGAAGCCATGGGCAGTAGAATATACAACATGGCTCGGATACACAGCACAGCAGGGCCTAGATAATGAGATAATTTTCCCCACATCTTGGGGAAAAGAATGAAATGAATTTCTTTATGAACGCTCTTTTTAAAATATAAACTCACAACATTCTCCAGGAGCTAGAGCCTAAGAGTTCGCACTGGGGATCCGTCATCCATCAGAAGCAGCCTCTAGGGAGGGGTAGGGAGTTTCTCCATGGCCGGGAGAGGCTGCAGCAGCCCCCGCCTTTGCTGGGAATGTGAGGCAGTGACAGCAGCAATGAGGGAACAGATCGGGTGGCAGCAGTTTGGGGCAGATCTTCATCATCTTCATCACAAATACCCGGTAGGATCCAATTGGTGGCCTTGCCAGTGGGGCCAGAGAGGCGGAGGGAGCCTTTTCCTTCATGGGGGCAGAGAATTTGCTTGAAGGGAAGAGGAGGGGCTGGTAAGGAATGGGGGAGGGCATGGGGGCCCACAGAGTCTGCAGTCTTGGCGACCTCAGCTGGACCACAGCCATGGTGTCAGGAGCAGGTTAAGCCTGGCCACTGTCAGCAGGAGAGGATGCAGAGCCCAATCACTGACAGGTTTGGGAAGTTTAGGTTCATATCTGTTGCAAAGTTTTTCTCTACCAACTTGGCATCACAGGGACTTCCAGAGCTGGAGTAGCCCTGCTTGGAGGTGCTTTTGTTGCTGCTCCAGGCCAGGGGCCTGCCACCCTTGGAATCCATGGTCCTCCTGTGCAGCACAGTTCTGTTGGAACTGGACACGGTGGCTCTGTGACTTGCGGCACTTTGGCGTGAGAATCAAAATCAGTGAAGAGGTAGACGGAGGTGCTGCTGGATTTCGGGCCTCTCGGCTGGTACAGGGTAGGATCAGGGCTCTGGATAATACATGCCATTTAGTCTTAAAACAGACATGGTTTTTTCCTCTGCTCAGGGAATTTGATTCTCATATTCTTGATTATTACCAATGGTGAGAAATGTTCATGCAAATAGGTAATAAAAATTTTTATAACCACTCAAAAATTTATGATGGTTAAAATTATATTGTACATAAGGAATCCATCGGCCCTTCCTTTTTTTTTTAGTATTATTACTTTATTTATTTATTTTCTTTTGGCTGCTTTCTCTTGTTGCAGCAGGCGGGGGCTACTCTTTGTTGTGGTGCGTGCTCTCGTTGCAGTGGCTTCTCTTGCTCCAGAGCACGGGCTCTAGGCGTGCGGGCTGCAGTAGTTGCGGTTCATGGGCTCTAGAGCGCAGGCTTAGTAGTTGTGGCACATGGCGCACGGGCTTAATTGCTCCGCGGCATGTGGGATCTTCCCAGACCAGGGATTGAACCCGTGTCCCCTGGGTTGGCAGGTGGATTCTTAACCACTGCACCACCGGGGAAGTCCCGGCCCTTCCTTTTTTTAAAAAAATTTCATTGACAAATGTAATGGTAAATTTCATGAGAGTGAATTTTGAATCCAATCAAATTTTCTCTTTTTTAATTGAAGTATGGTTGATTTACAATGTTGTGTTAGTTTCAGGTGTACAGCAAAGGGATTAAGTTATACGCACATATATATCTATTTTTTTCAGATTCTTTTCTCTTATAGGTTATTATACAATATTGAGTATAGTTCCCTTTGCTATACGTTAGGTCCTTGTTGATTATTTCTTTTATATACAGTAGTGTGTATATGTTAATCCCAAACTCTCAATTTATCCCTCCCCTTACCTTTCCCCTTTGGTAACTCTAACTTTGTTTTCTATGTCTGTGAGTCTATTTCTATTTTGTATATAAGTTCATCTGTATCATTTTTTTTAGATTCCACTTATAAGTGATTTCATAACGATATGTGTCTTTATCTAGCTTACTTCACTTAGTATGATAATCTCTGTGTCAATCCATGTTGCTGCAAATGGCATTATTTCATTCTTTTTCATGGCTAATAGTCCTTTGTATAAATATACCGCATCTTCTTTATCCATTAATCTGTCGATGGACAGTTAGGTTGCTTACATGTCCTGGCTCCTGTAATAGTGCTGCAGTGAACATTGGGGTGAATGTATCTTTTCAAATTATTGTTTTCTCTGGATATATGCCCAGGAGTGGGATTGCCAATCAAAATTTCTCTTGATGCACAAGCCTGCCTTGTTAGGATGGTCACCCTGCAGCTACCTTGGAGACTACTAAAAGTGGAGTTGGCACTAATATCCCTGAGGACTGAATTTGGTCCTCTGATTGCTGCTCCTATAAGAAGGAACCCCTCCCTACCTGGCTTCCCCACCACTGCCAGCTATAACTTGAGCTGTGTACTCCCCTCTTTGGGCTGCTAAAGTTGATGTGCACCTTGGCCTTGGAAGCGAGTTCCGTGTTGTTGGGAAGGAGAGAGGCACACTTTCAGATCCATTCTTCTTAGTGGCCTTCATAGGATAACAATAAAAGTGCTTGTAATGACGGCCATCAGCTAGGAGGTTCTGTACTTCCAGGCACCGTCTGGGTACAGCAATCAGTATCTCTTTGCTTTCTGCCTGTTGGAAAGCTCTGAGGTAGAGGAAGTTAAGTCCTTAAACGGGCAACTAGTTAAGCAAGAGAAAAAACAAAGGAGTGTGGTGTCGCAGAAACCAAGGAGAGTGTAGCCCACAAAGTCAAGTGCTGATGACACTCTTGGAAGATAAGGACTGAAAGATTTCCACAAAGAGGTCGTGGGAGTACTATACTACTCATTGGAGGGAGTAGTTTCACTCAGTGACAGGAGCCCAAGCGTAAACTGCCACGGGTTACAGAGAATGGCAGTGAGAAGTGGGGGTGGTAGAGGCAGACATCTCTTCTACAAGCTCTGTTTACCGCTCAGTGCCTCTAAGCTTCCTAGTTGGTTTTGTTTCGTTTCTGTAAAGTGGGCAAACATTAAAACCCATTCCCACAGGATTGTTGGGAGGTTTGAAAGAATTAACATGAAAGCTTTCTGAAAATTATAAAGCACCAGAAATGTATATCTCTACGTTAGCAGGTATCTTTAGTTCTAATGAAAGTTTGTGATTCATCCATGCCGACCCCTACTCCCACCTCCACCCACAAAAGCCATCTCTTTTCAAATCTAGCTTTTTTTTTTGGACCGGGGCACGAACCCGTGTCACCTGCATCAGCAGGCGGACTCTCAACTGCTGCGCCACCAGGGAAGCCCTAGCTTTCTTTTTTTTTAAAAGGGTGGTGGGCTTCCCTAGTGGCACAGTGGTTAAGAATCCACCTGCCAATGCAGGGGACATGGGTTCGAGTCCTGGTCCAGGAAGATCCCACACGCCACAGAGCAGCTAAGCCCGTGAGCCACAACTACTGAGCCTGCATGCCACAACTGCTGAAGCCCACGTCTAGAGCCCCTGCTCCACAACAAGAGAAGCCACTGCAATGAGAAGCCCGCACACCGCAATGAAGACCCAATACAGCCAAAAATAAAAACAAATTAATTAATTAATTAAAAAAAAAGTGGTGAACCAGGAACCAGAGCTGGGTGGAGTCAACATTTCCTGACCCCCCCTTTGGTGCCCAGGTGGTAATGGAAGGAAATGCCCTGGCATGTCATGAAGAAAGGAAAGAAAATTCCTTCAAAGAGCTGTCTCTCTGCAAACTATTGGATTTACTCTCTGAAAAGGAAGTGTTTTTGTATTAATAGTGATTCAGCTTTGGCAAAATGCTGAGAAGAAGCCAACAGACATGATGATTAATTCCTTGAAATTTGCAGAGAATATAAACTGGAGGAAGGGCTGGGAGTGTAGATTTGGGCTAGAAGTGGCCTTGGCTGGGCCTGAAAATCCTAGTGGAAACAGATCACTGGAGGGACCCACCTGAGAAGCCAGCCCCACCATTCCAAGCCTAGGTGGGGCTTACTTTGATGTTTAGCTAAAGAAAGAGTATGTTCCAGAAGAAACTATTCCTAGATCAAAAAGCTTGGCTTCCTTTCCCATCCTGTTTTCATGGTACAGCAGTTAAGCTGGGTAACAGGTCTGTGTAGCATTGAAGCAGTATCAGGCATAGCTACACGTAACTGTAATTCTGTACCCTTCAATCCTGGAATTGTATTTACCTTTGCAATCGAACCATTTCACCTTGTGCACATCATAACTGCCTGATTGCCTAGGTAGACCATTCAACAGGGGGTTGACCTTAGGAAAAGAATATCAAAACTATTTTCAGTATAAACTAAGACAGTAGTTTGAATGACTATTTTCATTTTCTGAAAACTTCCTTCAGAGCAAAATTGCACCAAAGTTAAACAGGCAAGAAAGACTTTATTCAAGTCTATTGCGTTAGGGAAGAAGTAACTCTGAATGTCAGAACTAACTCTGAACCCAGCTTCACTGGAGAAGGGTAGGTTTTTTAAGGGTTGGGGGAGCTGGAGAATGTTAGAGAAAGTCATAGGTCATCTGTGTTTGCTAAGTGGCTTTATCCAAAGGAAAAATAAACTCCTCATACCTTTATGACAGGAGGTAGTTTTGCAACTTGGAAGAAGGTACCCACTGAATTTAGGCTCCTACCCTCCCAGGGAGCTAGGAGATAGAGGGGCTGTCTCCTTTGATGATTACATTTTAAAGAGATAGCTCCCAGGTCATGGAGAAAGATATTCCTGGATTGTGAAACTGGCAAGAGAGTTTTTAAAGGGCATCTCAAAGGGACAGAGAAATAATTTACAAGTTTTCTAAAGACAGTGATCTAAGAAAAGGGAGGACGGGGGCCCGAGAATGAGGAAGAAGCCTTTCTAAAGTTTAGTCTGGCTGAAGGAGATGTTAAGGCCACCTTAGTCCCTGGTCACATGATAAATGATCATTGAGCAAAAATTATTTCACTGTTAAATAATTACTCAACTGTATATCAACTCCACTTCTGTTTTCTTCAGTAAAATTGCCATCTGTTCTCATCGTTGCAAGCCTCCAATTAGCACTGTCCGATAGAACGATCTGCAATGATGGAAATGTTCTGTAGTCTGCACTGTCCAACTCAGTAGCCACTAGCCACATGTGGCTACTGAGCCCTTGAAATATGGTTAGTGTGACCGTGGAATTGAATTTTTAATTTTAACTGATTTACATTTAAATAATCACACATGGCTAGTGGCTGCCATATTGGGCAATGTAACCTCCAAATCTATCTCACCCTCATTTTATCAGCAGAAAAAAATGCTATCAAATGTAACATCTATGACTGTATCATTCTTCAAGGAAGAATTATCAGTGGAGTATAGGGATACTTATACTCACTTTGCAGGATGCTGGTAAGAATGAAGCCAGGTACTGTATGTAAAGGTGCCTAGCAAAATGCTTAGTATAAACTAGGTACCCAACAATCTTAGTTTCCTTTTCAGTCTCCTTCAGGGGGCATGCAATAAATCGCGGCAGGGTCTTCACCATTTAGAACATAGCGTAGGGCCTTGATTGTGTGGGTGTTACAGGAGCAGGTGTGTTATTGTTCGTCACCATTACAATGCACAGATGCTCTTGCTGTTTTGTGATCTACAAGATGTTACTTAATCTTGGAACCAATCTCCTCTTTTTATTGCCTCAAATTAAAATGCCAAAGCTTAAAATTAGAAATTGCAAGCATTTGTTCTTCTCTTTCTGAAATACCATATGCACATATATATGGAATCGAAAAAAAAAAAAAAAGGTTCTGAAGAACCTAGGGGCAGGACAGGAATAAAGACACAGACATAGAGAATGGACTTGAGGACACAGGGAGGGGGAAGGGTAAGCTGGGACGAAGTGAGAGAGTGGCGCGGACATAGATACACTAGCAAACGTAAAATAGATAGCTAGTGGGATAGTGGGAAGCAGCCGCATAGCACGTGGAGATAAGCTCGGTGCTTTGTGACCACCTAGAGGGGTGGGATAGGGAGGGTGGGAGGGAGATGCAAGAGGGAGGGGATATGGGGATATATGTATATGTATAGCTGATTCACTTTGTTATAAAGCAGAAACTAACACACCATTGTAAAGCAATTATAGTCCAATAAAGATGTTAAAAAAAAGTGCTAAATTCCTTAACTTGAAAAAAAAAAAAGAAATTGCAAGCATTTGAGTTACTCTCAAGACATTTAATATTATCTATTATTGCATAATGTTATTGATGCACTCTTTTCCTCAGAAGAATTAAAGCAAACAAAAACTAGAAAAATACTATATCAGAACATCCATACTCTGAAGATTCCTCTGGTGTAAAAACATGATTTTATATATTATATGTTTTTAAAAAACTTATGTCTTCTGTGGAGAGCGAGTTATATAATTAAGAATGTGGGATACACAGAGGAGGAAAGGAGTAGCATGTATAATGAGGGAAAGAGAATGCTTTTGGCAAATCTTGGCATACTGCAGTTAGCCTTAGTCTGAAGTGAAGATGCTCTAGGCCCCGCCATCAGGAACTCCACATTATTAAGCTATGGTCACACAGCTGGTTTCTCCCACATACTATGTTCTCGCCTATGTCTGAGTTGGCTTTTTCTCCACTGTTAATTACTGTCATGTATTTTCACTTGTTTTCAGTAGTTCCGTCTTAATTTTCTCTTGGGAACTGTACAGTGATAAGTGGCCTCAAGAGGTAGTAAAATTTTTATAACTTGACCAGGGTGTTTATATGAAAAGTAATTATTTTGAATGACCTACCCTTACTCTTTTTAATTCAAGACTGGAGTGTTGTATTCAACAAAAACTAGAATAGTGGAACCCCTGTCTCAGATCCCATCACATTGCCACTTAAGAATAAATGAATTGTAGCAGTTTATTTCATAATCAGTTTGAATAGGGAGGTGTCATATACTGCCTTTTTATTCTGAATCTTATGCCAAGAAGATATGACCCATTTCTCAACAGCTAAAAATGTGTACTGCAAGCAAAATGTTCTTAAAACAGCTCAGATTTACACAATGTAGAAATGATAAGGTTATACCTTGTTAACAAATAATATTAAAGCAGATCCCAATAATCCAGTTAAGATATTTAATGTATACAATTTCACCTTACACTTTTCAGGGTCATGACTATAGTGTAATGTAAGACACAACTATTCAACTATGTTTCCTTTGCCAGAAGTTGAACATATAATACAAAGCAAGGAAGGAAACTAACATTTACCAGGCCACTTCTATATGCCAGGTGCACATATGAAAAGGACTTTTAAAATCCAGTTTTGTAAATCCATTTTTAGTTCTCACCTACCTGACCTCTCTCCTCTACTGAATTCACTTGACTTTTTCACTTTCAACCATTGCATGATTCCTTTGGATACCACAAGTCACCTTTATGTTGGAATGATCGACTAAACAGGACAATGTTCTGTATTCTGCAAATACCTTATAACTTGCCTTCACTCAATTTTTTATATCAGTTAAGAAGCATATTAATTTCACATGAATAGCTGCTGAAATCACCATAACCTTTTAAGAAAATTAACTAGGAATATCCTTATCTACGAGCATTAAAAAGCTAAACCAAAAAGAATTAGCAAAAAATTGGGAGGTTGGGAAGTGCTTAAGATTTCTGAAAAAGATCTCTCACAAAGTTAGTCACTTATGATCTTTCTAGAGGCCATGATTTATTGTTTTATCTCTGCATCATAACCCATCTCTTTTCAGAATATCTTTTGTCCACAAATCCAAAAGCAACTCCTTTCAAACACCTGAGGCAAACATTTCTGATTAATGAAATATTCATCAGACATTGACACCTTAAAAAACTTCAGTACTTGATTTAAAAAAACCCCATGATTCTGAATATATTCAAGGTATAAGGTAATAGTATCAGCTAATCCTATTAATGCTAATACTGTATTAGGTAGACTAATTCTTTCCAAGAATGACTCC
Organism: Monodon monoceros; assembly: GCF_005190385.1. Taxonomy (NCBI): domain Eukaryota; kingdom Metazoa; phylum Chordata; class Mammalia; order Artiodactyla; family Monodontidae; genus Monodon; species Monodon monoceros. The sequence goes on along the minus strand of NW_021703771.1, from coordinate 17,332,378 downwards.
TGGGACATTGCCAATGTCTGTTTCCTTTTTTCCATTGTTTGACTCCTTTTCAGAGTTCATTATATAAGCTCTGCTTAGATATTCACCCTGAACAATTTATGAGATTACTACACAGTTTTCTTACTTTACTGAAAACTTTCCATTTTATAGTTTCAAAGATTTGGTTTTTTTTTTTCCTAAGGAATTATCACATTTGAAACACAAATATATTTCACGTTCCACACCATCCAGCTAGGAATAAAGGATAATGTCTCAGTAATTGTGTAAATTCACATTCTTGGGTTCCAAGCAACACTTTCAGAAAAGGTTAACTTTCTCTTTTGTTATTTCCAAAAGAAAGAAATCCTGTTGTAGAATAATATCCCATGATGAATTACATCATGGAATCAGACTCTTACAGTTGGATCTAATCCAATATCCCACCCAATGAAAGAATCCATTATTTAGTATAACCTAGCACCCTGATGGATGGTCATCTAACCTTGACGTAAACTCCACCAGTGATGGGAAACTCATCATAAAAACCTTGTTCTGTTTATGGTATAGTATAAAGCCCACTGGTTTTGCAACCTGACAGGCTGGATTACAATCCCAGTTCTAACAACATGAGGTGGGGCAAAGTTACTTACCTTCTCTGAGCCTTGTCTTCTTTGCCTATTTCTGGCATATAAGTGCTCAAAAAATAGCTAATGACAAACTATGAAGACAAAACTGGTTAATGTAAAGTATGCTCAGTGATTGATCCCCACAGAAAAAAATTTTTTTTTCTTCTGTTAAGCCTAAATCTGCTTCTCTGTAAATTCATTCAATAAATATTTATAGGAACACTGTTCAAGCTACAGTATCTAACTGTGAACAAAGCTGAAGGGACCTTATTCTCAGGGAAATTATATTCTAGTGGGAAAAAATGGACAAACAGACAAAAATTAAATGAACTAAGTTTATAGGGAAAAAATTAAATAATAGTCTAGGTTTTTGACTAAAACCTAGAATGTAAACAATACTCCAGATGTAGCCCAAACGACATGGAATACAGCGACAGCATCTCTTCCTTTCACCTGGATTCTGTACTTCACTCCTGGGACATAAACTTGCATTATCTTTTTTTGTAGTGACTATAGCCCAATACTAAGTTGTCATCAACTAGAAGGACTGGGTCTTTTCCACAGGAACTCCCCTCTGGACACCTTGTGCCCTTCCTATGCTACACGGTTGTTTCTGTACTAGAGCTCTGTGGTTTACTTTTGCTATCTTGTTAGTTTCAATCTAATTCTTCCCGCCTCTTGGAGAGGTTTTTGCTTGTTTGTTTTCGGATTTTTTAATTGAGGTATAGTTGGTGTACAATACTGTGGAGAGGTTTTGAATCTTAATTCTCTCCTCTACTATCTTAGCTATGCTTCCATTCTCCATGTCATTCATAAATTTAGTTAATATGTTGCTAGGCCTATAAAATGGGCATCCAGCAAACACAAAAAAATTTCAGAGCCATGCTAATTTGTTCAAGAAATATAATTTGCCCATGAGAAGGAAAAGTCACACCACAATGGATGATTTCCTCCATCATCCATGTTTTCTAAATTACCTATATTAGGCATGAACTATTATTATAATTTAAAGACATTATAAAAAATATATCTTACATTACTTTTTTAAAAGGTATGCCTGCTGCAGTTTCATCTAAAAAGTTGAAGAGTGTTAAAGAAAAAAGGCAATGACAGAGCACTGTATCATTCTATTAGAGAGTTCTCTCCTGGCTGATACAGGGCTGTTAATTTATTATTAGGACTGTTAATATAAACCCAACTCTTCCTGGGCCATAGTAACATATTACTAATTGTATTAATACAGGAAGGTAGCAACAAAATGAGGATGCAGGCCTTTGATTCCATGTCCTCATATCTGTTATCTTCTCAAAAAAATGAGATTATCTGGTGGAATTTCTACTTCTTAGATTAAAAGTAATTTTCTCAAGAATTCATGGAAATAATGATTAACTGTTTGAATCAAACAAAAAAATTTTCTTTTGTGCTATAATGTATACTTCAAAAACTAAACTAAAGAGTTTAGAATTAAAACTTTGAAACTTGGCATAAAATGAATACTCGGAGGACCAAGAATGCATTTCTGAGTGTGGGAAAGCATTTGCCTTTGACAAAAATTTAGAATAAAAAAAGAATTTGCTGGGTGTGGGCAGAGAATTCATCCTTATTCAGAGAGAAATGGTTACATGATTTTAATAATTGTTTTGATAGAGTGTACACACTGACCTTGAGAAGTTGAGTTTGATTTGAATTTTTATCTATCCCTTTATTTCCCTGAAGATCTGACACTTGAATCTGATTCCTGTTTTGGAAAATTTAATATGTGCCTTTTTTCTAAAACTTGCCAGCGAAGCAGACACGATCAGTTCGTTGCCTTAATAACATTATCCTCTTTTCTCCATCTCCCAGGTCACTTGCTGATCTCAGGGCAAGAGCTGAGATGGAACATGATGGGTGGAGCTGTGCCATCGGCTCAGGTCAGGAAAGGGGGAGAGGACTGAGATGAAGAACGGTTTTTGGTTGATAAAACACAGCAATGTCTTTCTAACCAGTTTCCCTAGAAAGAAAGCATATGGTCTTGATGAAGACATTTCTTATGTCTTAACAGATCTCATATCAACGACATTCATTGATTTTGACTAAAACCTAAGGGAGGAAAAATGTCAGTCATTCTGCATCTTACTACTTAAAATAGAAGTTAGAGAAAGTCCTGGGGCATGTGCAATCCCTCTGTCTCTTCAAGTTCAGGTCAACAAACATTTCTTGAACTACCATGCCCCAAGCACTAGGCATTCAAAGATTAATGAAATGTATGTCTTGCTCTCAAAGAGCTCATAATCAAGCAGCAAAGAGATACACTTAAACAGATTTGACTTGGAGGTAAGCACAATCAAGGTATGCCCAGATTACTGTATGATCACAGAGGGGATTCCCAGAGGGGATTCCTAGAGGAAGTGATCCCTCTAAGCCCATAATACAAACTTCTCAGAGAAGCACGTCCACCTCTGTTTCTCCAGCCCCTGGCCCAATACCCAGCCCATAGCGAGTGCTGCATAAATATTCGCTGGACTGAACTGAGTGTATTTTACTGATGTTAAAAAGTTTTATGAAAGATCAGAAGGGCTGATTTACGGTGAACTGTATATTTCCATGAAAGCTTGAAAGAATTCAGGAAAAACCTGCTTATTTTCTCCACAACGTTTATCACACCAAATATTGTATACATTACTGTTTATTGTCTTCCACCCCCTTACCCTCAGGAATGTGAACTCCCTGAGGATGGGACTTGTGTTTCCATTGCCTAGAACTGTGGCCGGCATCTGGTAGATACTCTATAAATATTTGTTGAGTGAATATGGAGCTCAACACTAGTTACATTGATGAAATGGACAGTTTAAAAGAAAATTCAATAATTTTGCTTTACTTTTTTTTGTGTTTATATGAAGCAAATTCATGAGACTCTGTATGAGGATTCAGTGCCGAAATTCTTGTTGCCTAGGACAATGGTTCTTGTTCTTTTGAGAAGCTCATGAATGCTATTAACTCCTTCTACAGAAAATGCACAAACACATCAAGTTTTCACATCTATAAATAAACAAAAAAATCTGGTTGAGAACCCTTGACCTAGTGAGAAGGGGAAGTTTTTAAAAAGAATTGACTAGACTGTTTTATGGATTTGTTTATTTTTTGGAAACAATTGTAATGTCCACCTATCATGGCCCTTTATCTTAATTTATTTGTAAAATGAGAGTTATGAATGACAGATGTGTCAAACAAGCTATATTCCATGATATTATCTAGCTCAATACTGAAGCATATTTTGGAAAACTATATTACTTATTTCATTTTGACTCGCTTTAATTTTGTTTAGTCAAAAAAGTGGTTTTGATATATCAAATGTTCAGATATAGCATTAATCAGTGAAAACTAGGCAATTATTTTAAAATGGCTATAAGAAATATCTCCGTCCCCCCCATTTAAAAAATCTTAAAGTACAAAATAGACCACATTTTATTAAAATAAAAACCACTAACCCTTGGAAATTGTTATCCAAAAGCGTTGAGATCTGAAAAAGCTCTGGAATTATAAAGAATTTCCCATATCAGGTGTGGTAGGCAGTCTCTAAAATGGCTCCCAAAGACACCTGCCTCCTGGTATTCACACACTTTGTGCAATCTCCTCTCCCTGAGTGTAGACAACCTAGTGATTTGCTTCTAAAGATTCGAACAGGGCAAAAGCGATGGATGTCGCTCCTGAAATTTGGAAGCTCGTGCTGTGCTCGCTCTCTCTCTCTCTCTCTCCGGTTCTTCTTGCTTCTTCTAATGGAGCAAGCTGCTGTGGTTGCCCTGCCCTGTGCGGAGTCCCACACAGCCAGCAAGGCCAACCAGAAACTGAATCCTGCCAACCTTCACCTCAGTGAGCTTGGAATCTGATCCTCCCTGGTCGAGTTTTGAGATGGCCCTGGCCATCACCTTGACACAGCCTTGAGAGAGACCCCGAACCAGAGTATCGAGCTAAGCTGCCTTCAGATGCCTGCCCCACAAAAACTGTGAGATAAAAATGTTATTTTAGATCATTCAGTTTTTTGGTAACTTCTTACACATTAATAGACAACAAAATACATCAAGAACTACCTTATCGGGCTTCCCTGGTGGCGCAGTGGTTGAGAGTCTGCCTGCCAATGCAGGGGACACGAGTTCATACCCGGGCCCGGGAAGATCCCACATGCCGCAGAGCAGCTGGGCCCATGAACCATGGCTGCTGAGCCTGCGCATCCTGCGTGTCCGGAGCCTGCGCGTCCTGCGTGTCCGGAGCCTGTGCTCCGCAACGGGAGAGGCCACAACAGTAAGAGGCCCGCGTACCGCAAAAAAAAAAAAAAAAAAAAAAAAAAAGAACTACCTTATCTACCATCAGGAAGACGCTAATGTTGTAACTAAAACGTTAAAATGGCCTTTAGGGTAGATGTCAATAAATCAGTAGTATTTCATAGTAAGGGGAGCATATTTCCAGCAGAACTGTCCTTACTAAGATCTCAGTTCACTCATTTTTAAAAAATTATCTAATTTTATGGTTCTCCAATGATATTTTATCTCCCCTAAGTTTTGTTTGTAGCATTAAATTTCTGTTTCATTTTAATAAGTTGAATGGGTAGAAATATTAGCAACCTATTAGAAAACTAATAGATTTAATTTTTGATGGATTTTTAAAAACATTTATTTTATTGAAGTATAGTTGATTTATCAATACAGTGTGTTTCTGGTGTACAGCAAAGTGATTCATATATATATATATATTCTTTTTCCATCATGGTATATTACAAGATGTTGCATACAGTTCCCTGTGCTATACAGTAGGACCTTGTTGTTTATCCATTCTCTATATAATAGTTTGCATCTGCTAATCCCAAACTCCCAATCCATTTCTCCCCCACCCACCCTCCTCCTCGGCAACCACAGGTCTGTTCTCTATATCTGTGAGTCCGTTTCTGTTTTATTGATAAGTTCATTTGTGTCATATTTTAGATTCCACACATAAATGATATAAAATGATATTTGTCTTTCTCTGTCTGACATTTCACTTAGTGTGATAATCTCTAGTTCTATCCATATTGCAGCAAATGACATTATTTCATTCTTTTTTATGGCTGAGTAGTATTCCATTGTATATATGTACCACATCTTCTTTATCCATTCATCTGTTGATGGACATTTAGGTTGTTTCCATGTTTTTGGCTATTGTAAACATAGGGGTGCAGGTATCTTTCCAAATTATGGTTTTGTCCAGATATATGCCCAGGAGTGAGATTCCTGGATCATATGGCAATTCTATTTTTAGTTTTTTGAGGAACCTCCATACTGTAAAACTGATAGTTTCATTAAATGACTGTATAGAAATAAGGAGATACCTGAAAAAAACATGTAACTATTATGTTTATAAATAAATTTATATTTACTGATGGTTTTGAAATAATTGGAGTGTGGTAAATATTTATTTATAAATTTCTAAAAGGAATCTCTCTAAGGAGATTTCAAGTTTAGGCTGGGTTTATTAAGCACTCTAGTTCCTGTAAGAATATTATAGATCATAAAGATTGTCAGGAGTAGAGCTGGGAAACAAAAGGAACATAAATTCAAGTAAAATGTATCACTAAGGGAAGAAATAGCTCTTTCCTCTGAGTTTGATGAAGGTTTTAAAGCAGGTAATTTTGAAAAATATTGTAAGGCTGTATCTTCCTTAAGATGTGGGAGCTAGGAGTAGGGCATATGAAAAAGTGGGATCTTTAGGTACAAGAGGTACAAGAAAATTAAAATACTGTGCTTCTCTCTACCGCTCTTTAAATGTTCAGAAACTACTATAAGGCTTCAAATTTATAGGACTTTGTTCTTATGCCCTTTTACTTTTGCTATGTACAGATCTATTATGAAGAATATATACAGATTGGAGGAAGATATTGTAATTAAAAAACTATTTTATTCTCATGAGATAGATTTAATGTCTCCCCAACAGATATTATCAGGAAAATTGCAAGCAAAACTATATATAACAAAGTCCAGTTGATTTAATATTTGTAGTTTCTCCTACTATGTATCAGTTTCCCTGTAGACAGGGCTAACAAGTCAAGTACGAATCAACTCTGGGAAATGACCTGTACAACTTTCAATCATTTATTCTCTGACAAACGTAGAGCTGTTTCTGAACTTAGTTCCAAAAGCTTGAAGGCATTTTGTTATACTCCTTTTAACAGTGATTTGTATCATTTTGCTCTAACTTGGCCTGTGTTCCAGAAGTTTCCTCCATTTTTCTGCTCAGCATAGACTTTTCATTTTTTGCTCCCTGTTTTTATTTTTCCCGTTGCATCAGTAGTGGTTTAGTAAAGCATAAAGAAAGGCAAGGTAAGGGCTGAAGAGGGCGAGTGGGGAATTATTTGTTGTTTTTGTGCAGGTCCGGCTCACCTGATAGAACTTGATTCCTGCCTTGCTATTATTCTCCACCACAGGAAGACAATGGTAAGGGCATAATGGCCTCAGATCTTTCCAAAGCCTAGTTTCACTGCATGACGCGGCAGGAGAGGAAAGTGCTCTCAGAATCCACCTTTTAACCTCAATTAGCCACAGATGATAAACAGGCTGTCCGGGGCTGGGGGGTGGTGGGGGGTGGTGGGGGGTGGTGGGGGGTGGTGGGGGGTGGGCGGGGAGCACAGGGAAGGTGATTGGTTGCTTCCTCCAACATTTTTGGCGTATGGTTCTAGCAAAGAATACCTATCCCCCAAATCTGAATAAGCACAGGGCTGGAAATGCACTATTACATCTAAGGTTTATATCCCTCCCCCCATCCCTACCTTTCCCCTTTAAGCCTGGTTATTTTCAGAACCCCACAGTGACTTGTGACTTAATAACTCTCCTGCTGCATCTATACGATTTTTTTCTCCTGCCCCCAAATTTCCAATTTTCCTTCAGAAATTAGATCATGTCTTTGCTGTTTCCACTGCAGCAAAATTTATTTTAGTGTTCCACCCTGGCCTACGTGCTTTCTCCCAAGTCTCTTCATGTGTCATGAATGAACCTCTTGTATAACTCTCCTGAGTACAACCTTTCATACACATTTTCTCCCTCTCCCATAAACCAGGAGGTCTGGGGCTCTGCCACGGTATTAGAGCTTCAGTTTAGGACTAGACTTGAAATGCCAGGTTTCTGGTGACATTACAGATTGATGGTTGGTGCGTAAGGCTGGCTTAGTTGTATTTCTGGCAGTCACTGGATGCTAACCACTAGATACAGCCCGCGAGCTTCATGTTAACAAGGTCGATGTGTTTTGAGTTGATCTCCAAACACACAGAATATTCTGTCTCTTAAAATTCAAGTTAAGTAAGGCAACCAAATAAGGCTAGCCCTTTTATGGGTGTGATTTTTTTTGATTCATTACTTTTTATAACATCTGTTTGAGCTATACAGGCGAATAGTTTAACACAGTGTCAGAAATGAATGGCAATTTTCAAGCGCTTACTCGCTATTCATTAAAAGGAGAAATTTAAGTAGTTTTTTTGGAAACATTTCTTGTGATTGAAAAACTTTATTTGAAATTCAATCATATTTAATGTGTATTTTCTCTAACTTTAAAATCAAGTTTTTCAAAACATGAAGCAGATACTAAGAAGTAAAAAAGCCACATAATATTGTCATTTACAGAACTGCTATTAACATCATGTTATATTTGGAAATCAATTATTTGTTAACTAAATTCCATGATAATCTGTTATTTGGGTGAGTCTGCATTAAATGGTAAATTCAATATATAGTGTTACGAAAAATGGTTACATTTCTACACAGTTTTTTAACTTTAATCTTTTTTTTTTTTTTTTTGGTTTGGTTTTAGTCCAGCTTTTTCAAAGTTAGAAGAGTAGGGTGGATCCACACAGGTGTTTGGCAGAGAAGGGTATTATGAAATTTATCCTCCTTGTCTCCGTGTTGCATTATGTGGTTGGCTTCAGTGCCTCCTGGCAAGCAGAGATTTTAGAGTATCCATACTGTAAAGCAGCATATGCCAAATTGTCATCTTAAATTACCTTCGGAACAAAAGAAAAAAATCGAGATTCCTAAAATTTTACAGTATATTGGGTTGGTTGTTTTTTTTTAAAGCTTCAAGCTCCCTTTATTAGGGAGCCCTCCTGGGCGAGGTTCACTGGTTCGAGAGAAAGGGGGCCAGAGAAGTTGCCTGTTTTGGTTTTTTTAACATCTTTATTGGAGTGTAAGTGCTTTACAATGGTGTGTTAGTTTCTGCTTTATAATTATAGACACTCCCGGGTATGTTCCACATTTTAAAGTTTTTTCTGAATGTAAAAGTAATTATACAAACTTCAGACATTACAGAACTGTAAAATACAACAAGCCCAACAGTTTGGGAGCAGATCTTTCCAAATTAAAAAAAGAGAAAACTCCATTCGGTATTCAGTGTTCAGTATTACTTTTAATATGGTATTCTTACTAAAACTAAACCAATACGTGGTTCCAACAGGCCCAGATGTCTTTGGTTTCTAATATATAATTTTTTCACTGCTCCTTGTTAGCGGTCTATGAAACTAGCCTAATTTAGTAACCTCCTAACTATTTAAGATAATTAAGGTATTATAGAATAGTGTATTATGGCTAATTTAATATTCTGGCACTAATATATATATTTTCTATGTATTGTCATTTTTCAGAGTATTGAAAGAAAATATACCTCATTAAATCAGATTGAAAACAATTTAGAAAGCACTTTGAAATCTTGTAATATTCAGAATCATCATCGGTGACTCCAAAACCTGGTACACTGAAGATGTAGTAAAGGTTGGGGGTCTGTATCTAAACTGAATTACAGTTTGCCCTCTAGGCTGCTTTTCTAGAATACGTGTTTCTTGTTTCCTTATGCACATTTTATATTGGTGTGAATACTTTGTGTCAAGTGTACTGCCCACTGCATATTTTAGATGAACTAGTATCTAAAAAACGTGATGGGAACAAACATTTTAATAGATCTTTTCACACTCCTATGTGGCAGGTTGTATTTTCCAAATGGCTGCAACAAATCTCCTATCACACAAGCTCTTCTTACAGTGTGGCTTTGGCACTCCTCCCATTGAGACAGGCTTTTGTGACTGGATCAAGAGAGTATGGAAAAGTGACAATCTGTGACTTCCAAGGCTAGGTAAGCAAAAGGAAAAGCACTTTTTCTAACCTGTTCCCTGGAATACTTGTTCTGGAAGCCTTCAGCCTCCAAGTAAGCAGTTTGACTGCTCCGAAGCTGCCATGCTGTGAGGAACCCAAATTAGCCCACAGTGAGAGACCCCATGGAGAGAACCAGAGAGTACTTGAGGGGTGTGTGTGTGTGTGTGTGTGTGTGTGTGTGTGTGTGTGTGGGAGAGAGAGAGAGAGAGTTAGAGTTAGAGTTGCCTGGACAGCCTCCAGCTACTCTAAGTTACCCCCTTTTCACTGGTTGTTTAACTGCAACCACGTGAGAGATGCTGGGCTGGCACTATCCCGCTGAGGCTTCCCAAATTCTCACGTGCAGAAACCATGAGAGAGAATGAAATTGTTATTATTGTTTTAAAGCCACTAAATTTGGGGGTAATATGTTACATACCAATAGATAAATGGAATACCCTACAAGCTTTTCCAAATTTCTCATAACATAATTTCCCTGCTTCCCATAGAATCTGAGTAGCTCTACCACTCCTCAGTCTAGGGAAGAGGTTTGGACCAGTGCGGATATAATGGCCAATGAGAGTGGTCAGCTGTAGCATGCAACTCATAAAAAATTGACCGGGATAGAGAAATGATGTGTTATGGAAGCTGTTCTGTGGTGATATCTTGGAAAAACTAACAAATCAGGGGAACTTCCAGGGATTCAACTATATTTTGAAGCACCTTCATCTCCAAATTTAAAAACACGAAATTTAAACAAAAACAACTGACTTCAAATAATATTTACTTTGTTACAAGAGTAAAAAATACAAGAAAAATCTAGTACATTAGATAAGCCTACAGAATTAATACTCAACTCTTGTCAAGTCACTTAATTCTGCTTTTTAATGCCAAAACATCTAAGTGCTGAAATTCTAACTAAAAATCATGTCCTTAGGACACTCCAGTTTCTTCTAGTGATGGTGATGGGTAGTGTTTTCTTTTTAAAAGTTCATAGAGTAGTGTGCCTGATTTATTCATCTTGTTGGTTTTCATTTGATGAATACTCATCTAGTGCTTATCACTAGTCAGGCTAAATCATCTGAGGAAACAAGGGGAGGTAAGTTAAGAAGGGCACACAAGTTGGAGATGGCAAAGCTGGAATAGAAGCCCAGGAATTATGGTTCCAGACTCTATATTCTAACCTACTACTTAATCATCAGGGAAATGCAAATCAAAACCATAATGAGATATCACCTCATACCTGTTTGAATGGCAGTTATCAAAAAGACAACAAATAACAAGTGTTGGTGAGGGTGTGGAGAAGAGACCCCTCGTGCACTGTCGGCAGGAGGGAAATTGGTGCAGTCACTATGGAAAACAGCATGGAGCTTCCTCCAAAAATTAAAAATAAAACTACCATATGCTCCAGCAATTCCACGTCTTGCTATTTATCTGAAGGAAACAAAACACTATCTCAAAAGAATACATGCTCCCCACATTCACTGCAGCATTATTTACAATAGCTAAGATATGGAAACAACCTAATTGTCCATGGATGGATGAGTAGATAAAGAAAGTGTGATCTATATATATACCACATTATATATATATAATGGAATTATTCAGCCATAAAAAAGGAAGACAGTCTTGCCGTTTGCAACAAACTGGATGGACCTGAAGAGCATGGTACTAAGTGAAGTAGGTAAGACAGAGAAAGACAAATAATGTATGATCTGACTTATACGTGGAATCTTAAAAAAAAAAACAAAACGAGCTCATAGATACAGAGAACAGATTGGTGGTTGCCAGAGGAGGTGGGTGGGAGAGGTGGGAGAAATGGGTGAAGTGTTTTCATTTTTTGTTTTGGTTTAAATAAATTGAATTTAAAAAATCATACCAACGAATGACAGAGTTGCTATATTAAAAAGCACTTGGAAGCAATGTTACAGATTTATCCATGACAGTGTTGGGGGTTGGTTTTTATCTAGATTAATTGATAAAAAACAAATGTAAGGAAGTAGTAAAATTTCAATTCAATGAAATTGAATAGCAAAAATATTTAACTGGATCTTTTTCATAATAGATGTAACTTTAGGTTTTAAATAATATAAGACATGCCATTAATGAATGGATACTTTATTGACAGTAGATATAATTGTACAGGATGATAAAACATTATACAGTTGTACAATCCAAATGAGTATTCCTTAGAGAACAGCCTCAGCCAAATTTATGCAATTCTATAGGAATAGAGTAAACGTGAATTTTTCAAGAACGATTTGAAAACTGAGGATTATTTGAAAGGCTATTGTGCCAACCATTGCAACAACGAATTTTCTATCTCCAATTCTGATGGCTCGTTAATTATTTCCAGATAAATCTTTTGCCAAAGATGAAGGGATCTATTCCCTTTATTCAGAAGGCTTAAAGGAGACAGTCAAATAAAAAAATATATATGTGAAAGAAATGTGTGTATAAATAAATAGATCATAAAATAAGTTAGAAAAGTTGTTTATGTGGAGTTTTGGAACATGGAAGTGTTGGGTTTCGCAGAAAAGACCAAAAGATATAAAACCTCCACTGCCATGGAGTTGACATGTTAGTAGTCATGGTAGTGAGATGACAAACAAATAATAAGTGAATTGCATTCTGTATTTAAATATAAAAAGTTATATGGAGAAAAATTAAGTAAGGAAGAACCATAGAGAGTAAGGAAGGTGGGTGAAGGAAGAATAGCGATTGCTGGATTCCATGGAATGGTTGGTGAAGGCCCCAGGTGAAAAATGACATTTGGGCAAAGACTTGAAGGGATTGAGGGAGCCATGTAGATATTTGAGGGACAAGTGCTCCAGAGAAGGAACAGCAAGAGCAAAGGCCATGAGGTAGGAATGTGCTTCTCCTATTTGGGGAAAGGTAAGGCAGTCACAGTCAGTTAGAATAGCGGGAGAGGGGGGAGGAAAATAAAGGTAACAAAGCCGCAGAGATAAAGGGACTGGGGCAGTTCCTATGGGGCCTTGTAGGCCATGTAATGACTTTGACTTCTATCATGAGTGAGGTGGGTGCCAATGGAGAATTTTGAGCAGAGGACTTAAATTTAGAACTAGTCCTTATTTTTAATTTTAGTATAAAAATAGGAACTATATTTTGCATTTGGAAATATTTCTGTGATTTTTTTAAGGCACAGGTTGTATGAATGTCCTTTATTTATGCAGTGAGATAAAACAATTATTATTTCAAACCAGATGTGACTGTAATTGATTCTGCCTTTTAAAGAAAGTGACATAGTTCATATCTATTGAGAAATAAATCTTTATATCGCTCTTCTATTTTCTCAGGGCATATTGAAAGAGAATTCTACTCATGGAGTACCGATTTGGAACTTGTCAGACATTTTATGCAGAAATATGTTTTAAAAACTTCAGGGAAGTACTCTTTTATTCTTTGTATGATATTTCAGCCATTATGTGTTAGTGGGCTTTTAAAGGCTACTGTGGAAGCATTTGTTGTATTATTTCTATGAAAAAAATGCAATACGATTGACTTACATATGAACTTTAGGAACACAATTCATTACCAATATGGAAGCTGCCTACACAAACAGGTAGAAACGGGTAGGTAATGTTAATGATCAACCTTCAGTAGACCAAATAGTCTTAAATTTTTCAAATGGGGAAAAGAAATTTATTTGATTTTAATTTAAATATAAAACTCAATTTCATTACGAAAAAACTTTTAAGTATGTTTGTGGCAACTTGGTTATATGCATCTACTAGTTCAACTAAATTTTATAAAATCTAAGAACAGAAAAAGCACTTCTGATAAAAATTTGGTGTCAAAATTGAGATGCATGGTGTGTATAAAATACACATTAGATTTCAAACACTTAGTACAAATGAAAAAAGTAAAACATCTCATTAGTAATTTTTATATTGATAATGTGTTGACATACAAATATTTTGGATATAGTATTAGGTTAAATAAAATATATGATTTAAATGAATTTCACCTGTTTCTTTTACTTTTTAAAAAACTTGGCTAGTTGGAAAACTTTACATATGTGGATCATGTTATACTTCTGTTGGATAGCATTACTCTAGATCAGTGGGTCTCAAAATGTGGTCACTTGACTATCTCCAACAGCATCACCTGGGAACTTGTTAGAAATGCAAATCATGGAGCTCCACCTCCAACTTACTGAATCAGAGACTCTGGGAGTGGGTCCCTGCTTTAATGAGCCCCGCAACTGACTCTGATGCAAGCAAAAGTGTAAGAACCATTCTTCTAGACCAGGGGTACAGAATTCTAATTTGGCTGCAAATTAGAATCATCTGGGGACCTTGGGCATAAAATCCAGGTACTAAAGCTACCACCCAGACCAATGAAATCAACAACCTTGGGTCCAGTCAAAAGTGTTTTTAAAGCTCTCCAGGGGATTCTAATATGGGAGAAAGATTGAAAACCACTGGCCATGATCCATGATTTTTAAACTGTGCTTTTCAGAGGGGCTGTAGCTGGCTGGACCACGTTCTCCTTTCAGCTTCCGATGTGTCTGCTCGCTTTCCTGTCCTGCTCATCCTGGAAAGGCAGCCGCTGTGGTGATTTTCCTGGTGGATGGAGAGATACAGGGCTTGGATGGGCAAGAAGGCTTTACAGGTATCAGAAGTTCACATTTCAAATATATCTACCTACATGCGTCAGTTATGCCTGTTACATTAAATGGCTATATTTTTGGGCTTTCACTAGATTCACAGGAGGATAAACCTGGAATTAGCAGAAAATGTAAAAGCTTTGATAGAGCAGAGGTGAAGGAGAGTATTCCTTTTAACATTATTATTTTGGGTAGTTTTTTTTTTTTTTTTTCTTTGCGGTACACGGGCCTCTCACTGCGGTGGCCTTTTCCCGTTGCAGAGCACAGGCTCCGGACGCGCAGGCTCAGCGGCCATGGCTCACGGGCCCAGCCGCTCCGCGGCATGTGGGATCTTCCCAGACCGGGGCACGAACCCGTGTCCCCTGCATCGGCAGGCGGACTCTCAACCACTGTGCCACCAGGGAAGCCCTATTTTGGGTAGTTTTTTTAGGAAGGAACTTTATCTTTGTACACCGCTGTTACCACTCAGCAGTAACTGGCAGGCAGCACAGTTGCTGACTTCCACTGGGGGCTTGGATTCCACGGGGTTCTATCAGTGGTGCTAATAGAGATATTTCTATTCTCCAGTACCATGGAGATTACTCCCCTTAAGTTGCCCTAATGGTCGGTTTTCTTGCTGTAGAAAAGCTAAAAACATTGGTAAATCCAGTCAATGTAACCTTCAAAACCCAGTTCATGTCACCAAGAAATGATGGATATCAAGCAATTCATTGAAACTCCCACCTCCAGTTGATTGACATTAACAGGCCTTGTGGAAAAGTACCCGGCATCATTGTAGTAGAGTATAAACTTTTTCCAGTGCACCATCTTGAAACTTCTAATGTTTGCAGTGTTAAAATGTTTTGCAAATACATACCATGACACAGACTAAATAATGTCTCCTCATGGGAAATTTATGATCTTTTAAGTTTCTATACATGTATAACATGATCCAGACTATACTAGTATTGAAATAGGTGAAACAGCTAGCTTCTTTTTCCCAAATGTAATTCAGCCAAATACTGCAAGCATATTTTTTATTACATCATTTGAAAACTATTAGCATGCTTAATGAAAACTTGTTCAGGTATAAAGGAACAGTTAAGCTATAAATGATTTATGCATGTTCTGACTTAGTCTATAGATTTATTCCCAAATGACAGAATCACCATGCAGTATCTGTATTTTTATGTGTTCATCTATATTTAATGATTGTAATATATACTAAGAATGAGATGGTATTACATTATTCCTAATAGTAGAGGTAAGGCTCTTAAGGGTTAATAAAGAGAAATACTGCTTCCTTTTTTTTTTTAAAAAAAAGATGTGTTCTACAGGGCTCTAGACATTCTGTAGGGTCTCCTAGAGGATGGGGCTTTTGCATAAACTTTTGCTTAAAGAACAATAAAATAAGGGTGCATCTCTGTAAAACATTCTAATGAAATGACCCATGTACTCATTTCACCTGTTACTCTAATACTCAGATACCAATAACTTATAGCTTGGTTCATCAAGGATTCCTTAGAGCCAGGTAAAGCCAGGATATGTCACCCCAAATTATGAGGACCAGAGGAATCTGCAAACAAATCTTATTCCATTAACTTCTTCCCATGTATTTACCTTCCTAGAGTTTGCCGCCCTTGGAAGCCTAAAACTGCTTTCCTTTGTCCTGTCACTTCTCTACCAACTTACTGTTCTTTGTCGAAGATGCTGTATAGATCGCATTTCTAAGCTACTGCTTTGAGCCACTCTTCGTTTTAGGTTTCTCCTGGTTGATGTGCACTGCACGTGTTAGTTAATGAACTGTTTTTCTTTTGTTAATGTGTTATCTTCTTAGCGTCCCAGCTGACAACCTAAAATGGGTAGAGGTAAAGTGTTTCCTCCCCCCCATTAGTGCTCATTCAACTTGTATCCTCACTGCAGTAGGCAGGCAAAAAGTCAACTCTCGCCGAGGTTGCCAGTTACCCTGGGGCTGGCCACCCCAAGGATTCAGCTGCCTACTTCTGATTCTGAACTTTTAGGGTTGGCCACTCTCGTAGGCCTTGTCCTCTCTAATATATCGGACACTGGGATTCTCAAATTAGAACCCCCAAAGGTCAAAGGTCTTTCCTTCATACAGAAACACACCAAGAACCAGGCGTGTTAAAATTTTTAACTAAAAAAGAAAAGAAAAATTGGAACTAATTTTACACAGCAATAATGTGTTTTTGTGTGAAGAAATACAAAATCATTTACTTAATATCACAAACCATCACACAGCTACAGCTTTTTTCTATTAGGTTTTTTTCTCGTGAAAGTTACATTTGAAATGTTGCATGTGCTATTACGTATTTCCTGAATTTTCTCTGCTTGAAATCTCAATGACCTTAGATAGGAATGCTACAATCATATTTAAATATGATTAGAGTTCATTGTGCATTAAACTTGGGCAAGAAATATCTGCTTTTGACCTAGTATTCTCACTGGGCATCAGAAACTACAGATTCTAGTTCCTTTGTTTGTGAATCACACGCATTCTTAACTTGTCAGTTGTGTATAGAGTGACTGTAGTTTCTCGTAAGGGAAATTATAGCAGAAGTTTTTCTAATGTGTTTGGTTTTTTTAATGTGTTTTTTGGTTTTTGTAATAAAACCTAAACCTACAAATCTTTAAAAAGGATGGAAAAAGTTGGTGTTGTAGCTAACATTTATGTGGAAAAATAGGTTCTTCCCAGTACTCTTGGAACTGCACATGGGTATACAAAATGACTCCCCCAGCTAGGCCTTATCCTTTCATTCAAGAGGATTGAAGCTCTTTTCACGAGAGAAATAAACGTGGAAGGGAGATGTGAACTTTCCCTGCACTGTTAGGATTCTGTAATCCCTCTGTAATGATGGCTTGGGGGAAGAGCCCACACACTCTTTTGGGGCTACTCCCTATATTTACATCAGCCTTTCTATCTGTAAATATTATATCACAAAACTAGGAATAGACAGGTAATGTGTCTAAATTTATGTAATAAAGAGCTGTATTATAATAAGGTTCTGTTGTACTAACATTTTTGTTTCTTCTTCAGCATCTTGTGTTCTGTTTCCGGCCCTGTTGTTAAACTGGTCTTGTCGCCAATAAAATACGCTAATTGTAATGTACCTCAGTTAATTCAAGAGAGTGAGTTTTGTAAAGTATACCTTCTTCTCAGATGTTGTTGGGTTAATTATTGATGGATTATAGAATTCACAGGGAAAAGTGTTACTGGAATGCAAGGAATCTTGAAATAACTCTGTGATGCAAATAAAATGTTCTCTATTAAAGCAACTGATTCTAGATAATTTAAAGGCTAGCCCTAAGAAGCTTCTGGATGGCCAAAAAATAAGGCCGTAACAAATCTTTCTGATAAGGAAAAGTAACATAATTAGAAATGAAACACTTTGGTTGAACGTCTAGTTTATGGATATATAAAATCAAACGCTCAATCCCAAACACTACTTTTTGTAAAATCATTAGGTAGGAACAGGGCAGAAACTAGCGATCCTATTAACTGAAAAGGAAATTGGGGCACAGGAAGCCTTTAGGGTGTGCTGTGTCTGACGCTCCTTTTGGCTGTGATCTGATTGCTCCAACATTCCTTGAAACTTCAAGTATAAATATCAATAATAATGGAATTCCAGCGCTGGAAGATCATTTATTCCGACCTTCTCTTCTTACCAAAGAAGACACTGAAGCCCTTAAAGATTGAGTTACCCACCATTATTCAGAGAGAGAGGTTCGTAAACATCTCGGCTTCTAGAACTCTTGGGAACAATATATACAAGATAAATGTGACTGTCCAGTGGGCTCTAACATTTGCACCTTGTCTTTTATATTAAATGGCATTAAAATAAAATTCCCAGGGATGATCTACAGAGACTCCTGCGGCGTCGCGGCCCGCACTTTCCTCTCTTGCCTTTCTCCCAGTTCTACCCGGGCCTGTTCTTTCTGGGTCAAGGTTGGTTTCCTCCGAACCCCGGCCCTGGCTGCCATCTGGAACTGTGCGCAGCGCGTTTGGAAGCGCCTGATAGGAGGGGAGAGATGAAGTGTCGTTCGCATCAGTCAGTTAAGGCCTTTTGCAAACAGCCCCCGGCCCCCCCACTGTGTCTGGGCAGCCGTCCTCTCTGCCCGAGGCTCTCCGTTTCCCACCCCATCTCAACCTCCCCGCGGGGTGCGGCTGCGGGGCCGCCTCGGCCAGGGGTGATGGTGCCCACGGGCCGGGCGGGGGGAACCTGACCTTGCTCCCCATTTGGTTCTCTGGAGGAAGGAGGGCACTGTGTGCGCCACACCGGGCCACGTCCCACGCAGCGATGGGCTGGGACGGTTGCGCCTCTAAACCGATGGCGAGCGGGGACCTGGGCGTGGAAGGGAGCGGCACCGCCCGGGCCTCGCCCTTCCTCCCCCTCCTCCTTGCTCGCCGCTCGCCTCTCCCCCAGCCATGACTCAGCGCTTCTCGCTGGCTGCCGGGCTGGGGACACGGGCTCCTCGCCGGCCCCTCCCGCCGCGTCCACCCCCTCTCTCCCACCCACGCCCGCCCTCGACCGCCGGCCCTTCCCCAGCGCCGCCGCCGCCGCCGCCACCAGTCAGCTCGGGCGTCCCGGCAGCATCAGCGGCCCGACCCGGCCAGACCCGACCCCGCCGACCCCGCGCGCCGCCCGCCATGCAGCCCCAAGCCCCCGGCCGCCGACACACCCCCCAGCGCGGCTACGCCGTGACCCGGAGCCCCCATCTCAACAAGGTAAGCCCGCCGGCCCCCCCTCGGTCTCGGTCAAGGTCACGGGCAGGCCCCCCGGCGGCGCAGCGGACGCCGCTTAGCCCTTCCGCCCGCGCCCCCGGGATGCTGCCCCGCCGGAGCGCCCCCCGAGAGCCTGGGCGCGGGGCGAACGGAGGGGCCGCCCGTGGGGGTCGGTCCCCGGGAGCGTGATGGGAAGGGGTGTTGTGGCTCCGCGCCTGGGCATCTTGTTCGGGGAACGGAGGGGACGTAACTTGTTTAAATACCGCTTGGCTTCTCCGAAAGCGGGAGCCGAGGCAAAGAAAGTAGTGGCAGCGAAGTGCGTGACTGGAGTGTGCCTGTGAAGGTAGCAGGTGGGCTGCCAGCTCGGCCTCGATGTGCCACGCACGTACGGGGCGCACTCAGGGTGCCCATCACTGGAGGCTGCCGTGCAGTGAGGTGGCCCTACGGCCCCAGCTCGGCTAGAAACGCGTTCTCAGTGGGGTCATGTGAGCAACCGGAAAGTCAAGGCCTCTCGGTTTCTGGAGGGACGCGGTTGAGAGGCTGGGAATTCGTGGTGGGTGGCTTCTGCCTCGGGGGCCCTGGCGTGGCCCGGCGCAGAACCCCTGCCCCAGACGTGGGACTGTGGGTAAAGCCGTTCCTATGTCTTTGAACCTGGCCTGGAAAAAAATTTTTTTTTTAAGACTTCTCCTCTTTTTTTATGAAAAGGGGAATACAGCGCAAGAGACCCTTTTTCAGATCTTCCTAACATTTCATTTTTCTTCACTGGTGATGTAAACACCTAAGATTTCTCTCAAATGGAAAACACCTCGGAGTGTATCAGTTTGCTGACGAGATACTTAGCAGACACATTTATTTTATCGCCAGGATTTGTCTCTGAATTGTTCTTTTGTTTAAGGGTGTGCTTTTTGACATTTCCTTTAGTACATGGAAAATGCCATCAATCAGCACAGAGGCCTGTTGGGTCATTTGGGGCTCTCTACCAGACGCTTCTTTTCATCAAGAACTGGACCTCCGCGTCCCCCTCCCCCAACATGGTGCCGGTGATTTGTTAATCATTATTAATGGCTTAAAGACTTGTGACTTCTTTGATTTAACAAACTATAGCTCCTGTGAGTTCTTTTTGATTTTTGTGATGACAGGCAACTTTCACTTATCTATGATTATTCAGTATTTCTGGTCATAAAGCATTATGAAATTTTAAATATTTCCTACCTATATTTTCCCCAGTGATTTTAATTGCTAGTTTGATTTTATACTTTTTATTATTCTGTAGGTTGGGGCCTATTTGCAGTAGGAAAAAAAGGGAAAATTTGATGTGACAAAACAATTTATGACTTTCAGGTGTACCTGCCTGCTGTAATTTATGACCAAATAATGGGTTGCCCCTTAAAAAGAACCATGTGAGTGGTATAACCTGTTTTAATTTCCTCCAGTCAGGGGCCAGGGTGTCTGTTTCAAGGGGTTGATGGAATAGGCAATCCCTGAGCAAGAGTCATTATGCCTTTACTGTTTACATCAAGAGTTTAATAAGAGTCCTGTACCACAATGTTCACTGCAGCACAATTTACGATAGCCAGGACATGGAAGCCACCTAAGTGTCCATCATCGGATGAATGGATAAAGAAGATGTGGCACATGTATACAATGGAGTATTACTCAGCCATAAAAAGAAACGAAATTGAGTTATTTGTAGTGAGGTGGATGGACCTAGAATCTGTCATGGAGTGAAGCAAGTCAGAAAGAGAAAAACAAATACCGTAGGCTAACACATACACACACACACACACACACATATATATATATATATATATATGGAATCTTAAAAAAAAAAAAAAGGTTCTGCAGAACCTAGGGGCAAGGACAGGAATAAAGACAGACACAGAGAATGGACTTGAGGACACGGGGAGGGGGAAGGGTAAGCTGGGACGAAGTGAGAGAGTGGCACTGACATATATACACTACCAAATGTAAAATAGCTAGTAGGAAGCAGCTGCGTGGCACAGGGAGATCAGCAGGGTGCTTTGCGACCACCTACAGGGGTGGGATAAGGAGTATACGTATGCATATAACTGATTCACTTTGTTATACAGCAGAAACTAACACAGCACTGTAAAGCAATTATACTCCAGTAAAGATGTTAAAAAAAGAAAAGAATTTATGCTCTTGAAATCCTTTTAACTCCTGTTCATGAGTAAGGGTTAATTTCCACTTAAGAATAATAATATCACAGAGATCTTCCACCAAAGGCATTAAGGTGTGGTATTTAATGTGTTAAGAACACGTGTTTTGACTTTGTAACTGAACTTTATTGTCTGCATAGTATCAAATTGGATTTAAAATCCAGGTGGCCAGCTTTGGAGTGATTAATGGAATAAGCTTTACTCTTCTTGTTCAGTCCTAAGACAGTTCTGTGGTACCTCATGGAAGTCACAGAACATCCTCATATGTACCACTGAAACTATAGCTGTGGGATCTTCTTGATGGGCGCTGCTCTGAAGACCTCTGGGCCTTTAAGTTTTCCAGTAGCCCAGAAATTTTTCTTGATTTTTGTGGTAACCTTGGCTGCAAAGAAACTAGTAGATCTTTCCCCCTATAACCCCCCAGCCTGTCACCTGGCTACACTAAGCCTTCTTCAGCCACTGTCACACAGACCTTCATCACCTTACATTTGGGTAACTGGCACAGTTTTCCTGGTTTTATTTTCAGTATTATAGTCTGTCCTACGTGTAGGTATGAAAGAAATATCTTCATCAATTAGCATTTTATTCATGTTGCTCTTCTGTTATCCAAGTATTTTTAGTATGATATTATTTCCTATTACATTGAATGTAAAATCAATCTGTTAGGTCTACTGTCTTCTCCACATTTATCTCATTAGGTCCCCAATTTAGCCTTCCACTTAAAATATATTTGCTGAATGTCTTACTTAGTACTTGCCTTTTTGTCTGTGCGGAATTCCTACAATGAAAATGTCATTAGTTGATTTAATAATGATCTCTTTGGGGAAGATTTTCCTAATTATTTTAGTCCTATTAACATTACTTAACACCTCTGTTTTTTATGTATTCAGTTGTAACATGTCATTTGGTATTTACTGCATTGTATTTTTTTCTTATTTAGATTGCCATAGGAATCATAATCCTTAGTACATAATTTTGCTCATTTAACATTAAATAAATATTTATTTAATGGAGAAATGAGCCATGTTAAAACATTCTTTTTTTTGGTCTTCCAAACAGAACTCAGCTTTTAAAGCAGGTAGCTTTTAAAGTGGTAGTTTGAGCGTTATTCTAAGACATTTCTCCTCTTTAATGTAATTTCTTGTAAGTAAATTCACATTGAAGTCTAAAGCTCAGTTGACTCCATATACCATTGTATTGTATAATGGCATATAGTCAGAAAAGGTGGAATTTGGTTTAAGCCTGACCATGAAATTTTAATTATTTGCTGGATAAGCTTTGGGAGGTGCTTAATCTTGGTACAAATTGAGGTAAACAGTAGATGTGATCTGAATTAAAAAATAAAGAATTTAAGGGAATTCCCTGGCAGTCCAGTGGTTAGGACTGTGCTTTCAGTGCCGAGAGCCTGGGTTCAGTTCCTCGTCCCTTGTCGGGGAACCAAGATCCCCCAAGCTGTGCGGCACAGCCAAAAATAAAAATAATAATAATAAAATAAAGAATTTTAAAAACGTTAGAGAAATAGAATCTTCATTTGTAATAATTCATGTCTGGTTCTTACTGTTTGTATACTCAAGTATACATCATTGCAGGTAGGATTTCATCATAGCATTTGGAGAAGCATTTCTACGTCACACTTACAAGATTCAGTATCTTTCTGTTCACAGCCCAAATTACTTGTTCTTTTGTGTGTGTGTGTGGTACGCGGGCCTCTCACCGCTGTGGCCTCTCCTGCCGCGGAGCACAGGCTCCGGACGCGCAGGCTCAGCGGCCATGGCTCACGGGCCCAGCCGCTCCGCGGCATGTGGGATCTTCCCGGACCGGGGCACGAACCCGTGTCCCCTGCATAGGCAGGCGGACTCTCAACCACTGCGCCACCAGGGAAGCCCAGCTTATTAACTTTTAAATGTGAGAAATGAGCTTCTGGGCAAGTGCTTTTGTAGATGTTTGTCTTGATATGTCAAGACCTAATGAGCTGAATGTGTTGTAGGGAACAAAAGAGAGAAACAAGGCTGATGACTATGAAGGAAAGTTACTTTAAACCCCCTCTTTTTCTTCAGTGTAAACTATACCAGAATGAATCATTCAAAAAGTTTTCACCTAGTACAGTTCTCTGGAGTTGCCTCAGCAATATGATAAACTGATATATTATTTAATGTGGAATCCCACTGATGTGAAGCCCATTGTAATGAAGTGTTCAGCCATACACCTCCATATTTGTCTATTGCCTTGGTAATGCAGGATAGTACAAAACCAAACAATGCGGTGCTCTAATGGGTAGAAAGATGAATTTGATTTGAGAACTGGTGGTGTGGAGTACAGAAAATGTTGAAGAGAGGAATAGGTTTGAGATTTTTCATTTTGTGTTCTGATGTCCTTTAGACTTTCGGGCAAGTGTGGAAAATGCGAAATAATGGAATGAACCCTCTAAGACTTTGTGTCTAGAAGAAATGAGCCCAAGTCACAATTCTTTTCATTAGCAGTTGTGAGATTTTGAGTGAGATTTTCTTAACTGGCTTCAGTTGTTGTCTTTATAAAATAGAATGATGATTTCATTTATTTATCTCTTTCAAATTTTAACAAATATTCAGAATCCACTATTTGCTAGGTAATATTCTGGGTGCAGGGGATATAGCAATGAGTAAGATTCCTGCTTTGAATGTACTTACATTTCCATTTGAAATATGATTCGTTTTACCTCTTCCCTCAGATATTAAAGAGTGCATATTAGTTTTTTCTGACATATATTATAAAACAGGTTTTTTATTACTACAACTAATTATTGATATGATAATATTTTTATATAGAGAATCTGAACTCATAGCTGGAACGGTTATGAAGTACTTACTTTTTATGTACTTTTTACCGCCTTCTCTCTTGAATTTTTGATTTAACAAATCAAACATGATTGTGTGACCTATTAAATTTATGAGTGTCATAGTAAAAAATAAAACTATACTTTCTCTCTGGGAGAGACAGATGGACATTTTACTCTCAGATTCATATAAGTGAGCCTGACTGAGGTCACATGTCCTTTGCAGTCTTTCATAGATTTTCACAGAATGCCAGGTGTAGGTTAAAAAATGTCTTTGTGAAGAAAAAGAACAAAGAAAGCTTTTTGCTTCTCAGTACTCTGCTCAAAGTGTGTGAAGGCTTGGAAGTGTGAAAGAAAGTTAGAGGTATGCCCTGGGGAGTTAAAATTGCTGAGGTGAGAGCAGTGAAATGCAAAGATACGGAATTTAAAAGTTCCAGTGGTGTGAAACCAGCCTTTAACCTATTTGACTTTGGAAGTAATCAGTTACTCTGACAAAACAGGTATATGGACCGTTTTCCAATGGCTTTCAAAACTGACATGACCAAATACGGTTACAGACTCCAAGTGGCCTGATTTGGTCTATTCATTACATCATTATTTATTTTATGTTACTGAGCCAACTCAACAAACTTGTTGATAGTGTATGGACCCAGAATTGATCAGCAGACATGTTACAATTCAGTAGGACTAAGCTGGGAATGTTTCTAAGCTAAATTATTAAGAAATTTTCATAGGCTTGGGGCCTAAATATAAAGTTTGGTTGTTTGTATTCTTAAAGTGCTATTTAAAATATTTTATGGCTTATATATTAATTTTACCTGTCTGTAGCTTCGTGTATGTAATATAGTACACTATAAAACAAAGGATTAATGTTGCCTTAAATGAATTTAGAGAATTTAAAACATCAGTATTTTTCCTCAGGCCCTGAAGATATATCTAAGTTAGCCATCAACTAAACTGGTTTCAGATACTTGAGGCCTTTGGGATTAAAGACAGGGGAGAGACACTATGCCTTTAAATTTCTGTAGTTTAATCTGGTAGTTTGGGAAGTCAATATAGTAATTGATAATGTTCTCTAAAACATGGAAATGTAACTATTAGAGTTTCTATGCTAATAAACAAACCCTAGACCTAAAACACTAATTTTTTTTTTTTTTTAAATAAGTATTGGTTGAGTAAGAACATCAGCAAAAGTACTTTCATGTTCACAGGAACATGGTTCTATGAATTACATCAGGAATACATTATGAGCATCCCTGCAGTAGTTAAATTCTAAACTGTCTCACTAAGACCTGATGATCTGGAGACTGAAGGAGGCCTAAGACTCCATTAAAATATTAAGGCTGGGCTTCCCTGGTGGCGCAGTGGTTGAGAGTCCACCTGCCGATGCAGGGGACACGGGTTCGTGCCCCGGTCCGGGAGGATCCCACATGCCGCGGAGCGGCTGGGCCCGTGAGCCATGGCCGCTGAGCCTGTGCGTCCGGAGCCTGTGCTCCGCGGCAGGAGAGGCCACAGCGGTGAGAGGCCTGCGTACTGCAAAAAAAAAAAAAAAAAAAGTTAAGGCTGAACCCCCTAAGCTTGCAATATATTAAAATACATTTAAAACATCTATTCAGAGTCATCTAAGATATTTAAAAATATTTTTGATTGTGAGACATTGTATATATACATACATAATATATGTGTAAACACATTGTTATGGGCTGAATTGTGTCCTCCCCAAAATCATATGTTGAAGTTCTAACCCCAGTCTCTCTGTATTTAACCATATTTGGAGATAAGGCCTTTAAAGAGGTAATTAAATTAAAATCAGGTCTTTAGGGTGGGCCCTAATCCAATATGACTGATGTCCTTATAAGAAGAGGCGATCAGGACACATACACAGGAAAGTCAGTGTGAAGACAGTGGGAGAAGATAGGCATCTACAAGTCAATGAGAGAAACCTTGGAGTGTAAGCAGCCCTGCCCACAGACATCTTGACTGTGAGAAAATGAATTTTGTTGTTTTAGCCACCCAGTGTGGTACTTTGTTATGGCACCTTTAGCAAACTAACACATTTATGTAATTGAAACAATTTTATAATACAATACTTGCTGTGTATAGCACACTCTAGTACTATCCCATTTCAATTTTTTAAAAATGTTGGTTGTGATTCATTAATGAATCACAATCCACTTAATCCATTTTAAAATTCGAGTTAAAAAGAAATCTGCTCTGTTGCTTAAGTAGTGCATTTATGTGCCTGGGAGGATTATTGCAGAGTGACTTTCTGTTCTGTGTCTTAGTGTTGTATATGAAGTTTGAGTTTGTCTTGGCAGTACTGGCCCAGCCTCCTTTTGTTTTTCCATCTACCTGTCCAAACTGAGGTATGTCTTAAACCAATAATCTTGAAGCTATGAGAATGTTATTGTTGTAACTAATATTGGCAGGTCTGGTTAGTAAGCCAAACAGTGTCCTTACTTATGTACCCAGAGCCAATAAGAAATTGAAACTTGGTTAGTGAGCATTTTTATGGGCCTTTAAACTTTTTACTTATTCAAAATCTTGCTTATATTTAATTTTTACATATGTTAACTATATCATAATAATATGACAGAATTGAGAGCAGTCAAATTAGTCATATGAATAAATATGAATGAAGATTAACTCTAATAAAATTATTTTCAGATTGTTTCACAAAGCACAGGCAAGCTATGCTGAATATGAGAAATACATTGAGAACAAAATGTTACAGAAAGGCTAAAAATAAAGATATGAGAAAGTACAAACAGCAAGAAATCAGGGTTATCCTGACATCAGACAATGTAGACATCATGTCAAAAAGCATTAAATGATCAGGACTTCCTTGGTTGCGCAGCGATTAAGAATCCGCCTGCCAGTGCAGGGGTACCGGGTTCGAGCCCTAGTCTGGGAAGATCCCACATGCCACGGAGCAACTAAGCCCGTGCACCACAACTACTGAGCCTGCATTCAAGAGCCCGCGAGCCACAACTACTGAGTCTGTGTGCCACAACTACGGAAGCCCGTGTGCCTAGAGCCTGTGCTCCACGAGAGAAGCCACCACAATGTGAAGCCCGCGCACCACAAGGAAGAGTAGCCCCTGCTCACCTCAGTTAGAGAAAGCCCGCGTACAGCAATGAAGACCCAACGCAGCCAGGAATAAATAAGTAAATAAATAAATTTATTTAAAAAAAAGAAAAAGCATTAAATGAGACAAAATACATAATGCTGAAAGGTACAATTCTGAATGAAGTTATACATGTAATGAATGTCTATGCACCAGATAACACAGCAGGTACCTTCATAAAAAAGACAGTATAGGAAATGCAAAGAGAAATAAAAAAGATACTAACGCTAGAAGACTTCAACTAATCTCTCTCAATGCAGGACACATCATAGGGGGGAAAAACTGTTTCCGTACAGTAATTTCTTTCTCAAATTTCTCAGGAAATTTATGTTTTTCCAAATCATGAGAATATTCAGTTGAGAAATTGGGAAAATAAGAAAGCTTAGTAAATAACAGGTATTACTGATTAGAAAGACCTAATGACAAAAGGAAGAGCTGGAAATTGTAGAGTCAGAGGTTAAGGTTGACATTTCATGGATCTTCACAGCAGTAATGGTCTATCTAATTAGTCAGTTTTGCTTGTAGCTGTTGCCAGTTTCTGACCATATCTGTGTTGTAGTTTCTGTGTTTAGACGATTCACATTTCATGTAATTATTCATGTTTGGATTTCTGTCCAGAATTTTATTATTAGGTGTCTGTTTGTTCTGTTTTTTATTCTTCTGTTTCTCCTTTCCTGTCTTCTTGTGTATTATTTGAATATTTTTATTATTCCCTTGTAATTTCTCTATTGAGTTTTTTTAATAAATTTATTTATGTATTTATTTTTGGCTCTGTTGGGTCTTCGTTGCTGCGTGTGGGCTTTCTCTAGTTGCGGTGAGCAGGGGATTCTCTTGTGGAGCATGGGCTCTAGGCGTGTGGGCTTCAGTAGTTGTGGCACGTGGGCTCAGTAGTTGTGGCTCACGGGCTCTAGAGCACAGGCTCAGTAGTTGTGGCGTACGGGCTTAGTTGCTCTGCAGCATGTGGGATCTTCCTGGACCAGGTCTCCAACCCATGTCCCCTGCATTGGCCGGCAGATTCTTAACCACTGTGCCACCAGCGAAGTCCTCTATTGAGTTTTTGACAATATCTCTTTGTATAGTCTTTTTTATTAGTTGCTATGGAAATTATGATATACATAACTTTTCACAATCTACTTAAAGTGAACGTTTTGCCACTTAATTGGAGTGTAGAAATCTTACCATCATATCGGTCTCACTATGTTCCTCTGTTGTAAGTGTTATATGTTTTACATCCACTTACATCTTCATATGTGTATTACATAGTATTTTAAAAATTGAGATATAATTGACAATTGATACAGTTTCAGGGGTAAAACATAATGATTCAGTATTTGTATATATTGTGAAATGATCACAGTAGGTCTAGTTAACATCCATCATTGTACGTAGTTGCAAAAATTTTTTTCTTGTGATGAGAACTTTTAAAATCTACTCTCTTAGCATCCCAATATGCAATACAGTGTTATTAACCACAGTCACCTTGCTGTACATTACATCCCAAGGACTTACTTATTTTATAGCTGGAAGTTTGTACCTTTTGACCCCCTTCACTCATTTTGCCCATTCCTTATTCCCTACCTTTGGCAACCACCAATCTGTTCTCTGTATCTGTGAGCTCGTCTCTCTGTTTTGTTGTGTTTTGTTTTTTGATTTCACATATAAGTGAGATCATACAGTATTTGTCTTTCTCTGTCTGCCTTACTTCACTTTAGTATAATGCCCTCAAGGTCCATCCAGCTTACTGCAAATGGCAAGATTTCTTTCTTTTTATGGCTGAATAATATTCCATTGTAAATATTTACACCACGCTTTCTTTATCCATTCATCCATTGATGGACACTTAGGTTGTTTCCCTATCTTGGCTATCGTAAATAATGCCGCAGTGAACATGCAGTGCATATATCCTTTTGAGTTAGTGTTTTGTGTTCTTGAGATAAATACCAAGAAGTGGAGTTTCTGCATATGGTAGCTGTATTTTTAAATTGGGGAAGAACCTCCATACTGTTTTCCATAGTGGCTGCACCAATTTCACTTGTACTAACAGTGCACAAGGATTCACTTTTTTCCACATCTCTGCCGACACTTGTTATTTGTCTTTTTGATAATAGCCATTCTAACAGGTGTGAGGTGATATCTCATTGTGGTTTTGATTTGCATTTTCCTGATGATTAGCGATGTTGAGCACTCTCCTGTGTGCCTGTTGTCCATCTGTATGTCTTCTTTGGAAAAATGTCCGTTCAGATCTCCTGCCTGTTTTTTTTTCTTTTTTAATCAGATTCTTTGTTTTTTTGCTTTGATTTGTATGAAAAAATTTTTTGATGTGATAATGTAATGTTTATAACTTTTGATTTTAATTGTGATACATGTTTTAAAGAGTTTAAGAGGGAAAGGACAATCTATTATAGTTACTGAGATATTTAATGTTCCTGTTACTCTTCTTTTATTCCTCATATTTCAAGTTTTCCTTAGGTATCATTTCCACTTAAAGGATTTCCTTTAGCATTTCTTTTAGAGCATTTTGCTGGAGACCAGTTGTCCTCTTTTTCCTTCCTCTGAGAATGGCTTTATTTCATTTTCATTTCTGAAGGATATTTTCTATTTTCTTTTGAATTTTATTTTTTTTTATACAGCAGGTTCTTATTAGTCATCCATTTTATACACATCAGTGTATACATGTCCATCCCAGTCTCCCAATTCATCACACCACCACTACCACCACCCCGCCACTTTACCCCCTTGATGTGCATACGTTTGTTCTCTACGTCTGTGCCTCAATTTCTGCCCTGCAAACTGGTTCATCTGTACCATTTTTCTAGATTCCACATATATGTGTTCATATACAATATTTGTTTTTCTCTTTCTGACTTACTTCACTCTGTATGACAGTCTCTAGATCCATCCAGGTCTCTACAAATGACCCAATTTCATTCCTTTTTATGGCTGAGTAATATTCCATTGTATATATGTACCATATCTTCTTTATCCATTCGTATGTCGATGGGAATTTAGGTTGCTTCCATGACCTGGCTATTGTAAGTAGTGCTGCAGTGAACATTGGGGTGCATGTGTCCTTTTGAATTATGGTTTTCTCTGGGTATATGCCCAGTGGTGGGATTGCTGGATCATACGGTAATTCTATTTTTAGTTTTTTAAGGAACCTCCATACTGTTCTCCACAGTGGTTGTAACAATTTACATTCCCACCAACAGTGCAAGAGGGTTCCCATTTCTCCACATCCTCGCCAGCATTTGTTGTTTGTAGATTTTCTGATGATGCCCATTCTGACTGGTGTGAGGTGATAACCTCATTATAGTTTTGATTTGCATTTCTGTAATAGTTAGTGATGTTGAGCAGCTTTTCATGTGCTTCTTGGCCATCTGTTTGTCTTCTTTGGAAAAATGTCTATTTAGGTCTTCTGCCCATTTTTGGATTGGGTTGTTTGTTTTTTTATTATTGAGCTGCCTGAGCTGCTTATATATTTTGAGATTAATCGTTTGTCCATTGATTCATTTGCAAATATTTTCTCCCATTCTGAGGGTTGTCTTTTTGTCTTGTTTGTAGTTTCCTTTGCTGTGAAAAAAAACTTCTGTTTCATTAGGTCCCATTTGTTTATTTTTGTTTCCATTACTCTAGGAGGTGGATCAAAAAAGGTATTGCTGTGATTTATGTCAAAGAGTGTTCTTCCTATGTTTTCCTCTAAGAGTTTTATAGTGTCTGGTCTTGCATTTAGGTCTCGAATCCATTTTGAGTTTATTTTTGTGTGTGGTGTTAGGGAGTATTCTAATTTCATTCTTTGACATGTAGCTGTCCAGTTTTCCCAGCACCACTTATTGAAGAGACTGTGTTTTCTCCATTGTATGTCCTTCCCTCCTTTGTCATAGATTAGTTGACCATAGGTGCATGGGTTTATCTCTGGGCTTTCTATCCTGTTCCATTGATCTATAGTTCTGTTTTTGTGCCAGTACCATATTGTCTTGATTACTATAGCCTTGTAGTGTAGTCTGAAGTCAGGGAGTCTCATTCCTCCAGCTGTGTTTTTTCTCCTCAAGACTGCATTGGCTATTCGGGGTCTTTTGTGTCTCCATACAAATTTTAAGATTTTTTGTTCTAGTTCTGTAAAAAATGCCATTGGTAATTTGATAGGGATTGCATTGAATCTATAGATTGCTTTGGGTAGTAGAGTCACTTTCACAATATTGATTCTTCCAATCCAAGAACATGGTATATCTCTCCATCTGTTGGTATCCTCTTTAATTTCTTTCATCAGTGTCTTATAGTTTTCTGCTTACAGGTGTTTTGTCTCCCTAGGTAGGTTTATTCCTAGGTATTTTATTCTTTTTGTTGCAGTGGTAAATGGGAGTGTTTCCTTAATTTCTCTTTCAGATTTTTCATCATTAGTGGATAGGAATGCAAGAGATTTCTGTGCATTAATTTTGTATCCTGCAACTTTACCAAATTCATTGATTAGCTCTAGTCATTTTCTGGTGGCATCTTTAGGATTCTCGATGTATAGTATCATGTCATCTTCAAACAGTGACAGTTTTACTTCTTCTTTTCCAATTTGTATTCCTTTTATTTCTTTTTCTTCTCTGATTGCCGTGGCTAGGACTTCCAAAACTATGTTGAATAATAGTGGTGAGAGTGGACATCCTTGTCTTGTTCCTGATCTTAGAGAAAATGCTTTCTGTTTTTCACCATTGAGAATGAGGTTTGCTGTGGGTTTGTCGTATATGGCCCTTATTATGTTGAGGTAGGTTCCCTCAATGCCCACTTTCTGGAGAGTTTTTAGCATAAATGGGTGTTGAATTTTTCCAAAAGCTTTTTCTGCATCTATTGAGATGATCATATGGTCTTTCTTCTTCAATTTGTTAATATAGTGTATCACAGTGATTGAATTGCCTATATTGAAGAATCCTTGCATCCCTGGGATAAATCCCACTTGATCATGGTGTATGATCCTTTTAAAGTGTTGTTGGATTCTGTTTGCTAGTATTTTGTTGAGGATTTTTGCATCTATATTCATGAGTGATATTGTTCTATAATTTTCTTTTTTTGTAGTATCTTTGTCTGGTTTTGGTATCAGGGTGATTGATGGTGGCCTCATAGAATGAGTTTAGGAGTGTTCCTTCCTCTGCAATTTTTTGGAAGAGTTTGAGAAGCATGGGTATTAGCTCTTCTCTAAATGTTTGATAGAATTCACCTGTGAAGCCATCTGGTCCTCGATTGGAAGATTTTTTTTTTTTTTTTTGCGGTACGCGGGCCTCTCACTGTTGTGGCCTCTCCCGTTGCAGAGCACAGGCTCCGGACGCGCAGGCTCAGCGGCCATGGCTCACGGGCCAGCCGCTCTATGGCATGCGGGATCTTCCCGGACCGGGGCACGAACCCATGTCCCCTGCATCGGCAGGTGGACTCTCAACCACTGCACCACCAGGGAAGCCCTGTTGGAAGATTTTTAATCACAGTTTCAATTTCATTATTTTTGATTGGTCTGTTCATATTTTCTATGTCTTCCTGGGTCAGTCTTGGAAGGTTATCCCTTTCTAAGAATTTGTCCATTTCTTCCAGGTTGTCCATTTTAGTGGCATAGAGTTGCTTGTAGGAGTCTCTTAGGATGCTTTGTATTTCTGCAGTGTCTGTTGTAACTACTCCTTTTTCATTTCTAATTTTATTGATTTTAGTCCTCTCCCTCTTTTTCTTGATGAGTCTGGCTAATGGTTTATCAATTTTGTTTACCTTCTCAAAGAACCATCTTTTAGTTTTATTGATCTTTGCTACTGTTTTCTTTGTTTCTATTTCATTTCTCCTCTGATCTTTATGATTTCTTTCCTTCTACTAACTTTGGGTTTTGTTTGTTCTTGTTTCTCAAGTTCCTGAGGTGTAAGGTTAGATTGTTAATTTGATATGTTTCTTGTTCCTTGAGGTAGGATTGTATTGCTATAGACTTCCCTCTTAGAACTGCTTTTGCTGCATCCCATAGGTTTTGGAGCATTGTGTTTTCCTTGTCATTTGTCTCTAGGTATTTTTTTTTTCCTTTTGATTTCCTCAGTGATCTCTTGGTTATTTAGTAACATATTGTTTAGCCTCCATGTGTTTGTGTTTTTTACGTTGTTTTCCCTGTGATTGATTTCTAATCTCATAGCGTTGTGGTCAGAAAAGATGCTTGATATGATTTCAGTTTTCTTAAATTTACTGAGGCTTGATTTGTGACCGAAGATGTGGTCTGTCCTGGAGAACGTTCCCTGTGTACTTGAGAGGAAAGTGTAGTCTGCTGTTTTTGGAAGGGGTGTCCTATAAATATCAATTAAATCTATCTGGTCTATTGTGTCATTTAAAGCTTGTGTTTCCTTGTTAATTTTCTGTTTGGATGATCTGTCCATTGGTGTAAGTGAGGTGTTATAAAGTCCCCCACTATGCTTGTGTTACTGTCGATTTCCTGTTTTATAGCTGTTAGCAATTTCCTTATGTATTGAGGTGCTACTATGTTGGGTGTATATATATTTATAATTGCTATATCTTCTTCTTGGATTGATCCCTGATCATTATGTAGTGTCCTTCCTTCTCTCTTGTAACATTCTTTATTTTAAAGTCTATTTTATCTGATATGAGTATTGCTACTCCAGCTTTCTTTTGATTTCCATTTGCATGGAATATCTTTTTCCATCCCCTCACTTCCAGTCTGCATGTGTACCTAGGTCTGAAGTGGGTCTCTTGTATATAGCATATATATGGGTCTTGTTTTTGTTTCCATTCAGTGAGCCTGTGTCTTTTGGTTGGAGTATTTAATCCATTCACATTTAAGTAAATTATCGATATGTATGTTCCCATGACCATTTTCTTAATTGTTTTGTGTTTGTTTTTGCAGGTCCTTTTCTTCTCTCGTGTTTCCCACTTAGGGAAGTTCCTTTAGCATTTGTTGTATAGCTGGTTTGCTGGTGCTGAATTCTATTAGCTTTTGCTTGTCTGTAGAGCTTTTGATTTCTCCATCGAATCTGAATGAGATCTTTGCCCTGTAGAATAATCTTGCTTGTCGGTTCTTCCCTTTCATCACGTTAAATATGTCATGCCAGTCCCTTCTGGCTTGTAGAGTTTCTGCTGAGAAATCAGCTGTTAACCCTATGGGAGGTTATGTATGTTATTTATATGTTATTTGTCGTTTTTCCCTTGCTGCTTTCAATAATTTTTCTTTGTCTTTAATTTTTGCCCGTTTGATTACTATGTGTCTCAGCATGTTTCTCGTTGGGTTTATCCTGTGTGGGACTCTCTGCACTTCCTGGCCTTGGGTGGCTATTTCCTTTCCTATGTTAGGAAAGTTTTCCACTATAAACTCTTAAATTATTTTCTCTGGTCCTTTGTCTTTCTCTTCTCCTTCTGGGACCCCTATAATGTGAATTTTGTTGCATTTAAGTTGTCCCAGAGGTCTCTTAGGCTGTCTTCATTTCTTTTCTTTCTTTTTTCTTTATTCTGTTCCACAGCAGTGAATTCCACCATTCTGTCTTTCAGGTCACTTATCTGTTCTTCTGCCTCAGTTATTCTGCTATTGATTCCTTCTAGTGTGTTTTTCATTTCAGTTATTGTATTATTCATCTCTGTTTGTTCTTTAATTCTTCTAGGTCTTTGTTAAATATTTCTTGCATCTTCTTGATCTTTGCCTCCATTCTTTTTCCAAGGTCCTGGATCATCTTCACTATCATTAT
The DNA here is from genome assembly GCF_005190385.1 of Monodon monoceros. Classification (NCBI taxonomy): domain Eukaryota; kingdom Metazoa; phylum Chordata; class Mammalia; order Artiodactyla; family Monodontidae; genus Monodon; species Monodon monoceros. The sequence continues at coordinate 17,297,494 of NW_021703771.1, read as the reverse complement.
TCTGAAATCTTTTTCTGGAAGGTTGCTTATCTCCATTTCATTTAGTTGTTTTTCTAGGGTTTTATCTTGTTCCTTCATCTGGTACATAGCCCTCTGCCTTTTCATCTTGTCTATCTTTCTGTGAATGTGGTTTTTGTTCCACAGGTTGCAGGATTGTAGTTCTTCTTGCTTCTGCTGTCTGCCCTCTGGTGGGTGAAGGTATGTAAGAGGCTTGTGCAGTTTTCCTGATGAGAGGGACTGGTGGTGGGTAGAGCTGGGTGTTGCTCTGGTGGGCAGAGCTCAGTAAAACTTTAATCTTCTTTAATCTGCTGATGGGTGTGGCTGGGTTCCCTCCCTACTGGTTGTTTGGCATGGGGAGACCCAACACTGGAGCCTACTTGGGCTCTTTGGTGGGGCTAATGGCTGACTCTGGGAAGGCTCAGGCCAAGCAGTACTTCCCAGAACTTCTGCTGCCAGTGTCTTTGTCGTCATGGTGAGACACAGCCACCCCCTGCCTCTGCAGGAGACCCTCCAACACTAGCAGGCAGGTCTGGTTCAGTCTCCTATGGGGTCACTGCTCCTTCCCCTGGGTCCCAGTGCACACACTACTTTGTGTGTGCCCTCCAAGAGTGGAGTCTTTTTTTCCCCCAGTCCTTTCGAAGTCCTGCAATCAAATCCCATTAGCCTTCAAAGTCTGATTCTCTAGAAATTCCTCTTCCCGTTGCCGGACCCCCAGGTTGGGAAGCCTGACACAGGGCTCAGAACCTTCACTCCAGTGGTGGACTTCTGTGGTATAAGTGTTCTCCAGTCTGTGTGTCACCCACCCAGCATTTATGGGATTTGATTTTATTGTGATTGTGTCCCTCCTACCATCTCATTGCGGCTTCTCCTTTGTCTTTGGATGTGGGGTATCTTTTTTGGTGAGTTCTAGTGTCTTCCTGTCAATGATTGTTCAGCAGTTAGTTGTGATTCCAGTGCTCCCGCAAGAGGGAGTGAGAGCACGTCCTTCTCCGCCATCTTGAACCAATTCTAGGTTGACGGTTGTTTTCCTTCAATGCTTTAATAATGCCATTTCTCTTCCTCTTGGCCTCCCTTATTCCTGATGAGAAATCTGCAGTCATTTGAAATGTCATGTGTATGTGATGTCATTTTTCTTTGGCTCATTTAAAGATGTTTTCTTTATTTTTTAGTTTTCAGCAACTTGAATATAATTTTTCTGGGTTTGGATTTCTTTATCTTCTTGGGGTTTGCTGAGCTTCCTGAGTTTTTCAGTTTATGTTTTGTGCTAAAATTGGTACGCTTTTAGCCATTATTTCTCCAAATGTTTTTTCTTTTTCCTCTGCTTTTGGATTCTGTTGAAATAAGTAGTAGGCCTTTTGGTATTGTCCCACAGGTTCCTGCGCCTCTGACTTTTTTTCCAGTCTTTTTTTTCTTTTTTCTTTTCAGATGGTTAATTTCTAATTATCTATCTTTAAGTTAATTGAGTCTCTGCTCTTATACCTCGTTTCTGTTCTTGAGCCCATCCAGTGAATATTTTATGTCAGTTATTGTATTTTTTAGTTCTAAAATTTCCATTTGGTTTTTTATAGCTTTTCTTTCTTGGCCAAGACTTTTTATCTTTCCATTTGTTTCAAAATGTTTGGCCCTTATTCTTTGTGGTATAGTTGCAGTAACATTGTAAGTTTTCATGTGATAATTCCATTGTATGTGTCATCTCAGGACTGGCGTTTGTTGATTTTTTTCCCTTTGAGAATTAACACTTTCCTGTTCCTTTATATGCTGAGTAGTTTTTGCATGTATTCTGGATATTTTGCATATTAGGAGACTCTAGGTTTTGGTTAAATCCTCAAGGGAATGCTGTTCTTTTTAGTTTTTTGCAGCCACTCAGCCTGGTTAGGTCAGTTTGAAAGTTGGACTCACGTTCTATGGGTTGTGGTTCCAGTATCAATTATGTTTTCAAAGCCTACTTTGTCATTCTGCTTGGATCTGTTCATCATGTGTACTGCTTAGTGGCCAGTGTAGGATCTATGCAGTGGTTTACTCTATAGTTTAGTTCTGAGGTCCTTTGTTATGCTGTTTAAGATCAGATCTATACATGCATATCTTAGAGGTGACCTCAGGAGTTTATGTACAACTTTATGAGATTACTTTCTTGAGGTTCCTTTTCTCTGTGATCTTTCTGATACTTTTTGTCTTCCTGAGGTCCCCTCTTTCCAGCCCAGTAGCCAGAAAACTGGGCCTTTAGTTTCCCCGTTCTGCTATGTGTTTCCTCCAGGTGCATTATGTATCTGGGGCCAGGTTTTACTGGAAGACAGAGAAAAATGCAACAGACATTTGACCCTTGATCTTGGGACCATTGCTCCTTTGTTTAAAAAGAATGATTTTCCTCCCTCAGAATTTTAGACATCTGCAGTGGCTTCTGCCACCCACTATGGGATTGCCTGGGGGTTGGGACTGGAGAGAATGGAAAATAATAGTGAATCTCCCTCCTCTGTGACCTTTGAAAGAGTACCCTTTTCTGATTCTTGGACCAGAAGGAGAAATCTTCTGTTGGCACTCTTTTTGCCTGCACTCAGTTGCATTCGCAGCCTTTGTGCTGCTTTTTGAGTCAAGGTCAGTTGATTACAGAGGGATATGAAAAAAAAAAAGCCAGGTCATACTGGAGGGCAAACTCCAAGAAATGTCACTGATGCTTTGGTGGTACCTTGGATTCTGGTCTTCTTCCCCAGTTCTTCTCCTACCATTTACCCTTCAGAGTTTTCACATGGCTGCTCAGTGCATTGTATGCAAGGTCTATAGTTGGATTTAGTGGGAGAGACAAGGAAAAGTATGCTTATACCATCTTGCACAGGACCAGAACCCTTAGATTGTTATTTTAAAGGTGGGAATGTGTGAAACTAAGTCTAACTTGATTTTAAGTTTCAGGGGAAAAAAAAATGGGGGAATCAGCTCTCAAATGTTTATTCACATTTTTTTTGCCCAGTTTACTGGGGACATATTTTCTACAGCCAAATAAATATTAGTAATAAAGGTTATTCTGTGGAAAATGGTTCATTTCTATGTAGAGTTCTGTGGAAATATTTCTGTATTCTAAGGATTTAGAAAGATGATTTTTTTTTTTTTTACATCTATATAGTACTTCACTTCTGTTCCTCTTCATGTTGTGATGAAAAAAATACTACAGAAATTACAAGATTCAAAGTTCCTTGGTGGAGGTGGGTTGCAGGGTGGTTATGCTGGTTTGTATTATAGCTTCATCTTTCAACATAGCTGCTCATAGGCCCTGGAATATAGTTAAGTATTCTGCAAAAAAAAAGTTTATTGAAGGGATAAATGAGGGATCATTCTTGAAGTCATTCTTATAGCTCTGTTCTACCTTTCACATGTGGCCATAACCTCTCCACAGGTCACATGCCACTTGAGGGATGTTTATGCTGTTGGGTGTGTGTTGGAGAATCTCTTCCCTTTAGTGAGTATAAGGATGACCAGTGTATCATTTAGAATTAGACTTTGCGGGCTTCCCTGGTGGCACAGTGGTTGAGGGTCCGCCTGCCGATGCAGGGGACACGGGTTCGTGCCCTGGTCTGGGAGGATCCCACATGCTGCGGAGCAGCTGGGCCCGTGAGCCATGGCCACTGAGCCTGCGTGTCTGGAGCCTGTGCTCCACAGCGGGAGAGGCCACAACGGTGAGAGGCCTGTGTACTGCAAAAAAAAAAAAAAGAAACAACAACAACAACAACAAAAAAAAAGAAATAGAATTAGACTTTGCTACATATAACAAACAAAAAACAACAAAACAGCAGTGACTCACTTAAGACCTAGCTTATTTCTCTTTCACCCATGAAGGAACTTAGAGGTAGACAGTCTGGGGCTGTTTGGTGGGTCCACAGAGTCATCAGGGACATCGCTGCTCTGCCGTCTTCAAGAGCACTTCTTGGTCCTAACCAGCTGTAGGTTTATAGACATCATCTACTATTTCCAAGCTGGCCACTGGAAGAAATGAGAGGAACACAAGAAGGCCTCCTTTCCAGTGGAGTCAGCTTTCTTTAAGGAGCCTTTCCCACAATGCACGCAACACTTCTGCTTCCATATCATTGCTCAGGACTTCGTCACATTCCACAGTCTGGAATGGTAGTCTTTCACCTGATACATGACCGCCCTACATAATATTAGGATTTTCTTGCTGGGGAGGAAAGGGAGAACAGATGTTACAGTAGGCAACTGGCCGTCTCTGCCCAAGCCAGAGCTGCCGGAAACATAAGGAAAGTGATTTAACCAACGTAAATAAGAAATACGATCATCTTATTCTTGGAAAATGAGATAAATGGTTCTTAATATGTTTTACTATCCTTACAGGTTCACTGTATAAAAATAAATACACAAAAATATGACAGGTTTGTTTCCCTCCCATTTCTGTGCCCCGGCTAGCTGTTTTCCCTTGCTGGAGGTAACTGCTGCTTCTGGTGACCAGGGTTTCCATTATAGACCAGAAATATTCTACAAAGTGTGTTTTTAAATATTGTTTGAAGTTAATTTTCATATGTTAAGTTGTCACTGATGTAGGGTTTGAATCCCTTAGTGTGGTGGAGAGGAGGTGGTGGTATACAGGGAACGGGCGCAGTTGTGAGGAAGTGTGTGAATTAGACGGAGACGCGGAAAACAGGGAGTCGTGGTCCCCGGCTGAGTCCTTTGTTAGTTGCCTGGTACTCTGAAACTGGTTCTGAAGCATGGCTTTTTCTTTCTTCACTGAGCCACCTTGAGTATCGGGATTCCTCAGTGTAGGAGTCACACATACTGTGTGGTGAGTGCTGCCGGCTCCCTGGTAGCATTTTCATGAGACGGCATAACTCACCAGGAAAACAACAACGACAACTAGATTTAAGGTTTAAAACTTTAACTAGTCAACAGGGCTTGCCTCTTTGATCATTCTTCCCACAGCTGGTGTTTCCTTCACTCTGCTCTCTCCAAGAAGCCACACTTTTCTACATCGGGGTTTGTGCCTCTCTTTCTGGCATTACCACCTCCAGCGTTTCAGCTGGTCAACCCCTCCTCTTCTACTTGTCCTTAGATCTCAGTTGAACCTCACTGCTCAGTGAGCTCTTCCTTTTTAACCCTCCAGATGAACTTAGATCTTAAGTTTTGCCTTTTCTTTCCCCTGTTCTTATCACATTGTTATTTTAGAGTTATTTGTGTAGCTATTCCTATAATGTCCTGTTAAGCTCTCTGGACTGCAAACTTCATGAAGCTTTGAACCACATTTAGCATGTCAGTGTTCCACTGGTTTAGTGCCTGTAAGCATTGTGAGCATTCACTCAACAAATACTTGTTGAAAAATATTTGGTGAGCATGATGATTAATTTTGTATCCACTTGACTGGGCCACTGGGTGCCCAGATGTTTGCTCAGATATTATTTGGGATATGTCTAGGAGGGTGTCTCTGGATGAGATTAACATTTGAATCGGTAGACTGAGTGAAGCACACTTCCCTCCCTCATGTGGGTGGGCCTCATTCAATCTGTTGAAGGCCTGGATAGAACAAAAGGGCTGACCCTTCTGTGAGTAAGAGGGAACCCCTCTTGCTGGACCGCCTACAGGCTGGGACACCAGTTTTTTCCTACCTTTGGACCTGAACTGAATCTTTGGTTCTTCCTGGGTCTTGAACTTACTGGCCTTCACACTAGAACCATACTGTTGGCACTCCTGGTTTCTCCAGCCGTTGAACTTGGACTAGACCTACACCATTGGCTCTTCCGAGTCTCCAGCCTGCCGACTTCAGATCTGGAGACTTGTTGGCTTCCATAATTTCAGTGCCTTATCGTAAATTTCTCCACATGTATGCTGTATATTCATACACCCTACTGGCTCTGTTTCTCTGGAGAACCCCGATCAATACAGTGAGCTTCACAGTCTTCCATAAAATAACTCTGAGAGGAGATAAAATGTTTCTGAAAATCTCAACTGTGGATCTGAAGTAAGAAAGCCATCTTGTGGTGTTTCTGGGAATATCATGTGAAGTATACATCCCTTAGGACACCGAAGCATAATTTTCTGCAATAATTCTTAACATGTTTTTTGCCCAAGTCCCCTTTGGAAATTTGGTGAAGTCTGTGACTCCTTAAATCACTGGTTTAAATAGTGTTTGAAATAAAGAGTGTTACAAAAGAAACCGATTATATTGAAATATAGATATCAGAATATTGAAAAAATAAATGTGGGATATTATAAGATATATTCCTCTTTAGGCTGACCGGTAGAAATGTCTTTTTGTCATACCAAGTTGATCTTGAATACCTGGTTCAAAGTCATTTTAAAAAGCTGTTACAAGTGGATTAATTTAATTAAATAATCTAATGTATGTGTGGAAAGCGCAATTGTTATTTGAGAGATTTCAAATCATGAGCACTCTGTATTAGTGCACATATGAAAAAATTTTAGTTTGAATTTGAATTAGGTGTGTTGGTTATTCAAAATAGAGCTACAGAGAACTGAACTACATGAAACTGAAAAGTTGTTTCAGATCCATATATTTATCCATTTGTTTATTTAAAATTGATCGAGGCACTGCTCCATCCTGATGTTGGATTAGGTGCTGTCATACAGACATGAATAGCATAGTGCCTGTCCGTCAGAAGCACCTAGATCTCTGGGTGAAATAGTAGTTAAACAGAAATAATGAAATATGGGAAGTTCCATGATAGAAGTACGTGGTGCTGTAGGAGAACATTGGAGGACACCTCCCTAATCCAGAGAGAAGGAGGAAGGCCACCATTCAGGAATCGGCAAGGGTCATTTACAAATTCATGTGTGATTTAATTGGTAACTCAGTGTATTGGATTGCTGTCTACTTTGAGGCTGTAGATTCTTCTACCTCAAAGAGGGAGGAAATCAAATGAAGGCACAATAGAGAGTTACCTTGTGGTCCTGATCTTTCTGGTTCACTGTCTTGAGTATTCGCTTTACTTATTATCATAGGCATATTTAGAGGGTTTTGTCTGAGTCACATGTATAGTATATTTGTTAGAATAGCGTAAATGTCCATGTGATTACTAGAGACTCTTCTGGCGATGGGTATTACCCATTTGGTTTGGATTATTCATATACATTTCAATCCGTGATCTTAGACTTGGTTTTATCGTTTGTGTACATTGGTAGTTTCAATAGTTTATTAAGAATTACCAGTCTGCTTCCTTAACAGGGACTTTTCTCTACAGTGAAATTTGCCTTAAACTTCTTGAGAACAGTAGAACTCCATTCTGCTGAAAGGATTTTGAAACCTCATTAATGATTTTAAGACTTACGTTTGGAAAATATAGTGTTGACATTGATGGGTAACAATTTCTCAGCCTTATAAGGAATCTATAAAGTTCTGACTTTTAAGTAAGAAATACTTGACCTAATTAAACATCTCATCTGATATTTTAAAAATCCTTTTGCTCCCTTAGGTAGAGGTATTCTTTCTTTTTTAAAATTGAGCAAACATTACTTAAACTACAATGTAGTTATACTTGCTGTATCCTGTAATACCTAGATGAAATAAGTTTGGGGTATTGTACAATTATGATATTTTCTTATAAGTTTTAGGGTATCTAGGGCCAAGTGTATTTTAGATATATTTTTATAATCATTACTTATATCAGTTTAAATTACTTTATATCAGATATCTGTAAGAATTAATTGCTATGTAATAAAGCCAAATATTTTTTCTTAAAGATGTTAATATATTGATTTTAAATAATTGATTTTTCTGTCTCTTAAAGGAGACTATTACCAGAGAACTTGACTGCACAGCTGAATGCATTCAAAATAATCATATTATTTTTCTGATGTAAACTTTACCTTGGAAATGTATATTCCATCTGGCTGATGGTTTTTTTGAAGAAATGAGATTGTATACCACCAGGAAAATTTTAAAAGTTATTATCTATGTTGTCAATTAGAATTAAAAAAAAATCAGTTTCAAAGGACAATTTTTGGCAATCTGGAAGACTTGGGGGAAGGAACCATTCAGTAGAATGTGTCCAGGGCAAATGTCCAGTATCTCCTCTCATTCTATAGATATGAAATATGCACATAAACTATGTTAATACATTTGAAATTATTATATTAAAACTAAAGCTCAATTTGATCTCTTTATTTCAGAACAATAAATAATAAAAATGTAAAGGTCTCTCCTTTCGTACTTTTTACATATAAATAATTTCTCCCCAAAATTACTGTCAACAAAATTGTAAAACATATTTTCATAAGACCTTTTAGGACAGATATGCCATATTATCTGTAATGTCACATTTATCAAATCTGTATGTAGTTCAGTCAAAATCATAAGTTATGAAAAAAATTTGGTAAAGAAATTGAAGACAAATTAGCTTTTAAAAAAGGTATTTTAAAATTTGGAATGTGAAATGCATCCATAATTTGCTAAGCAAACTAAGTCATTTTAATTATATTCTTTTCACATGAGCAAATTAGCTGCTGAATTGATTTTTTAATAGAACCTAATAAAATTTAGCACAGTGAAATTCTCTCTTTCTGGTATATACTTCTCTTTTTTTTTTTTTGCGGTACGCGGGCCTCTCACTGTTGTGGCCTCTCCCATTGCAGAGCACAGGCTCCGGACGCGCAGGCCCAGCGGCCATGGCTCACGGGCCCAGCCGCTCTGCAGCCTGTGGGATCTTCCCGGACCGGGGCACGAACCCGCATCCCCTGCATTGGCAGGCGGACTCTCAACCACTGCACCACCAGGGAAGCCCTACTTCTTTTCGTTTTGACAAGTGTACAATGTTGTGTAACCAGCGCCACAATCAAGAAAAGTTCCACCACCTCGAAAATATTCCCTCGTGCTGCCCCTTTGTAGTCAGCTCTTCTCTCCACTCCCCGACCCGAGAACTGATCTTTTTAATCCTTATAATTTTGCTGCTTCCAGAATGTCAAATAAATGAAGCCATGCAGTATGTAACCTTTTGAGTCTGGCTTCTTTCATTAGCATAATGCATTTGCAGTTCATTTATGTTTCTTGTTTCAGTAGTTTTTCTTTTTTACTATTGAGTAGTATTCTTGTGTACCGATGTAGCTTAGTTGTTTCAGGTTTTTTGCGATTATTACTTTCCACTGTCTTTTCTACTTCTTTAAACCTTCTTTCTTCACTTTTCTGCTTTGTCTTCTCCGAAACATATAATAGCAACTGTATAGTTATGGCAAATCAGTAATTGATTAATGATTTATTAATGATTAATGTGTTAATCCAACACATTTTTTGTTGATCACCTACAAAGTGATGAGTATTATTCTGGGCACTAGGGATTCACTGGTTGAATAAAACATACAAACATCTCTGCCCTAATATGATTATGGCTTCAAACATTAAAATTAATGAATTCTGTTATAATGCATTACCATACATGTAGAAATTATCTTAAAGATTTTTGTGATTTAGGTAATGTTTTCCTTTTTGCCATTCAGCTTGATTATTTTTAGTCATTATACAGGGAAAAAAGAAAAACTACTGAAGTTCGTTGGAAGCATTAAAGACTGTTAGTGTGGAATATAGATCCTATTCGTTGTTTTTATGGCAATAGTTTCTAATAAATTACTCAGGACAAAGTTTCTTTCTCAGTTATGTTTGCTCTGTGCAAACATGGTTTCTAATATAAGTCTCCTGTTATGCCAGGAATTTTGTTTTCATTTTTGCTTGAGAGTCTCAGTTTTCTCAAGAAGATATACATAGATTAATCAGTAGAGTCTAGAAGAATAGTTGTCCTGTTTGTTGCCCTCAGCAGTGAAACAACATACCATTCTGCTGTGTAGGGATCTAGTCCAAAAGGTTTTTTAAGGAGGAAGGAAAGTAAAAGAAAGAAAAAGAGAAAAACAGGGTTGAACCTAGAGTGTATGAGAACACTTTTAGGTAATTAGGATTATAGGTGATCTGGAAACCTAATATCTGTATAGCTAAGCTTTTCAACTACATAAAAGACTTAGTAGAAGTCATTTGAAAGTTAGAACTTGCATGTGTACTTTGGATACAATGTCCTTTGTTGGATAGGCCCTGCAGGAGAACCCTAGGTAAAAATTCTTTGAAACAGGTATATGTTACCTTAACTTTTTAATAAGGAGAATGTATTAAGTTAGGGTGTCACTGTCAAGTTTTAGATGTAACTGACCTGTTTATAAATTTCTGCAAAATATATTAATATGTCTTTGTTAGTATGAAAAAATGCATTAGAGAGCCGGAATTATTACATTGTTCAAAATTCAACTTATTGTTTCTCTGAATACTTTTTGGGAAGCTGCTGGTTGGTAGGAATCACATTGATGTGTCATTCTTAAAACTGCTGTATATATTTAAAAATTTTCAGGGGTTTTAAGATTTAAGTTTACATATTCATTGATTTTTTTAAAAATTCACAAAGAGTACTAATAGGATATGAATCCAGTCATAGGACTTTAACTCTTTAACTTGGCCCAGTTCTTCAGATTTCTAAGCCCTAGTGGTTTGTTTGTTTCTGTTTAAGAGTTGAATTTGTACTTTAGTGCGTGTTGGAAAATTTGGCTAACAGCCTATGGGAGTTTGTAGTTACTAAACGTCAAAGAATATAGCAAGAGATATCCAGGTGGCGTTATCATTTACATGGCATAAGGTATGGTAAACCTGTTAGACTGAGGAATTGTTTCAGACCAAACATTGGAAAATTCATATAAAAAGACTGGCTAATGACACCAATAAATGAGTTAATGCCATTATAAAGAGAAAGAACGAGCATATGTTAGTACTTCCGATAATGAGCCTTATTCTCAGAATATCAATATTTTCATTATTATTTTTACAGGCAGATTTTCAAGGGCATAACATTCAAAAGTTTGCTGCTTCTTCACATATATTCATATGTTTTTGAGACTTTAACTTCAGCCTAGCTTTTTCCCCATTTTTAATTTCCAAGTTTTCATTTCAAGCTAGAGAGAAGTCTATTGTCTTCTTTTTCAAATACATTACTGTATATGATTCTGCTTCATTTCTAGGAAGCAGACATTTTACATTATATCTTTATATTTTAAAGTATTTTACTTTATGTCCTTATAAAAAGTTTTATTTTATATCTTTATAACAAGTTGTGCTTTTAGCAGGTGAAGTATGCCTTCCATTTTGTAGATTCCTTTTTCACAAAAACATCCCTTTCTTGTTACTTTAAATTTTAAATGTAATTTTACCAGGCTTGATAGGCTAGTTTCCTGAGCAGCAGTTTTAATGTTTTTAAAATTTTAATGTCAGTCTCTAAAATATTTAAAACTTTCTATTTATCTTGCACGTTACTGAGGTCTAATGTCAGTTACTGTTCTGAGCACTAGGGATAAAGCAGTGAAAAACAAACAGACAAAATTCCCTGACCTTGTGGAGTTTGCATTCTGGTGGGGACACAAACCACAAATGAAAAAGAAAATGGCATGGAAGGGTTCTAGCAACACCGCAGTGTCTCCTGGTGCGGACGGGGACGCCAGGCAAGAGGATAGAGAGGCTGCGCTGGTCCGCTGTGCTCCAGGCATCTGGGAGGGGGTGATGGCACCAGGCACGGCTGGACACCCTGGATTATCCTCTTGGAGGGGGACCATCCTGCTGCTGTCCACGTGTATTAGAACTCCAGAGGACCCCCGGCTGGGCATGTAATGGGGCTTTTGTAGTGAAGGAATGGCTGCTGGTGGGGCAAAACATCTTGGAAACGGGCACCAGCCGTGCCAATAGCACGTGGAGCAAACCCGCCCATCATCACGTTGGGGCCAGACCCAAAGCAGTCAGTCTAATCTTGGGCTTCAGTATCTCCAGGGAGATCCTAATCTTCCAGATTAATGACTACTGGGTTTATCTGCTATTACTTCCCCTCGTATTATATCCTGGCCAGTCTCCTAGGTCCATTCTGGGTTTTTGTATGCACGCATCAGTTCTATTTTGTTTGCTTGTTTTTGAGCCTCATAGTTTGTAATGCTGTTGTTTTGTACAGTCAGTGTTCATGTAAACAGATGATGTAGGTATAATAATAAGGCTCGAATGGGCTTACTGGGTGAGCCTGGAAAGGCTTTAGAGAGGAGGGAGTGTTTGAGGTATGGCTTGAAAGGAGAGAAGCAGGGAAGGAAGACATTCTTGACTGTGGTATAGTGCAAGAAGAAAGGGGTGCGGCATGTCCAGGCAATGGTGAGAAGTTTTGTGTAACTAGGAGTGTATAATTAGTGGGAGATAGCTTGGGAGAGGAATGTTGGAAAAGGTACCGCGGAATCATAGATAAGGCGTCTCCTGACCTATTTTATACATAGAAACACAGCAGGGGACTTCCCTGGTGGTCCAGGGGTTAAGAATCGGTCTTGCAATGCAGGGGACACTGGTTTGATCCTTGGTCGGGGAGCTAAGATCACACATGTCGCAGGACAACTAAGCCTGTGCGCCACAATTACTGAGCCCACGCGCTCTGCAGCCCGCACGCCACATCTAGAGAGGAGCCCATGCACTGCAACAAAGAGCCCGCATGCCACAACGAAAGATCCCGTGTGCCGCAACTAAGATCTGATGCAACCAATAAATAAATAAAAAAGAAACACAGCAGGTCGCAGGTGACCTACTCATGTTCATCATTTAAAAACCTTTTGTAATAACTACTATTCATTTTTAAATTTAATGGTACTAATATTGATAATTATATCTTCTTTCATTTGTGTGGCTTCAGATAATTTCCTCCTATCCATTGCCTGATTTTATCCTAACATTAAGTGACACAGATCTGAAAATATTATCCTAATATTTAAAGGTGAGGAAAGTGAGGTATGGAGAGATTACATGGTTTACTCAGTCACGTGGCCACGCTTGGAGGGATGCCAGATCTTCTCATTTTCAATTCCATATACTTGTTGGATTTATTTGGTGTGTAGATATGCGTTTTGTCCTTTTCCCCCCTTGAATTATCGTGTTTTCCTTTTCTCCATAGGACTTGGCTTTTACCCTGGAAGAGAGACAGCAATTGAACATTCATGGATTGTTGCCACCTTGCTTCATCAGCCAGGATATCCAGGTCCTTAGAGTAATTAAGAATTTCGAGCATCTGAACTCTGATTTTGACAGGTAACATGTTCCTGAAGGTGATTTTTATATGTCTCATAGGCAACTGTCTAGTTTATTTTTTATCAGATGAGAAAGTTTAAATATTTAGTGCTTTGGAAAGAGTAGCCAACTTCTAGGAAGATTTGCCTGTAAATACAATGATGTTTTGTAAAAAATTTACCCTCTGTAGGAACATTTGAACAAATTAAAATTTTCTAAACTATATCCTCAGAAAGACAACTTTTCTCTTGTGATAAAGTTGTTGCTATGAAGGTGAATTACCAGGAAATGCCATTCCAAACTAGGTGAAAGTGGCTTTGAGTCAGACACTAAGTACGTTGTAGGTGAAAGTGCACTTTTTCATCTTCCAAGCGTGGTTCCGACACTTTTGTGAATTTAGGTCACTTACTTTGTTTAGAACCCAGTTTCCATGTTTGTACAAAGATAAAGGTAACAAAGATAAAGGTACCCTTGGGAATTAGCTAGCCCTAAGTTGAAATTCTGGCTGTATATCACTAGAGCAAACCACTACACCCACTGCCATGACCATTGCATGTGCCTTGCCCTCTACTTTTGATGCTGCCTTTTCTTATTAAGGTGTTAGACCCATCTACACCTCAGTTTTTCCATTTGTGGGTTGAAGAGAATAATAGTTATTTGAAAATATTGTTGCGAAGGTTAGAAGAGAGAGCTAACCCAGTACCTAGTAAGTCTTCGTATTAGTCAGGGTTCTCCAGAGAAATAGAACAGCTAGGATGTGTGAGCGTGTGTGTGTGTGTGTGTGTGCGCGCGCGCGCGCGCGTGCACATACACATAATGAGAGGGAGGGGTTTATTGATTGACTGATTGATTTTGATTTCAAAGAATTGGCTCAAGTGATTTTGGAGGCTTGGTCAGTCCTAAATCTCCAGTTGGAGTCCCAGGGAAGAGCTGCAGTTCAAGTCCAAAGGCAGTCTGCTGGCGCAGTTCTTCTTTTGCTCTGGCGTTGGAGGGAAGGCCAGTCTTTGTTCTATTAACGTTTTCAATTGATTGGATGAGGCTCACACGCATTATAGAGGGTAATCTGCTTTATTCAAAGTACGCCAATTTAAATGTGAATCTCATACAAAAACCGCCTTCGCAGAAACACCCAGAATAGTGGACCAAGTATCTGGGTGCTGTGTCCTAGCCAAGTTGACACATAAAACTAACCACTCCTTTTCAACTTGGCACCCATGCACATCTCCTTAAACTAAACTGAATCTCTGCATAAAGACAATAAAAAGTCCTACCTCTGCCTAACATGATAGAACTATCCCAGGTACAACTGAAAACACACTCTTTCCCCAGAAGAGGATATAAAGCCCTTGGTGCTATTTACCCTTCTCGTTGATACCTCTTGACTTTAATACTATGATGTAAAGTTAACTATACAGTTGACCCTTGGGGACTTCCCTGGTGGCACAGTGGTTAAGAATCTAGCTGCCAATGCAGGGGACACGGGTTTAAATGCTGGTCTGGGAAGATCCCACATGCCTCAGAGCAGCTAAGCCCGTGCACCACAACTACTGAGCCTGAGCTCTAGAGCCTGCAAGCCACAACTACTGAGCCCGCGTGCCACAACTACTGAAGCCCGAGCGCCTAGAGCCCGTGCTCCGCAACAGGAGAAGCCACCACAATGAGAAGCCCGCACACCGCAACGAAGAGTAGCCCCCGCTCGCCGCAGCTGGAGAGACCCTGCATGCAGCGATGAAAAAAAGACCTAATGCAGCCAAAAATAAATATAAATAAATAAATAAATTATTTTTTTAAAAGTATAGTTGACGCTTGAACAACATGGGTTTGAACTGTGCAGGTCCACTTATATTTGGATTTTTTCAATAAATGCATCCTGCATAATCTGTAGTTGATTGAATCAAATGAGGAACTACAGATATGGAGGGCCAACTGTAAGGTTATATGTGGATTTTTGACTGTGTGGGGGTTGGCACCCCAATCTCCACATTGTTCAGGGTCAGCTGTTTTTAAATACTATGATATAAACTCAGTATGTCTTAGGTTACATGATAAAGGGATAAGAGGGAAAAATTATATTTGTCTACATATATTTGTATATATATATTACAAATATATATATATACACATACACGCAAACGTATTCATAACAAAATAAGGAAGAATACACGTGGTAATTACAGTCCTCATTTCTGTAACTGGTCACGTGATTGGAGCTGGTATTTATGACTACTGTCTGCCCGTACCCATTTCACGCTTCCTTTGCCTTCAGCCAGTACCTCAGCCAGTCTTGACTCCTTACCTGGTACAGTGAGCCAGATCTTTAATTCTGGAGGGTCTGGGCTGTTAGTAGTCCTGTCTGAATTGGGTTGTTGTAGTTTCCCATTGACTTTAATCATGGAGGCCCCCTAATGGATCTCTTGTATTCCAGACACCCTCTTCCTTACCTCCATTATGGAGTGGGAGTCCGATTTCCCCTTGAAGTCAGGGTTGGTCACCCCAGCCAGCGCAGTAACTCCCTTCTTTGCCTGTTAGTTCGGAGGCACGCGGTGCCCAAAGTGGCCAGTGGCAGTCTTAACTTCCAGTTCAGTGGAATCATTGTCTCCTGGTGGAAACATTCCTCCCTTTAGAATGAACACTTCTAGGCCAGTGGAGCATCATGTCACAGGGACAGGAAGCAGGAATTTCGCTGGCGGGTCACTGGGGGATAATGGTGAGTGGTGCCACTTCCATTTCCACCCCTGTGATTCCGGGACTTGTGAATGCTGGCTATGGGAGAAATAGAACCATATATTGGATGCGGATTCAGAGCATGTATAACCTCCTGGAGTATCTTGCCCCAGCTTTACAAGGTGTTGTCACCTAGCTGGTGCTGTAACTGAGTCTTCAGAAGGCCATGCCACGATTCTGTCAAGCCAGCTGCTTCAGGATGGTGGGGACATGGTAAGACCAGTGGATTCCAATGAGCAAGGGCCCATTGCCTCACTTCATTTGCTGTGGAGTGAGTTCCTTGATCAGAAGTCATGCTGGGTGGAATTCAGTGGATGAGGCATTTTGTAAGTCCATGGAGGGCAGCTTTGGCAGAAGCATTGTGTGCAGGGAAGGTAAGTCTTCATACAGAGCAAGTGTCTCTTCCAGTGAGAACCAGTGCCGTTCCTTCCGTGATGGAAGCTGTCCAGTGTAATCAACCTGCCACCAGGTAGCTTGCTGATCACACCATGGGATGGCAGCACATCAGGGGCTCAGTGTCGGTCCCTGCTGCTGGCTGATGGGACTCTCAGCAGTGTCTGTGGCCAGGTCCGCCTTGGTGCGTGGAAGTCCCTGTTGCTGAGCCCATGGGCACCCTCCATCCCTGCCATGGCCACTTCTTTTATGAGCCTATAAGTGATGACGGGGCAGCTGAGGACAGAGGCTGACTCAGTTTATTCAACATGTATATTTGCTTCTTAAATTCCTTCACCATCCCTTTTACGTATTTCTTAAGTCCTTCCTTCAGCTGCTTCCATTTTTACTTTATATTCTTTTCCTGAGCCATTTTATCAGCTGCCTCCTCGGAGCTAGTGATTTTCATATTTTTATCACAGACTGTCCCTCAAAGATTTTTGTTTAATTAATTAATTCGTTTATTTATTTTTGGGTGTGTTGGATCTTTGTTGCTGCGTGCAGGCTTTCTCTAGTTGTGGTGAGTGGGGGCTATTCTTTGTTGCGGTGGGCGGGCTTCTCATTGCGGTGGCTTCTCTTGTTGTGGAGCACAGGCTCTAGGTGCGTGGGCTTCAGTCGTTGTGGCTTGCGGGCTCTAGATCACAGGCTCAGTAGTTGTGGCGCGTGGGTTTAGTTGCCCCGTGGCATGTGGGATCTTCCTGGACCAGAGATTGAATCCATGTCCCCTGCATTGGCAGGCGGGTTCTTAACCACTGTGCCACCAGGGAAGTCCCTGTCCCTCAAATATTTATTGAGCATCAACTCAGTATCAGGTGCTCTTTGAGATATTGGGATTGTAGACAATGATCTCTGCCCTCACAGAACTTACCTAAATTATTTTTTAAAAAATATTAAAAAAAAGAAGTAAATAATAAAATAATAAGTAAATTATTTAATATGCTAGAAAGTGACAAGTGCTAATAAAAAAAAGAAAAGGTAGAGCAGGGTATGAGGGATGAGAATGCTGGGGAGCGAGTGGGTAGGGTCAATTTGCATTGTCAGGATGGACTTCATAGAGAAGGTAGGTTATGAGCAAGTAATGAGAGGCAGTGAGGAGGTTAGCCATGAGGAAGTCTGAGGAACAGTGCTCTTTAGCTGGTAGATTCAGGGACCAGCAGGGAGACCTGCGTCTGGAGCAGGATGGGTGAGGGGAAGAATGGTAGGTCAGGAGAGCAGATTAATGAGGTCACGGAGGACAGATTATATAAAGACAGATTGTGGAGGCCACTGACGGACTTTTGCTGTTACTCCGAGTGAAAGGGGGAGCTGTTCAGGGTTTTGAGCAGAAGGTCAACGTGGTCAGAGCTATATTTCCAGAAGACTTGCTGCAGCGTTGAGAATAGAATGTAAGCCGGGAGAGTATTTAGGAGACTCTTACAGGCCAGAGATGATGGTGATTTAGATCCAGGGTGGTAGCAATGAAGGTGTTCAGGTTGGGATATATCTTGAAGCAAAGCCAACATAATCTCTTAATGTAATATAATATATTAGAGATGAGTGTTAGAGACCTTCCAGAGAAGAGGAGAAAATAGCAAAGAAACAGAAAAGGCATGATCAGTGAAACAGGAAAACCAGAGAATCTGCTGACTCTAGTTGTGGCGGGTGGGGGCTACTCTTGGTTGCGGTGCGCGGGCTTCTCATTGCGGTGGCTTCTGTTGCGGAGCATGGGCTCTAGGCACGCGGGCTTCAGTAGTTGTGGTACACGGGCTCAGTAGTTGTGGCTTGCAGGCTCTAGAGCACAGGCTCAGTAGTTGTGGCGCACGGGCTTAGTTGCTCCGCGGCATGTGGGATCTTTCCGGACCAGGGCTGGAACCTGTGTCCCCTGAATTGGCAGGCGGATTCTTAACCCTTGCGCCACCAGAGAAGTCCCTCAGCACTGATATTAACATTTTGAATGACACTAGCTCAGGTTTATGGTACTTCATTTTTTGAGATGATTAGGAATACTTCCAAAGTCTTTTGATCAGATGTTTTCTGTGTGACCTACTGTATACTTGGTTGAGAAATGTTTAGTTAGATTTCTAACAGCTATTGTACAACTTTGTTGGAACATAGATCTAATTATGTCCAATTTCCACAGGTATCTTCTCTTAATGGATCTTCAAGATAGAAATGAAAAGCTCTTTTATAGAGTGCTAACGTCTGACATTGAGAAATTCATGCCTATCGTTTATACACCCACTGTGGGTCTGGCTTGCCAACAATATAGTTTAGCATTTCGGAAGCCAAGGTATGTAAACTCTTAAGTACAATTTGTGTCTTTCTTTATTTTTTTGTAAAGTGTTTGCGATAATTAAAAAGAATTATGGAATGGAATTGAAGTTTTGAAAAATCTAAAACAAACTTCATTGAAAAGAACATTTAAAAATATAGTGTTTTATTTCTGATTTAAGATCATGGGAAAGTATTTTTTCATAAACCAATTTATGTTTCCTTTTACAGACAATAAGTGAGCTTTTTCTTTTTTTGGGAAAAAGTAGTTGATCATAATTAAGCTTGGCTCTGAGATGGTAATTACCACTATTATGTTTGCATTTTACAAGTTAAAACAAAGATTCCCAATTTTCCTGAAAATAAGGAGTATATTGTTTCCTAAATTCAGAGCTGACATTAAACTGGCTCTTTTGTTGATTTCTTTTAAATGAAATTGTAATCACCTTTAAAGATGTATAAAATATATAATATAGTTTTTCTAAAACCATAGCTTTATTTATTATATCACTTTAAATACTTTTGCAGCAAAAAACAATTGAAATAAGTATCAGTGCTTTTAACAGCAGCAACAATAAAAGCTTGAGTTGACTGTATTTGTGCTGCTTATAGTTCTGAATTTAAAGATAAAAAAGAAATGTTTATAAGTTTATACCACAAAAAAAGCCTATTGAAAATACTGTCATTGAAGTGACTATTTTTGAGGTAAGATCTGAAAGTTCGATTGAATATGTAGATTTCTTGAAGGTATATTGATGTAGTGATAGTATTTTGCACACTTGTGCCACATTACCTTTTGTATAAAGAAAAGAATTAGCCACATTACCCCTTGTATAAAGGGAAGAATTATATATAGGTGGTCTGTTAAATTACACTAATAGCACATATCTATGTTGCATTTATATAATGGCTATGTTAACAGTGAATAAATTTTTTTCATAGAAAAACAAGAGTTAGAATTTAGCTGGTAATTGTATTATGACGGATAATTCTTTTTTGAGTATATCAGTATTTTTTAATCTTACAAATAATACATATTCATTATTGAAAGAATGAGAAAATGCATATATACAGAAGGAAGAAATATTTTAAAAATACACAATGTCATCATAGCAAAAATTCCGATACGTACAAATACATACTGTTTTCCTTATAGAAGGGATCATACTGTATAAACTGTTCTTTACCTTACTGTTTCTCTGAGTGACATCATAAAATATATATGTCTGTCCATGTCTATAAAATATATTTCTACGTAAAAACTCTTAATAAAAGTGTAAGTGTGTACATCTTAGCTGTTTTAAAATGTAGTTTAAGCATATTTATTGAAATTCAAAGTTTTCTATGAGATCCTGAGAAGTGCTAACAACTATAAGACATGTAGAAGAGCTTAGCTCAAAGTACTTGGGTTGAAGTTGACATAGAAATCCCAATAGCAACAGTTATTTTTTTGAGCACTTACTAGGTACTAGATTTTCTACGGGCTTGGGATACATTGGTATATATATAAATCTAAAAGCAGAAGAGACAGCGAAACAGAAAGTAATTGTCTAGAGTGTTGGGAGGTAATAAGTGTTATGGGGAAAGAAAGAGTTGAGCAGGAAAAGGGGGATGCGGAGTGTCATGTGCTTTGGGGGAGGGGCGGTAGCTGTTTTACATGGAGTGGACATTGTAGGTTTCATTGGAAGATGATATTGGAGGGTGAGAGGGGGAGATACAAGGGGAAACGTGTACCATAGAGTAGCATAGAGACAGGGTGGAGTGAGAGAGGGCTGAGTAGTAGATGAGGTCACAGATGTAGGATAAATAAGAGGGTACAGAACCTATAGCTTCTTGTCGGCTATTTTGAAGAACGTTGGCTTTTACCATTAGTTAAATGGGTAGAAGAATCAGGTAGCAGCATTGCCGTAAACCTAGTGAGTGATAACAGTGGCTCAGATTAGGAGGGTAGCAATGGAGTTCGGGGTAAGAGTTCAGTTTCTGGATAAAGATAAAGTCCCGAGGACTTCCTGTTGGATTGGAGGCTTCCTAGAGCAGTGGTTAAAAGTATGGGCTCTGGCGTAGATGGCCTATTTTCACTTACTGGTTTTGCCACTTGTTCTAGTGTTGAATAAATTAGTTAACCTTTCTGTGCTTCAGTTTCCTCCTCTGTAACGTGGGGATAATACTACAGCCCAACATCCTTTATCTACATTTTTTAAATCCCAAACTTTGAAAACCAAAACATAAAAAAAGAAAAAATCTCATTTGGGACCAAACCTGATCTATCGGAGCCCATTTGGTGGCAAAATTTGAACTGAATTTATATGGGGATATTTATAGGATTTATGTGACTTAGTGTCATTTTTTTTTTCTTTAGAAGTATTAGTGTATTTGATTATGGGGAGCTTTGTCAGAAATAATCTGATAGGTGTGTAGATAGATGGAGATAGGTAGATAGATAGATACGAAGGAAGGAGAGGAGAGGGAGAGGAAAGGGGAGAGATGGGACGAGATGTAGCAGGGCATTCATAGCAGAATGCTCACAAATGTTGATTCTAGGTGACATATTCATGGTATTAGTCTATCAACTTTTCTGCAATATTTGAAATTTAAGGAATACTTTACTAACAGAGAGAAAGTAAAATTTCCACAAGTGTTTCTAAGTGATCTCTTTATGGCAGTTTTCTGTCATGTTGATTTTTTTTTTGTTTTTGCGATTCGCGGGCCTCTCACTGTTGTGGCCTCTCCCGCTGCGGAGCACAGGCTCTGGACGCGCAGGCTCAGCGGCCATGGCTCACGGGCCCAGCCGCTCCACGGCATGTGGGATCTTCCCAGACCGGGGCACGAACCCGCGTCCCCTGCATCGGCAGGCGGACTCCCAACCACTGCGCCACCAGGGAAGCCCTAAATGATCTCTTTATGGCAGTTTTCTGTCATGTTGATTTTTTTTTGTCATGTTGATTTTTAATGTGTATATTTTGTTAAACTTTTGGTGATTCTGAAGTTCTTTTTTATTGAGATAATATTTGACATGCAATGTTATGTCATCAGGGAGGACGTCTGTGGTTGTGATATCCCTCCTGTTTGTCGACCACCAGCCCGGGTGTCTGGGTCCTGAGTAGACCGTGTCTCCACCTCTTCTACCCATCTCATTGTGGCTCCTTCTTTATATATCTTTATAGTTGTGGATAATCTTTTCTGCTAGTCTTTAGGTTGTTCTCATAGACAGTTGCTCTGTAAGTGGTTGTCATTTTGGTGTGCCTGTGAAGGAGGTGAGTTTAGAATCATCCTACTCCATCATCTTGATCTTGCCCCCACCTTAATTCTTTTTTTTTTGCGGTACGCGGGCCTCTCACTGTTGTGGCCTCTCCTGCTGTGGAGCACAGGCTCCGGACACGCAGGCTCAGCGGCCATGGCTCACAGGCCCAGCCGCTCCGCAGCATGTGGGATCTTCCCGGACCGGGCCACGAACCCGTGTCCCCTGCATCGGCAGGCGGACTCTCAACCACTGCGCCAACAGGGAAGCCCCCCCCCCCCAACTTAATTCTTTAGTAGAATAATTCTCATGGGTTCTCCCATGATTATAAAAAAAGAAACCTGTTTGAAAATGTGTTATGTGACATATATCTAGATATTATATTTAATTAGAAAGGAAATTGTGATTGTGTTCGAATAATGATGGATCTTTCAGGCATCAGTTAGCATCTAGACTATTTTTTTTTTAAGCCCAAATTGACAAATGTCTTTTCAACCTTTCCTACTGCAACAGTAGGTATTCAAAGACATTTAGAAACTAAACAGGAGGATTATACCTCTTGTTATACTTACTTTGTGGGTTTGGTGGTAGCAATTAGGAACATAATTAGTGAAAGTTAAGGGTTAATAGTACAGGTACTGAGCTTAGTACAGTTGCAAATAGGTATATCTTTTGATCTTATACTTTTTTATATATCTTAATGACATGATACTTTCCTATGGCTAGATATTATTTTTCATTTTGAATATGGCATTAAAATCCGGCCAGGCATCCAAAAATAAATTCTTATGTGAATAACTCTACTTGTAACGTTTTTTTCTTGAGGTATGATGCTGGAATATTCATTTGTTGGTGTTGTGTGGAATTTCTTTTCTCTTTGGCATAGATACATCGTGTGGGGTTTTTCAACATGTCGTGGATAATGATTTTTAAGAATGTTGTTGAGTTTGCTTAGATTATCTTGTTCCCATAACATTCAATTCTTGCAGAATTTTCGGTATTTGGTAGTGCGATATGCTTATGTCAACACATCTAATTGTGGCTAATTTGTAGATGATAGAGGTGTGATTGTTGGAAGCTAAAGACAGTTCTTTTTTATATTTTTGCAGAATGCTGATCCTACTGTGTTAGTTAAATTACTTGTATTCTGTGAAACTGTTCTTAAACCAAAGTTTTGTGCAAATTGATAGTGCAGGTTTATGTAAAGGACAGCTAAAGCAGATTTATGTAATTTCTTTGGAAATATTTCTGCCTGCTGTATTTTACACTGCATTTTCCAAGAATCATCTCCTTCTCCTGTAAGTTCTTATTAGCTACATTACCACTTCACCATGCCTGTGGCAGTTAATCGTGTTCCTATTTTTGGTATTTTGAATGTTCTATCAGGTACTCTTGGTCTCTTTTCTTTTTAAATTTAATTTAATTTATTTCAGTTTTTAAATTGAGGTATAATCGACATATTATATTAGTTCCAGGTATATAACGTAATGATTCGATATTTATACATGTTGTGAAATTATCACCACAAGTCTAGTGAACATCCATCACCATACATAGTTACAAAAGAACTTTTTTCTCATGATGTGAACTATTAAGATATACTCTCTGAGCAACTTTCAAGTATGTAAAGCAGTATTATTAACTATAATTGCCATGCTGTATATTATATCCCCAGGACTTACTTATTTTATAACTAGAAGTTTGTAACTTTTGACCTTCACTCACTTCTCCCCGTCCCCCTCCCCCTACTTCTGACAACCAACAGTCTGTTCAATCTGCAAGCTGTTTTTCTTTCCCCTCTTGGTTTCTTTTGTTGTCATTTTACTGTTCATTTAGTTACAACTAGATTGTAAGCATCTAGAGAGAAAGGATCATATTTTAGAATTTATTCCTGTATTTCCCATGCTGTTTTAAGCTTAGTGTCTGGTTGGTGCTGAATGAATGTATGTTGTTTGCTACCTTACAGAAATAGTAACTTAATATTCGTCTATTCATCTACTCATGAAGAAAAACGTAAAGTATTGGTATGATCTTTGTATCTCCTACTGTTTTAAGCTTACTGTTTTAACAGGTAAATTCTCATAAATAATAGATCTGAAAGAAATTAGCTTCATTCCAAGGAATCAGGTTGTGAGGAAGTAAAGCTCTGATTAAATATAGACCATACAACTTTAAACACATAACTACACTCCTTTCAACTAATCTCTATACAGTACATCACTGATACAATTTTGGCAAAAAGGATGAGCTAATAGAAGTTTGTTGGTGATAGTTTTTTTAAAAAAGCATTTCCAAAGTCTGTTCTGACTAGTGCCATTAATTGGTTTGCCAACATTTAGGTGAAAAAAAACATTCAGTGCTCAATTTAATTGGAGAACCAGAGTTAACTAAAATTAAACAGGATTCTTTATTGTAAAATTTCTCAGGATAATACGTATTTTGAAAATTTTTTGATTGAGGAGAATTAGATTTAATATAGATAATATAGTTAACATAATTTTGGCACAAAGTGGTTTTTCCCAAGTAGTGGTTATTACAACTGGTACCATTATAACTCCTGGATTTCTGGATGACTAAAGGAATGATGGTGTCATTCACTGAGTTTCAAAATAATTGAATATGTTTATGAGAGATATAGAAAGTTCTTTTGGGGACATGTTGAGTGTTTTTTTTTTTCTCGGGCGTTTTATTTTATTCTTTATTGAAGTATAAAGAATAAAATAACACATTGATTTACAATGTGTTAGTTTATATGCAGAAATATATATATACATATATATTCTTTTTCATATTCTTTTCCATTATGGTTTATTACAGGATATTGAATATAGTTCCCTGTGTTGTACAGTAGGACCTTGTTTATTTTGCATATAGTAGTTTGTGTTTGTTAATCCCAAATTCCTAATTTATCCCTCCCCCCCTTCCCCTTTGGTAATCATAACTTTGTTTTCTATGTCTGTGAGTCTGTTTCTGTTTTGTAAATAAGTTCGTTTGTATCATATTAGATTCCACATATAAGTGATATCATATTATATTTGTCTTTCTCTTTCTGACTTATTTTACTTAGCACGATAATCTCTAGGTCCATCCATGTTGCTGCAGATGGCATTATTTCATTCTTTGTTATGGCCGAGTGATATTCCATTGTGTGTGTGTGTGTGTGTGTGTGTGTGTGTATATATATATATATATATATCCCACATTTTCTTTATCCATTCATCTGTCGATGGACATTTTGGTTGCTTCCATGTCCTGACTATTGTAAACAGTGCTTCTGTGAACGTTGGCCTGCAGGTATCTTTTAAAATTATAGTTTTGTCCGGATATAAGCCAAGGAGTGGGATTACAGGATCGTATGGCAACTCTATTTTTAGTTTTTTAAGGAACCTCCATACTGTTTTCCATAGTGGCTGCACCAATTTACATTCCCACCAACAGTGCAGGAGGGCTCTCTTTTCTTCATACTGTCTCCAGCATTTATTGTTTTACATTTTAATGATGGCTGTTCTGAACAGTGTGAGGTGATACCTCATTGTAGTTTCAATTTGCATTTCTCTAATAATCAGTGACCTTGAGCATCTTTTCTTGTGCCTGTTAGCCATCTGAAGGGACATGTTGAATTTTAAATGTTTTTGGGACTTCCAAATCGAGGGGAAGTCTAATAGGCAATTAAATGTATGGACCTGGAACTTAATGTATTTAAAGATCCTAGTATTTTAACTCAAACATTATATATGCTACATAAAAGGTACATGTTTTGATTTTGGCAATGATGAAGATTATTAGCAAGTCTAATTGTCAAAGAGAATCAATAAGATGCGGTTTTTTTGCTGATTTTTTTCCCAGAAAATTCTTAGAGAAGTGCATGGAAGGAAATACTAAGATGAACCAAAACAAAATACTAAGATCGTTTTTCTACACTTATTGTTTATTTGTATACATATTTCCTTTGGAATTCTAAAAAGGACTTGAAGTACAGTATTTGTTATTTAATTGCGAGGACCAAGCTTTCTTTATTACCTCACGTGCAATTTCATATGAGAATGTCTACCTGGTAATATAGAAATGGTCGTAAACATGACCATGATTAGACCATGATTATTGTAATGGAAATATATAGTTTATCCAGAAGGGCCAAAAGTTCAGCAAATTTTGTAGTCTTATAGGGTGAGGGTGTCGGTTTTAATTGATATTTGGTTTATGAAAGAGCAGCAAGAGAAAAGCATAAAAGGAATAAATGTAAAAAGAAACCTTCCCAAAGCTAATACTCCTTTAACCCAAGAATGTCCTCATTATATGCTGCAGATTATAATTAGAATAGCTATCAAATGAATAGTTAATAGGATGAACACTTTCATATTGTATCCTGTTTTATACATTTTCACATTTTAAATCTATCTGGTTTTCTTAAACAGTCTTTTTTATATGTACTATACAGGTATATGGTAGAGACTTTACTTTATTAAGCTATAAGTATTTCAATAACTCAGTAATTAATTATAAATAACGGCAGTTTAAGTTGCTTATGGAAAAGAAACATGATTTCACAGCCAGTTATTTTTGTTTTTTTATATCATTTTTTTTTACATCTTTATTAGAGTATAATTGCTTTACAACGGTGTGTTAGTTTCTGCTTTATAACAAAGTGAATCAGTTATACATATACATATGTTCCCATATCTCTTCCCTCTTGCGTCTCCCTCCCTCCCACCCTCCCTATCCCACCCCTCCAGGCGGTCACAAAGCACCGAGCTGATCTCCCTGTGCTATGCGGCTGCTTCCCACTAGCTATCTACCTTACATTTGGTAGTGTATATATGTCCATGCCTCTCTCTCGCTTTGTCACAGCTTACCCTTCCCCCTCCCCATATGCTCAAGTCCATTCTCTAGTAGGTCTGTGTCTTTATTCCTGTCTTACCCCAGGTTCTTCATGACATTTTTTTTCTTAAATTCCATATATATGTGTTAGCATACGGTATTTGTCTCTCTCTTTCTGACTTACTTCACTCTGTACGACAGACTCTAGGTCTGTCCACCTCATTACAAATAGCTCAATTTCGTTTCTTTTTATGGCTGAGTAATATTCCATTGTATATATGTGCCACATCTTCTTTATCCATTCATCCGATGATGGACACTTAGGTTGCTTCCATGTCCTGGCTATTGTAGATAGAGCTGCAATGAGCATTTTGGTACATGACTGTTTTTTTTTTTTATTTTTTTTATTTTTTTTGCGGTACGCGGGCCTCTCACTTTTGTGGCCTCTCCCCTTGTGGAGCACAGGCTCCGGACGCGCAGGCTCAGCGGCCACGGCTCACGGGCCCAGCCGCTCCGCGGCATGTGGGATCCTCCCGGACCGGGGCACGAACCCGTGTCCCCCGCATTAGCAGGCGGACTCCCAACCACTGCGCCACCAGGGAAGCCCACATGACTGTTTTTGAATTATGGTTTTCTCAGGGTGTATGCCCAGTAGTGGGATTGCTGGGTCATATGGCAGTTCTATTTGTAGTTTTTTAAGGAACCTCCATACTGTTCTCCATAGTGGCTGAACCAATTCACAGCCAGTTTTAATAGCTGTGAGTTACAGGTTTAACCCGTAAATTGAATAGTTCTATCCTTCGTGATGTGGTCCTTTGTGATCCATTGTGATGTAAACTGCCAAGTGATCCAGTGCCCAGAGTATCTCTTGCTTTCCTAGGTCATCTCACTTTCAGAGTTAAGGGGGCTTCTGGGAAGAGGTCAGAGGAGGTCCTAAACCTCTGAGTAGCCCTGGATACAGAGCTGCGCAGGTGGACCAGGAATATTTTTTATTGAATTTGGCTTTCTTCGATTAAGCCACTTTAGAATCTTTAGAAATATTTAGGAGACTTTTGAGAACAGGGAATATTTTTCATTGATAGCTCTGGTTCAGTTTGTAATTTTTATTTTTTGTTGTATTGGAATTTTCTGTTTCTACAATTTTATTGTGTTAGAATCTCTAGAAATTGAAATAGTTGGTGTTTAAGAGAGAATTTTTTAATGCTTCTGGAAAAGTTATCATTTAAATATTAGATATTAATAAGCTTTTCACCCTTTATCCATGGTAATAAGCCTTTGATTTGGATTTATACTTATTCCAAAATATTCTTTTGTTCACTTCTTTCTTTTCCCATGACATAGGCCTGATATTTGCATCTACGCACCCTCCCTTTTTTTAAAAAGAAAAAAACAACACTACATGGTGGAATTTTTTTTTCAAAAGTATGAAACAAGTTATTGGAATATTTGGACTAGTTCAAGTCTCCTAACTGTTACCTCAGTTGATTTTTTAGAGATAATTATTTGCAAGAAGTTGATTTTCATTTATTATGGAGATTTAGAGGATGACGATTTGTTGAACTACTAATTAATTCAAATTGACTTTTTTTCTGAACAGACTAAATGTCATATTTATGAAAATGTATATGTGATTTGTGCTAAATAGTGAGGTAGAGTAGCCTATATCTTAAGTTCTGGCAATACAGTGTGTGCCCAGAAGTAGTTTAAAATACCAAACTCTTCTTAAGTATTGCCTTAATTAGGAAAAATCTGGAGAATGGAGAAAATGTAGGCATGATTCAAAGAGCGTTCTTTCACATCAGGATCTAAGGATTGTCTAAACGTTTGCATAGACATATAAATCTCTTTCGCAAGGCAGTTAAACTTATCTTTTACTGTAAAAGACCCTTAAAAAGTGTCAAGTAACAGTTCATCAAGTCTCCATATTCAGCTAGAGACTCTAAGTGTGGAAAACTTGAATGGAAATTTAAGTTTAGGATCCAAAAATAACTTTGCTATAGTCTGTGTGGTACACCCAGGTGTTTTAAGTTTGCACATAGCATATGGAGAATTATGAAAAATTACCAAGTTTTATCTCAGGTAGTCTTTATGAAAGTGTATTAATTTGGGCGTTATTATGTTTTTAAGAAGGATTATAAGTGCCAGTCTTCATTACTAAAAATAAAGAATTTTTTAAAAGGGAGGCAATAAATGGTTCTTTACATCACCTTCCCAGATCACATCTGGAATATTGTGTTTAGTTTTGGATTCCATATTTTTGAAGTGACATTGGCAAACTGAGATATACCCAGAGAAGAGTGACCAAAGCAGTGATAGTTATTGAAAACTTGTAATGTGAGAAAGAGTTGGTGGAAATAGAAATGTGTAGCCTAAAAGATAAGACTTGAAAGGGACATAGTTAGGTCTTCAATTATTTGGAAGATTTTCATGTGAAAAAAAAGTATACTTGCATGGAATAGCCTCAAAATGTAGAACTAAAATCAGTAGATAGAAGTTATTACAGGGATGCAGATTTACAGTCAGTGTAGGTGAAGCTTCTCTGATAATTTATCTGACATTGGAATAGACTTTCCTTATTCTCCTCATTGGAAATATTCATGTGGTTGGATAATCAGTGGTCATACACATTATAAGTGAGATTCTTGCATTGGGTGTGATTGTAAAATAGTTTAATTCTAAGGTCACTTTTAACTAGAAAATTCTGTGAATTTTTAAAAGAGCAGCCTACAGAAGAATAATTCCAGGTATTTGGAACACCTCACAACTAACTCATCATTTCAAGTAAACTTGCTTTCTAATTCAGGAAGTTTTTAGTAGCAACTTTAAATCACAATTTTAGGATTTATTAAAAATAATAGATTTTCAAATAAGAAGGATTGTGAACAGATTTCAAGTGATTTGATGACACATCTCATCAAAATTCATACTCCTTCCCCCAGACAAACACACAAGCACATGTCAGTTTACACAGCTGTATCCTGGTTATAATGTTTCTGTTAGTTTGAATGGATAAAAAGTTTAATGTTGACATTTTCTCATTTGAAGTAATTACATTCTTCTCATCTGATTTTTAAAAATTTCTCTGTAGTTTTTTTCAGACTTTGTTCTGTGCTTTTAAACTGTTGTTTATTTTTATATATTTTCCTTAACTTAGTTACAGTTTCAGCTCCTAGAGAAATTATTAGGAAGAATTTTCCCAGAGGCAGTGCTTTGTCCCTCCCCCCTCCCCCTGCCCCCCCAATCAGTAGTTGAGGAGAAATAGCCAGGCTAGAGTTTGCTTTTATTCTTTCCACCAAATTTCCTTTGTGCTTCTTAGGTATGCTTCTGAAAATTCAAACGTCTGTTTTTATGACAAAGTACTCTGTAGTTAACATCGTCTAAGAATTATTTTATATACCTTTAAAAAATGTTGGTTATTTTATACATAGGTAATTTTATAGTCTCAATTTTAACTGTTTGAAGTAAAGTCATAATTGAAGTTGTCAATTTGAGCTCCTTACTATATATTTTATAATAATATTTTATGTTCACTGTAGTAAAATTTATAAAATATTTGATAGAATTCCAAATTATGTAATTATCTACTTAAAATAAATCATGAAAGTTATTGAATTTCATTTCTTTCTAAGCAAGGAAAATGTTCATTTATCGATATAAATTCTAGTCTTACTATGATGGGCGGCCGAATGAATGACATTTATAATAATTTGGAGGGTATCATATTTTACACATTTTACCAAATTAGTGCTGCTTTGTGAAGTTAAGACATTTTCACTGTGTAATGAGGTAATTTATTTTAAAAGCTGAAAATGGTATGTTATTTCCCTAATGGAAGAAGTTAATTTTTATTGACAACATGCCAAATAAATACCATCTGTTTGATGAATTCAGTATTACCTTAGGATTCTTTCCAGTGTTTTCTGCTGTGGAAAGTACGTTGGATTTTAACCATCAGAACAACACCTATTTATGCTTAATTAATTGGCATGCTCATACTGGTTTTAAAATGAATAAAGAAGAGCTTATCTCAAATTGTTTTTATGTACATTTTCAGTTCACATTTATTTGGAAACAGTAGTTGAGTGTTAATGGAGCATGTGGAGATAGAGTCATTAACGTATACTCTTGTTGGTTTTTAAAATCTATGTATTTTATGATTTAATACAGTCATTCCAAGGAAACTCAGTATCACCAGGTTGTTAAGTACCAGAGTTAGGGCTTGAACTCATTTTTCTACTTTGTACTCCTCTGTTTTAGAGTTCTCCAGAGAAAGAGAATCAGTAGTGTGTGTGTGTGTGTGTGTGTGTGTGTGTGTGTGTGTGAGAGAGATTTATTTTAAGGGATTGGCTCACTCAGTTGTAGAGGCTGGCCAGACCCAGATCCTCAGGGTAGGCTGCCAGGCTGGAAACCCAGGGAAGAGTGGATGCTGCAGTTCACTCCAGAAGTCTGCTGGAAGAATTCCCTCTCCCTTGGGGAAGGTCATGTAAGTCTTTTCTAGTAAGCTCTTCAAATGATTGGATGAGGCCCATCCACATAATGGAAGGTAATCTGCTTTATTCAAAGTCTACTGATTTAAATGTTAATCTCATCTAAAAATTACCTTTACAGAAACATCTAGACTAATGTTTGACCAACTATCTGGATACGATGCCTAGCCAAGTTGAGAGACATAAAATTTTTTAAAAAATTTTATTTAATTTTGGCTGCATGGGGTCTTCATTGCCGTGCGCGGACTTTCTCTAGTTGTAGCGAGTGGGGGCTACTCTTTGTCACAGTGCGCGGGCTTCTCATTGCGGTGGCTTCTCTTGTTGCAGAGCACGGGCTCTAGGCACACGGGCTCAGTAGTTGCGGCACGTGGGCTCAGTAGTTGTGGCTCGCGGACTCTAGAGCGCAGGCTCAGTAGCTGTGGTGCATGGGCTTAGTTGCTCTGCGGCATGTGGAATCTTCCCAGACCAGGGCTTGAACCCGTGTCCGCTGCATTGGCAGGCAGATTCTTAACCACTGCGCCACCAGGGAAGTCCCGACACATAAAATTAACCATGACATCCTCCTAGATTCATGTTGAGTCGTCTTCTTGCATTGATTAGGTTCTATCTTGGATCTGAGTTGTTCAGAGAAGCTACACTCTTAACATATAGCTTCTTGGGCTTTTCCTCATTGACTAGTATGTGTTCTGATTTTCAAAAGCTAAAATTGTATGTTGTGTTGTTAATTAAGATTTGTCTCCCAAATAATGGAGTGTTTACATATAAAGAATTTCATCTATTGCTTTCTAGAAGACTTAGTTCTAATAGATACTCCATAGGAATATTGTTCAAATATGGTTTCACTTTAAGAAGTTTCTAACACTAATTGATTTAATGACAGCAATTTAACATTTAAACCTAGTTTTAGAAATTGTCAGATAACATTGCTGATCACTCAGTTGTTCTGGAAGGTCCCTGCTTTGTTTTCTTCCCAACTCTGCCACTTCTTCAAAATCTTTTTGTTGATTCTCTGTGTTCATGATTTCTTCTCTCCTTCCTTTCTTTACCAGAAGTATATTGAGTGTCCACTACATGCCAGGCACTTTACTAATCTGAGTATAGGTAGATAAAAGGAGTATTTCCTGCCTTTGTGGAATTTATAAGGACAGGCATACCTGGAGAAGTTGCAGGTTTCGTTCCAGACCAGCACAGTAAAGTGAATATCACTATCAAGTGAGTCACACACATTTTTTTTTGGTTCCCCAGTGCGTATAAAAGTTATGTTTACACTGTACTGTAGCCTGTTAAACTGTGCAGTAGCATTTTGTCTACAAAACCAATGTACATACCTTAATTTAAAAGTACTTGACTGCCAAAAGATTCTAGCCATCATCTGAGCCTTCAGTGAGTTGTCGTCTTGTTGCAATAGTAGTATCGAAGATCACTGATCACAGATCACTGTAACAAATATGGAAATGTTTGAAATATTAGGAGAATTAGCAATGTATGACACAGAGACGCGAAGTGAGCACATGCCATTGGAAAAATGGCGCTGATAGACTTGCTCAACGAAGAGTTGCCACAGACCTTCAATTTGTAAAAAAACACAACATCTGTGAAGTGCAATAAAATGAGGCATGCCTATAATATTCAGGGGAGCAGAGAAAGACGTGAGTACAGCTTGGGTTATGAAGGAAATGAACAGAGGAGAGTGATGAAGAACAACAGGGATTCCTTTTCATCGTGTAGCCAGGGATGTGTCTCTGAGAAGATAATATTTAAGCTGACACCTGAGGAATGAGGAGTTAGCTTGTGAAAACCAGAAAAAAAAAGAATCATTTGAGGTGAAGGAAATAACATGTTCAAAAGGTCTGGAAGTGGGGAGGATGGCATGAGACGAGGTTAGAGATAGTCAGGAGTCACGTGCAGGTCTTGCGGTTCATGGCAGAGTCTCATTGTTATTCTTAATCCATTTGGGGAGCCATTGAGGTATTTGAAGCAGAGGAATGATGACATCCAGTTAAAGTTTTAAAAGATTATTCTGGCTGTTAATGTGGTTAAAAGATTGGAAAGGAGGGGCTAGAGTGGACATGGGAGGCCCAGTAAGAAGACTGTTGTGATATGGGCTCCCCTTGCATCAATCCTGATCACTCTGAGGGCACTGGATCCCCTTAGGATATGGAGTGCGGAAGTCAAGGAAGGCTGTAGGAAGCTAACACAGTTGCCAGTAGCAGTAACCAATCCACATGGGAATAACTCTACAGTCTCTTAGTCCTGGAGTGATGGCTGTAGGTGAGGTGACGTGGATATCCGACACCCTAGTGTGTTTACACTGACCCTGAAAACATTAGCAGAGATAAGAAGAGCTGCCGTCCATAAGAATTTCTCAAGCTTGCAGACTTAGTATGCCTAATTTTATTTATAACCCAAGTCCATTCTCCTAAGATCTTGTCCTCTGTGCACTGCACAAATCTGTCCTTTCTTCCGCCTCAAGGAAGAGCCAAGTAGACCATGTTTTTTTTTTTTTTTTTTTTGCTGTACGCGGGCCTCTCACTGTTGTGGCCTCTCCCGTTGCGGAGCACAGGCTCCAGACACGCAGGCTCAGCAGCCGTGGCTCACGGGCCCAGCCGTTCCGCGGCATGTGGGCTCTTCCCGGACCGGGGCACGAACCCGTGTCCCCTGCATTGGCAGGCGGACTCTCAACCACTGCGCCACCAGGGAAGCCCAAGTAGACCATGTTTTACACTGCCCCTACATCGTATTCATTTCCTTTCTGTGCCCCTGTTTTTTCAATTCAGATGTTGTTAACGTGGGGTTGGAGTTCCGTAGCTCAGCCTCAGCCGGATCTTCTGCTCCACCGCGTTGAGCTCCAGCTGTGTTCTTGGCTCTTCTCACCCTTACGGTTGCAAGAATGTAAACACTGTGCCTGATCTTCCTTATCTCATATACTCCTCTCCATTTCCCCTAGGAATTCACTGGCTTAACATTTTACTTCCATGAACTAAACCTAATCCGTTTCCGCTCTTCAATATTTTTCCTTCTGCATCTGTACAGCTAAGAGCAGTGACCCGCCCCACCCACTAAAATGTCAGTGCTCCCCACTGTTCTCTTCTAGGTCCTATTTTCTTTTTCTTCTGTTCCTCCCCAGCCTACCGTTCCAGTCCCCCAGGTTTCTTAACTTTGGGAGGTGCAACACCATCCACTCAGTCACCTCAACCAGACACCTCAGAGATTTTCAGGATTTTAACCCCCTTCTTTTCCCTTTTTGCGCCTTGTCAGTTTTACCTCTTATCTGTTGAATCTCTCTCATCCATTCAATCCCATTGCCACTCTTTTAGATTAGGCCCTTCTCATTTCAAAAGAGTGAGTTTTCACAGAAGGATGCCTAATTAAGTCCCTTCTCTGACTAAAATCCTAAGGCATTAGCAAATCAAGACTTGTAAAAAAAAACTACTGAAAACGTGTTTGTAAGTATTCATTGAACACAAATGAAGTTTATATATTATTCTGCTTCCTGACCAGTATATTATATTTGGTACAACTATTTCTGAAAACAGATGGAAAGTGTTAAATACAAGCAATAATTTAAACTCTGTTAAGTTTTTCAAGGAAGCACTCACCCAGAAAAAAAATCTAGTAGTAAGGGGGAGTTCTTTCACATGAGAAGATGAGCTCATTAATTTTTCCAGTAAGACAAACAAGATACTGACATTGCATACTTTTTTTTTGCAAAGATTATTTTTACACCAAATTTAGCTTCTAATTTATTATCTTGTAGTTATAAGACATTCCTAACATGTGACTTAAAGTCTTGGACATGGTAATGTGGTTTCTTTTTCCTTTATTACCCTTCATTATTTCTCATGTAACAAAATAGTATTGCTGTGTATCCCCTGAGGGGGAACCAGGATGCTGCCCCAAGGCTGTTTCACTAAATAATATGAAAAGTTGTACTAATGAAATACACTTCTTAGTAATGTAAATAAGGAAGTAATTTGAACACAGTGTTTATCAAAGTATGTAACACTAACACGAACAATTCGAAAGGGTGTATATAGATATAGAACAGCTTTCTTCTTGCTTTTATTTAGAAAGAGATACATGCGCTACCCCCAACCCCCCAAAATGAAAACAAAATACTAAACAGTCTCAGAGGACAATTGTCATTCCTTACCCAGAGAAAACCACCAGTGACCATGGTGGGAAGAATTCCTTGTGGTTGGAAAACAGGGATAAATTGCATGAAGTCTCATTTATGTATTAAGCTGCTTGAGTCAGTTTAAGAAAACTTTCACATATGAAGGATTTCTATTGTGCACGTGTCTGCTGACTGCCACCTTGAGTTTGCATAAAACCTTCCCTCCACTCATGTGCCCCACTTAATAGACAAATA
This sequence comes from Monodon monoceros, assembly GCF_005190385.1. Lineage (NCBI taxonomy): Eukaryota > Metazoa > Chordata > Mammalia > Artiodactyla > Monodontidae > Monodon > Monodon monoceros. The sequence goes on along the minus strand of NW_021703771.1, from coordinate 17,262,119 downwards.
ATTGCTGAGTAGAGAATATACCTCCCAGTTTGATACTTTAACAGTACAGCAAACTATGATCAGTGAAGTTTAGTTTTGATTTATTCAACCTGGTTCACAGGCATTCATAATTTAATGTTATATTCTGTCTTTCGTAGGGTCCCTATGAGAAAGAAATGCCAAATAGAGAAGTTCTTCTTTATCTTTTATTAAAACTTCTTGTGGAAAGAAAGTCTGATGTATTGTTCAGTGTCCTTTATATAAAGACTCATTTGATAAATTCCTCTCAGAATTGAAGAACTGCCTTTTTTTTCTTTCCCAGATGCAGTAGTATGTTTTCTTATGTTAGCTTTGAGAACTAACTCCATTTTCACTCTTGGACTTTGGCTGTATTTTGTGCTCAATTGCAGTAGTTTTCTTTAGATCACCTTCTTTTTCCTGTCTCCATCCCGCCCCACACACCACCCAAATAGTATTAATTCTCTTCAGTGAGTATGTCTTGCAGACCCAGGTTTTAGATAGTCATTAGCCCTGGATTTCTTCCCAGGCTAAGTGGAAAGCCCATGTCCTCTTAAAAAAATATATATAGTATCTTACTAGAATTCTACATCTTCTTCCCCCTCCAGGGTAAGATGGCTTCCTGCACTCCAGAGAAAACAGTAAAGCCTGCCAGTCCTCTGGATCCCTGTGTTTCCTGTCATTTTTCTATGATTTGAATAATCTCATGGTTTCCCTGAATCTATAACTTGTATTGTTTACTGCCTCAAACCTTTATTAATGTAATGAAAACATCAATTTTTCTAGTCTAGTCTTATTTTAGTTTTAAAGGAACAAAAAAAAACAAGAACAGAAGCTAAAACCATCATTTCAGTCTTTGTTTTGTTCTAATGCTTTCTAAACACCAATCTCTTTGTTTTCCCAGCTATGAACATGTGACGTAGTTGTTAATTAGCAAGATCTTGAGATCCATAAGGCTTCATACATTTTCTTTCAAGTGATGCTTCACCGACCTATTGCCTCTCCGTTTTAAACTAATTTGTTAGTTAAATATTTGGGAGCTTAAAAGATTATATTCTTTTGATTGCCAATATGCTGCTAAACATTAGGATAAATTTAAATATTTCTGATAACCATATTCTCAAGTCTACTGTTCAGTGCTTGAGAGTCACTGTGATAATCGCATCAATGCCAAATGATTTTCTTTCCCCTTTCGGAAGAGACATTCTTGATAGAAACTTCATTTTATTTCTGTTCCTTCATGTCATATTCATAAATGTGCCAACGTTTAAACTACACCATTGAGAGAATTCTGTAGCTATTCACAATGTATGGGAAACACAAATCCTTAATTTAATAAGAACAGTCTAGAAATAGTAAAAAACAAGTTTCAAAATTCATGTTTCATCTTAAATACAGTGAAAACTGTATTTCTTGGATTCTAAAATCATTGCCAGTCCTTTATTGAAGTACATGTGTTCTTGGCATGCCACTCAACTGATTCGTTTAAGAATTTTGCTCAGTTCTGCAGCCAGTCACATTCAGGAGTAAATGTTAAATATAACATTGAACTTTTGCATCATTTAGGAAATTAAGATGGCACGTCTGTCAACACCAGTGAACACTCGAGATTATGTTTGTTACTGTAGATCAGTGATCATCATACTGTTTTGCTTGTGAACTCTTGAAGAGAATTTTGAAGAACTTCACCCTCCTTAACATCTAAAAACTATCATCATAAGTCTGAATAGTTGCAAGGAATGTAGTGCCTGTATTAAATTCTGGTGTTGGACTTTTAGAAACAATTAGGTAAGAAATATATGTAAATAGTAAAAAGTAAATTTATTAACTTTGCTAGACATAATGTTCAGGCTCTCTACATATTTAGTGAAAGATAAAAATACATGTTGCTAAAAATGAATTGGTATGGTGGATAATAACTTTACCTTTTAGATGAAGCTGTAGAAAAACTTGCAACACTTGATAAAATAAAATAACGGGATTAACTGTAATAGGAAGAAATATGTCATAAATTTGATAAAATTATGTCTAATTAAATGATAGACCTTTTATTTGAATGGAATCATATTAAATTTTAATCTGCAGGTTTCATCCAGTATATCTAGAACTGTTTAATACTTTTGAAAAAAATCATAGGTGGGGCACCTAACCAGACAGAACTGGAATTAGGCACAACTCCCCAAAAGAAGTAGCCTGAGAACCCTATTATAAATCAAGTTAATGCTGTTTAATTTTCTCCTTTAATTTCCCCAAAGTCTTACTGATATAATAATAATATAGCTTATGCTTTTTGAAGGCATATTTCTCACTTATGCTTGACTTAAAGGAAATGTGACAGATTTCCTGTGATAGTGTAGATTTGAATTTGTAGAGGGATGGTCGAAATGTGAGGGAAAATGGACATTATTTGGTTTATAGAGTAGCATTGGGGGGATCAGTTTCTTAGGCCCCAGCAGTGGCAACTCCCCCTGCAAAATTCTTTGGAAAAGTTGAAACCGAATCTGGCCTCTGTACCCTGACACCAAATTAAATCTCAGAGACAGAGTTTTGGGTGAAGTAGAAAAGAATAGCTTTATTGCTTTGCCAGGCAAAGGGGGCCACAGCAGGCTCATGCCCTCAACACTGTGTGTCCTGACCTGGAGGGGGTAGTGAGGAGTTTTATAGTACTGGTTCACAGGGGGTGTGATCAGCTTGTGGACATTCTTCTGATTGGTGGGTGGTGAGGTAAGTGGGAGTCAGCATCATCAACCTTCAGGTTCCAACCGGCCTGGGGTCTACGTGCTAGTGGGCAGCGTACTGTTAACTTCTCCCACCTGCTGGGGGTTTCAGTATCTGCAAAACAGCTCAAAGGTATTGCTGTGTATCCCTTGAGGGGGAACCAGGACCCTGCCCCAAGGCTGCACTACAGTTTCTTGACTTCCCTTGTCGTGCATCCCCTCCCTTGCCTAATTAGCAGTTGTTTGAACTTGTCCGTTGGAACTCAGGGTAAGTTGTGGAGGCTGAATGAAGCCTATTTCCTGTAATGAAAGAAATGGGGCACACAGGAAGGCTTTTGTGCCCAGGAGCCCCACAGGGCCCTGCTCCGTATCAAAGTGGCTTCACATCAAAGGCATTTGCTTGAACTGTATTTGGCAGTGTACCAAGTCTGCCCATGTGGCTTATATTTTTCTACTGATGAATTTTCTTTCTCTGAAAATGGGGGGAAAAAAAGACTACCTAGAGACAATACCTGTATACAACATTTTTTTCTTTTAGATTAATAAAGTCTTATTTTTATGATTCTCAGCATATGCATATGGAGCTCTGTTAGTTTTCTTCAGTATTAGAAAAGGAAATGGGACTAAGTGGGTGAATAGTTTGATCACTAGCTTTGGTTTTACATAAACTCCTCTGCAAGAATACAGATTCCCAAAGGAAAGATTAGCAAAAGGAAAGACTTCTGGATGAAGGCCCAGAGTCAAGGCTGTGGGATTTACTTTATTAGCCATTTGAAAAGAACCTGAAAGCAAAGCTTCATCTAAGAAGCTCTTGCTATCCAAGAATGCTGTTTATCAGAGAAATGAGAATGAAAGAATTAGGATAAACTTTAGTCAGTTTATAGCAACAACAGCATGATTAATGAAAGTTGTTACATTTACGTTGAGATTCTCTTAAGATTTTGGACATGGGATCATGAGCCTGAGTGGGTAAATTTCGTGCAAGTATTGGGACAAATCTTAATGGTCTGAGTAATGCGTTATACATGGAGAAGTAATTGAATTCTTCTGTATCCTCGTTTTCGTTGCTGTTTCTTGTCCTTAGTGCCTTTGCCTTCTTGCATAAAAAGAAGTGGCGTTATTCTAGGGCACTTCCATCATCGAGCGTCTTTATTATTTCCGCTCTTGAATGCCATTACATAGTCAGTTTATATTGGCCTTGGATGTGACTCTCATTCCATAGACATCAAGTAACTGAAGGATTTTTGTTCTTCCATTGCCAATAAATGTTTGATGGGATGTATGGATTTTCCCATAACAGTGAGAAGAAAAGTGCTTTTTTTTTTTTTTTCCCCTTTCCTTCATTGCTGTTTTTTGTAATTTTGGAAGGAAACCTGAGATACCAGCTGAGATGTGAGACTAAGTAACTTTTCTGTTCTGATAGAATTTGCTAATTCAAACAGAATGAATCAGATGGATGCTTGGCAAGTAACTGGTCCTAACACAATTGTTTTTTGTGTATAGAAATCTACCATTCTGTGACTGTTCTCCGTGTTTGTCTAGTCTCATTTTCGTTTCTGCCTCATAGCTCTGGATATTTTTAAATTTTCCTCACTATCACGTCATATTGAAAGAATTTTAGACTATCCTATCAGATATTTTTGGTGTCTTTGCTACTGCTTTCTTTACTGAAAGGGAGTTTAGAAGAAGAAAATATCACATAAGGGATTAAATACAAGGTAGGTAAGGTTGCCTTTCTTTTTCCTTGCAAAGTTAAATTGCAGAATTTGTTGTACCTTTTCATCTCACCATACAGCATCTTGGAATAATAGTAGTACAGACTGAGAAAGACATGGATATGTCAGATACTTTATTTCCTTAATTTCTAATATCACAGAAAACCTTAAACACACCTTCTTATGATCTTCCTAAACCTAACCATTTGAATACTTAACAGCCTTTACAAATGCAAACCTGAATCACTCGTATTTTATCTAAGTTTTTATTCTTAATTGAGATTTTAAAAATAAGGATTCTTATACTCTTTGTAAGAATCCTATAAATATTTAAAAACTGTTATCTTTTTCTCTGTATGTCTTCTCCACTGCATCCTTTGAAAACTTTTCCTTTAGAGGTTTCCTTTTAAAACATTGAATGATCTTTGCTGTCCTTTTAAGATCCTTTAAAAAGTTCTCTATAATCACTTTAAATCTTATTAATTTGATTGAAAGTATATAGGAATTTTGTTATAATAACTGCCAGGTTTTGATCTGAGAAAGAACATACTCCTTCCTCTCAAATTATTGTAAAAAAAATTGTTTTCTATGGCTTTCATTTCTGATAGTAGTAGATATTTTTGCTCTTTCCTGATAATGACATTTTGCAATAAATGAGAACATCCTTTCTGAGGATATTAAGAATTGAACTCTTTTTTTCATTGAGCGAGCGTTCAACATAGGATATGTTTGTCTTATTTCTGTAAGCTATAGGTAATTAAATATAAGACCAAAATATATATATTGCCTAAATAATAGAGAATAGATAACCTACATTTTATGAAATGACTAAAACAGTGTCATCTATAGAAAGAGCACCAGCCATCTATATAAAGGGAGCTGCCAGTTCAGATCAGTTGGCATGGCCTGTGTAGAAGAACCTATCATATTCTTTAAAATATTTTTATTCACAATGAATTTGTAATGATCACAATATTATCAGTTTGTACTGATGGATTGAACAAAAGGAAAAGTAGTCCATTTGTTACGCTTGATGAAACATTCTTAAAAATTATCACCAATTGTGGTAAAAATACATGCTTGTAACATTAATAATAATCAACATTTTTCATCTTAGGAAACAGAAGGGTCATTTTTCTACCAGTCATTCAAAAATGGAAGATATTATCTCCAGCTTAGGAACAAAAATATTTTCTTTATATGATGGCAGCCTTTGTATTTCCATAAAAGGGGAAAATAAGGTCATTGACTTGTTGGGAAAACTAAGGAATTGCTTTAAAATAATCTAACCAGCCCAAATCCTCTAAATTAAGGATATTTTTTAAAGCATGAAGCAAACATAGTTCACTTCAGTAGATACTTAGAGTGTATACATGTTTGCCTGTGTTTGACGTGGTTTGGTGTCAGGCATAGAAATGAAAGTTCCTATGACATGTTCTGTTTGGTCTCCTGACAGCTGGGTAGGTTTGTGATTTCCCACTCATCATCCCTCGTTTTTCTTCTTGTAATGACCCACACGATCTGATTCTTTTTTTTAAAAATTAATTAATTAATTAATTATTGGCTGCGTTGGGTCTTCGTTGCTGCACGCAGGCTTCTAATTGCGGTGGCTTCTCTTGTTGTGGAGCACAGGCTCTATGCACATGGGCTTCAGTACTTCTGGCTCACGGGCTCTAGAGCGCAGGCTCAGTAGTTGTGGCATACGGGCTTAGTTGCCCCGTGGCATGTGGGATCTTCCCGGGCCAGGGCTTGAACCCGTGTCCCCTGCATTGGCAGGCAGATTCTTAACCATTGCACCACCAGGGAAGCCCTACACGACCTGATTCCTAACGATGTGCCTGAAACTACCAGGAAAAGTCGGGGGGGAAAAGTCACAGGAGAAAATTCTATAAAGCATATATCTATTTTTATTTTTTAAAAATCTATTTTCTCTGGAAGAAGAGTTTATCCATTCAAATTTTCTGTAGTTCTGCTGGTAGCTATATATATTGCAGAAGAAAAAAAATAAAGTTGGAAAGTTCTTTCTATTGCAGTCTCAGGATTAGAAGAGACAATGTCATAGATGCAGAGATTCTTGAGACACAGCTTACTAATATCATTCTAGACCAAATCTTCTTTCTTATTTGTAACTTAGTGAGACGAGAAGAGTTAACTGACTGGTTTAGAGTTTTGTAGCTGTGACTAAAACTCCTCTTCCTATCCAGTGCCCTTCTATAATAGGAAGCCAAAATGTATGATATGGTCCACTCATTAAATGGTCATGTGTGTCAGTTACGTAAACTGATGTCCTAAACTGTGAGGTCAACATATGTAATTTTATTTTAATTCATTATAAAATAATATTTAAGTAACTCCTTTGGAATTGGAGGACTAACTACAACAAAAATTGAAAATGTATAAAGGCCAGAAAAGTAATAGAATTAATAATTAAATATTATTAATGCACAGCACATGAAAATAGTTAATTAGGGAACCAAGCTTATTAATATATTTGTGCAAATCATTAAAACATGGTTTTCATGCCATAGTTCTGCCACTTTAAAGATTTATTCTCTGGAAAGGAGAGAGTGTCAAGCCAAGAGGAATGTCACAGAAAGGACCATTAGTTCCCAAAAGGTCGTCACATGATCCATATCTCTACACCCTCCCATCCACTGTTTCTACCTCTCATAACTCTCAGACCTTCTTGTTAGGCAGTTGATTTACTTCCCCAATATTCAACTCTCCTGCTTTGATCATTATTCCACAGCTCTTCTCTTCCATCGTGATGTACGTTGAACTATTTGCATTCAGGTTGGCTCCAGACCCCTTACCTGTGAGTAGGAAACCCTGACTGCACATAGCCTGGTCACCTGGGCTCTACCTCATGTACTCTCTTGCTGGTCAGATGGCTGTAGACGCAAGTGGTTTATAGTATAGGATAACCCTTTATACTACTGGTTAGAAGGAGTTTACATCTCATAGTAAGATGGAAGGACCACTGATCTAGGTGTCACAAGATCAGAGTTTTTGTTCCACTTCTTCTACTAAGTAGCTGTTGAAGCTAGAAAAACAATCACTCATCTTCCTTCTGCTCAAAGAGAAATGTATTTACATTTACTTTACTTTTCTCTTAAAGATGGGAAATAAAATCATTTCTTGAAAAAAGTCAAAATGTAGGAAAATTACAAAGACTAATTACAAATACCCATGTATCCATCATTTAGATTTGACATTTGTTAACATTGTATCACATTTGATTTTTTTAAAAATTAGTGGTAAACTAAGATCAGGAACAAGACAAGGTTGCCCACTCTCACCACTCTTATTCAACATAGTTTTGGAAGTTTTAGCCACAGCAATCAGAGAAGAAAAGGAAATAAAAGGAATCCAAATCGGAAAAGAAGAAGTAAAACTGTCACTGTTTGCAGATGACATGATACTATACATAGAGAATCCTAAAGATGCTACCAGAAAACTACAAGAGCTAATCAATGAATTTGGTAAAGTAGCAGGATACAAAATTAATGCACAGAAATCTCTGGCATTCCTATACACTAACGATGAAAAATCTGAAAGTGAAATCAAGAAAACACTCCCATTTACCATTGCAACAAAAAAGAATAAAATATCTAGGAATAAACCTCCCTAAGGAGACAAAAGACCTATATGCAGAAAATTATGAGACACTGATGAAAGAAATTAAAGATGATACCAATAGATGGAGAGATATATCATGTTCTTGGATTGGAAGAATCAACATTGTGAAAATGACTCTACTACCCAAAGCAATCTACAGATTCAGTGCAATCCCTATCAAACTACCACTGGCATTTTTTACAGAACTAGAACAAAAAATTTCACAATTTGTATGGAAACACAAAAGACCCCAAATAGCCAAAGCAGTCTTGAGAACGAAAAACGGAGCTGGAGGAATCAGGCTCCCTGACTTCTGACTATACTACAAAGCTACAGTAATCAAGACAGTATGGTTCTGGCAGAAAAACAGAAAGATAGATCAGTGGAACAGGATAGAAAGCCCAGAGATAAACCCACGCACATATGGTCACCTTATCTTTGATAAAGGAGGCAGGAATGTACAGTGGAGAAAGGACAGCCTCTTCAGTAAGTGGTGCTGGGAAAACTGGACAGGTACATGTAAAAGTATGAGATTAGATCACTCCCTAACACCATACACAAAAATAAGCTCAAAATGGATTAAAGACCTAAATGTAAGGCCAGAAACTATCAAACTCTTAGATGAAAACATAGGCAGAACATTCTATGACATAAATCACAGCAAGATCCTTTTTGACCCACCTCCTAGAGAAATGGAAATAAAAACAAAAATAAACAAATGGGACCTACTGAAACTTCAAAGCTTTTGCACAGCAAAGGAAACCATAAACAAGACCAAAAGACAGCCCTCTGAATGGGAGAAAATATTTGCAAATGAAGCAACTGACAAAGGATTAATCTCCAAAATTTACAATCAGCTCATGCAGCTCAATAACAAAAAACCAAAAAACCAATCCAGAAATGGGCAGAAGACCTAAGTAGACATTTCTCCAAAGAAGATATACAGACTGCCAACAAACACATGAAAGAATGCTCAACATGATTAATCATTAGCGAAATGCAATCAAAACTACAATGAGGTATCATCTCACACCAGTCAGAATGGCCATCATCAAAAAACCTAGAAACAATAAATGCTGGAGAGGGTGTGGAGAAAAGGAAACACTCTTGCACTGCTGGTGGGAATGTGAATTGGTACAGCCACTATGGAGAACAGTATGGAGGTTCCTTAAAAAACTACAAATAGAACTACCATATGACCCAGCAATCCCACTACTGGGCATATACCCTGAGAAAACCATAATTCAAAAAGAGTCATGTACCAAAATGTTCATTGCAGCTCTATTTACAATAGCCCGGAGATGGAAACACCCTAAGTGTCCATCATCGGATGAATGGATAAAGAAGATGTGGCACATATATACAATGGAATATTACTCAGCCATAAAAAGAAACGAAATTGAGCTATTTGTAATGAGGTGGATAGACCTAGAGTCTGTCATACAGAGTGAAGTAAGTCAGAAAGAGAAAGACAAATACCGCATACTAATACATATATATGGAATTTAAGAAAAAAAATGTCATGAAGAACCTAGGGGTAAGACAGGAATAAAGGCACAGACCTACTAGAGAATGGACTTGAGGATATGGGGAGGGGGAAGGGTAAGCTGTGACAAAGTGAGAGAGTGGCATGGAGATATATACACTACCAAACGTAAGGTAGATAGCTAGTGGGAAGCAGCCACCTAGCACAGGGAGATCAGCTCGGTGCTTTGTGATCGCCTGGAGGGGTGGGTTGGGGAGGGGGGGAGGGTGGGAGGGAGGGAGACGCAAGAGGGAAGAGATATGGGAACATATGTATATGTATAACTGATTCACTTTGTTACAAAGCAGAAACTAACACTATTGTGAAGCACTTATACTCCAATAAAGATGTAAAGAAAAAAAAAATTAGTGGTAACATTGAAGGTGCCTTTGGCCTCCAACCTTACTCCCGTTACCTTCACCCATCCTGAAGGCAGTTGTTTATTCATTGCCCACTAACGGCCTGAAATAAAATATCGTAAAATATCCATAATATAGCATTGGATTAGATGAACAGTAGGTTATAATAATGTAGTTGTTATTATTTCTTAACTGTACTGCAAAAAAGGAATTTTTTTCCCCCCCAAATGTATGGTTCTTTTTTCTGACCAGATGTTCCTGTTTTCTCACATAGTATCTGAGGACATTACCACTCTGTATCTGCGTTCTTTTAAAAGAATACTGCCTGTGCGTCTTCTTGGAATTCTAAAAATTGAATTGTAATAGCTAGCATGTTACCACCATTTGGAAGAATATTACCGATCTTAGTACTGAGTCACTTTTAATTTCTGGAAACTATAGACATCTCTGTTAATTAATGCTGTGCGTTGGTAATTGGGTCACAGAAGTGACAACAGAGCTATTCAGCTATACGTGGATAGTCCTCTAGCATTTTCCCTGGTGTCTAGCCCTGTGTCATGTCTTTCATAAAATAAATATGAATCTATGATAAATGACGGAATGAGCATCTGAATTTTACTTTTTAACATACATACTATTTACATTAGGGTTGTATTGCTGTGTAACAAGTTAGTACAAACTTAGCTGCTTAAGACAACATCTGTTTATTAGCTCGCAGTTCTGAAGGTCAGCATTCTGGTGTGGTATGCTTGAATCTATGTTTAGGGTATCACAAGGCTAAAATCGCGGGGCTGAGTACTCATCCAGGGGCTTACAGAAAAATCTGCTCCCAAGCTTCTTATTCTTGGCAGAATTCAGTTCCTTGTGATTGTAGGACCGAGGTCTCTGTTTCCTTGCTGGCTGTCAGCCAGGGACGGCTCTCAGCTGCTGGAAGTAGCTCTTATTCTTTGCCACTTGGCGTCCTCTAAGTTTGAAGCAGTGCTTGGAGTCTTTCTCACTCTGAACCTTTGACTTCCCCTTCTGTGACCAGCTGGAGAAATTCGATGCCTTTAAGGAGTACAGGCCCGCCCAGGTGACCTTGCTACCTGAGGCCCGACTGTGCTAATCGTCTGTCACCTGATGAGAGTAAAACCCGTCATGCGCACAGTCCTGGGGTGATTCAGGATGTGGACACCGGGGAGATGGGAAGCCTGGGGAACATCTTAGAAATCTGCCTACCACACTGATTGTCGCTCCTCAGGAGGATTGAGACTAAAAATAGAGCTTTAAACGTTTTCTGCAGTAAGCAAAACGAATTCACAAGATTATCATTGCAGAGCAAAATCAAATAGTGACCCAAAGAAAAATGTCATGCACGTTAGCAATATTAGGATGTTATGTGGGGGAAAAAACACCTCAAAACCTTACTTTAGGAAGTAGATGACCAGAGGAAATTGGAAATCTACCCTCCTCTTCTAATCTCAATTGAAAAGTTTTTTACTTGTATAATAAATTGGTGTTCAGTAACCAGGATATCACCTTCCACTGGCACTTGACCTTTCCACTGGGTCCCTCCCCACCTATAGACTCTGCCTCTTCCTACGTTTATTTCTAAGCTAAACCGGAATGAAGGCTGAGACGCTTAAACCACCCTATTTACCTTTCTTCCAAAGCTCATGTGATCTTATAATTTGTGATTCTTCCTCAGACCTAGTGGCTCTGAAGCTGTCAGTTGGTTCTCTCATTATTTCTGAAGTCTTTTGCTGTCATTCAAATCTGTTGCCCCCATGTTAACACTCTCAATTTGCTGATCGCTTAGCCGCAGGTTCTCCAAGTCCTACAACTGGTCATTGACTCTGGTTCTTGCTATACTTTCCCAGGGGCTTTCCTCATAAATTGCGATTTCTTCGGTCTGGTCCTTGGCCTTGTCATTTTCAGAAGACTCCCGAAATTATATATATCGACCACATAGCACCTGGGTGTTCTCCAGCCCAGATTCTTTGCCGTACTGCTTTCCCCACCATTGGGTTAGCTAGTGCCAGAATCATATCTGAACTACCTTCCCCCTTTCTTCTTACTTATATTCTATCACTTCTTTTTATTTTTCTGTGAGAAATGTAGAATTCCTGACTTCAAGAGTTCATAATCTAATAGGACAGACATATAAGAAAGTGAAAAATTATATGACAATATGATGTGTTATGTTACAGAAAAGCAGCGGGGGTCTGTGGGATTACAGAGACATTCCAGCTCAGCTTGAATGTCGGTCAGGAAATACTTCCAAGAGGAGGTAACACTTGCACTGTCTCTGATGAGCAATTAGGAGCTAGCGTAGCAGCGAAGAGCAGCGGGGGGCATTGGAGGGAGGCCTAAAGGAATCCTTTAAAGACCATTCCGAGTTGGAAACTAGATCGTTCTCAGGCTGAACTAGTTGAGCAAATGCCAAGAGCAAAGGAAGCAACCAAAAATGGGAGATAAAGCCGAAAGATGAGATATTCAGCAGAAGCTGAGGCAAAGTGAGCCTTGGAAATGAGTCCAAGGGTGGGAGCAGAGCAGGGTCCAGAGGCCTTCACTGTGCATGAGAGTGAAAAAGAGAAGTGTTTCGGAGCCTGTAGGGTGCCAGCATTTAAGGGTTAAGCAGAAACAGGAGACTGTGAAACAGACCAGGAGGAGGGTAGAGAGTGACAGCGGGAGGACAAACTGGGCTTGAGGACAGAGATACCGACGCTTTATTCACTGATGAATAGTGAACGATGGGAGGAAGTTTCTAGGTGGAGAGCTGGAAGCTGGAAGTCTCTACTGTGTCTTCCGAGTGAAAAGTGGTGTGGTGTGTGAATCTGATGGGAGTGTAGAAGGGTGGGGATGGGGGACGGGGGAGAAAGGAAGTAGCTCTCGTGGACAATTGCAGAATAACCAGTAGAAGGTCCTCGAGGGAGTCATACTGAGTTATGAGGACCTGGCTGACAGTGGAGAGGCCATGAGGTTTCAGCGGATCTAACACACCCAGCTGAGTGCCCGTCTCAAGCAGCATTCTGCAGTAGGGCTTGAGGAAAGGAGAAGGCAGGTGGATTGATTTAAATTTGGAGGCTTTCTGCAAGGGTGTGATGGGAACAGAAAAAGTCAAGGGAGTTAAGAATGATTGGCAGAACAGTTAAAAATCTAGCTGAATAAAGAAGGAAGTTCAGTTAGGATAGACTGCTAATTTGGAGGAAAAAAAATAAAAGCAGGTACCAAAAGACGGGAGACATTAATGAGGTCAAAATGTAGTTATATCAGAAGTGTGATATTCAGAAAAGTATGATGTGGGTTACATCCTCACATCACAGACTATAGTGACATTTCCGATAGATTTAAAGAACTGGATCAAACCTAGAAAAAAAAATTAAAATATAGGAACGTGATTGACGAGGGAGGACTTTGTATACTTAAAAGAAATGTAAGAAATCTGAAAGGAGAAAAATCAATTCGTTTTACTATAAATAAATGGAAAACAACAACAAACAAAAGTGGAAGATGAGAAATTAAGAAACGAATTTGTACAAGTATGATAAGCAAAGGGATAAAAATCCTTCATCTGTAAAGATGGGATCTGGGTTGATATTTCCCAAGTAGCTGTGGATAATTATAGCTTCTTTTTGCACGTCTAGCACCAGTTTTTTTTGTGTTCCTCAACGATAACAGCAGCAGTCAGTCTGCACCCTCTCTCTGTCTCATGCTTGTCCTGTCTCTGATTAAAAGGGCCGGGAGCCCAGCATGGGGCGTTGGAGCCTGGGCGGGTCGAGAACACCTGTGTAGGAGGGCAGCCTGGAGGATCTGGGTAGGAGAGCGGTACAGCGCCAGGTGTCAGAGCCCCAGCGGGGCAAAGAGGGCATCCGTGTGGGAGGGCTGCCTACTTCAGAGACTGGAACCTTAGCGGAAGTAAGTGGGATGTGACACAGCGAGAGGGGACAAGATTGGTTTCACACAGGCAGACCCATCAAGTAAGGAAATATATTAAACACGATGGGAGGTAGGTTTCTCGCTCTAGGAGAAAGTTGTTACAGATGTGAACAGGGGAGAATAGTAGAAGGAACCCTGTGTTGTTGGTGGAATTGGAGGTATTGGTGTGAATTTATAGTTTTCAATGTACAGATAGATGAATGGATAGTTATAGAAATAAATAGGTATACATAAAATGTGTATATATGCGTGTACATACCCGTATGTGTGTACACATGTAGAGTACGTGTGCACACGCATATATTCTCTAGCTCTGCCCATTGAGTCGGCTTGGCAGCCACAACACCCCAGTAACAAGGAGCCCAGCCAGCACTCAGATCTCAATGCTGCTTTCTGACAAAAGCAACCAAGAACGCCTTAGAGAAATTGCTGATCCCAGGGCTGGGTCAGGGTAAGCAAAAGATGAGCTTGGAACCTCTTATACCAGAAAGCAAGGAGGTGCTTAAAGAATGATGGGGGTGTGTTGAAAGGACATAGACGCCAGCTTGAAGGGGCTCCCTCTGGCCCAATCTGGGACGTTGTAAGCACTCAATAAATAATGTTTGCAGCAGATTAGAACCTACTGAGTAAAATAACAAACACAAGCCCACATTGATATGAATAAATTTAGAGTTGAATGGAGGAATAGGGTATTTACAGAGTTTTGAAGAATCTTCCCATAAAATACTTGTTAATTACAAAGGGAAAAAAGAGCATCTTTGCAGTGAGGAAGCCTGGAAGGCACCACATTAATCAAGTGATCAAAGTGAACATCATCAATAATGGGAGGAAGGAGGAACAGCACCGCCTGATAGGACGCAAGGAGAAGAAGCCAGCATCACTTCCGTGACCTTCCTGCAAAAGATGTTATAGTCTGAATCGAATCGTGAGGAATCACCACCGAAATCCAGATTGCAGGACAGTCTACAAAAACACTGACTTATAACTTCAAAAGTATTAAGGTCATGGAAGTCAAGGAAAGACTGAGGAAATGTTTTAGGTTGAACAGGACCAAGAAACATGACAACTAATTACAGCACAGGATTTTGAACTAGGCTCTTTTGTTATGAAGGACGAATGGTGAAATGTGAAAGGTGTCTGAAGATTATATGATAGTAATGTATCAGTAGTAATTTTCTGATTATAATTATGTAGGAGAATATTTTTGTTTGTAATGCACTCAATTATTTGGTAATGATGAGGCATCATGCTGGCTACTTAGCTCACAAATAGTTCAGGAAAAAACAATTTTTTTTTAAAGGGGGGGTTCTTTTTTAAAAATAAATTTATTTATTTTTGTCTGCGTTGGGTCTTCGTTGCTATGTGCGGGCTTTCTCTAGTTATGGTGAGCGGGGGCTACTCTGTTGTGGTGCGCGGGCTTCTCTTGTTGCGGAGCATGGGCTCTAGGCGCGTGGGCTTCAGTAGTTGTGGCGCACGGGCTTAGTTGCTCTGCGGCATGTGGGATCTTCCCGGATCAGGGCTCAAACCTGTGTCCCTTGCATTGGCAGGCGGATTCTTAACCACTGCACCACCAGGGAAGTCCCGAAAAAACAATTCTTTGTAATATACTTGGGAGAGTTCTTTTAAGCATTTACTGAAGGATAGAATAATATTGACCCATGCCTTTAAAAAAATTTTTTATTGACGTATAGTTGATTTACAATGTCGTGTTAATATCTCCTTTACAGTAAAGTGATTCAGTTATATGTAGATACATTCTTTTTCATATTCTTTTCCATTATGATTTGTCACAGGATATTAAATGTAGTTTCCTGTGCTCTACAGTAGGACCTTGTTGTGTATCTGTTCTATATATAATAGTTTGCATCTACTAATCCCAAACTCCCGATCGTTCCCTCCCCACTGGCAACCACAAGTCTGCTCTTTGTGCCTGTGAGTCTGTTTCTGTTTCATAGATATGTTCATTTGTGTTGTATTTTAGATTCCACATATAAGTGACATCGTATGGTATTTGTCTTTCTCTGTCTGACTTACTTCACTTAGTATGATAATCTCTAGGTCCATCCATGTAACTGCAAATGCCATTATTTCATTCTTTTTAGGCTGAGTAATATTCCATTGTTTATATATACTGCATCTTCTTTATCCATTCATCTGTTGAAGGACATTTAGGTTGTTTCCATGTCTTAGCTATTATGAATAGTGCTGGTGTGAACATAGGGGTGCATGTATCTTTTCGAATTTTAGTTTTGTCTGAATATATGCCCAGGAGTGGGATTGCTGGATCATATGGCAGCTCTATTTTTAGTTTTGTGAAGACCCTCCATAGTGGCTGCACCAATTTACATTCCCACCAACAGTGTAGGAGGGTTCGCTTTTCTCCACACCCCCTCCAGCATTTGTTATTTGTAGACTTTATAATGATGGCCATTCTGACTGAGGTGAGGTGGTACCTCATTGTAGTTTTGATTTGCATTTCTCTAATGATTAGTGATGTTGAGCATCTTTTCATGTGCTTTTTGGGCATCTGTATGTCTTCTTGATACATGCCTTCTTAACATTTCCTCTGTTGACTTCCCCTGACTTTAGAAACACTGGTCATCCTACCTGTTAGATTGTTTTTTTCTCATGGACTCTTCTTAGTCATCCTATTCTTCCAGTATAGGTACTAATTTGTAATGTTTTCTCCTTGACCTTCTCTTCTTTCTCCTTTAGTAATTTCTTCCATTCCTTTCAACTCTAGGCATATGACTCTTAACTCTGCATCTTTATCCTAGGTTTCTCCTGACTTGCATTTTACCTGAACTTAGCTTTCTTTAGTACGACTTTTCTCATCAGCCCAGACCTGCTGGTATAACTCAACTTTAGGTTAACCCCTGGAGCTCACTAATGCATACTCAAATTTTGTGAAAAATATGGGGTTTAATTTTCTTCAGCTTCTGCAAGAGAGGATTATTATTGAAAACTGTAGAATGATTGCCTTCTCCACTGGGTTAGGAGAGAGTCATGAACCCATTTCCATAAGAAAATATAAATCTAGTTACAATAGAAAGTTGCATGTTAGAAAATGAACTCTATTTTGATACGAAATAAATTTCATTAGAGATGTTATGTGAGACAACACGAAGTAAGAATATTATCTAACAAATCTGTTTTGAGAGTGGAATATATACAGTGGCAGAGGTTATGAGAAAAGTTTGAACTGCGTATATGAGAAAATGATCCACATTTTAGAATTATCTCAGTTCTAACATGAAATAGACACAAAAGTATGAGTATTTTAATTGGCATGTTTAATATACTTTGAATAAAGATTAAATATTTTAAACAAATTGATCAACGAGAAATTGGACCAAGAAAAGGTTTTTATTGTAATTCCATTCGTTTAAAAGTATCATTCATAAATAACTTTCTTGTCTAAACTTTTCATTTTATAAATATGTATATATTTAAATATGTTCAGATTAATGTTTCATATCCAGTTTTATACCAGGAAGCATGAGTCATTTCTGTGCTGAAATACTTTTGGATATCTCATTAGATTTCTGATCAAAGAGACATTCCTGGAAGTTTTAGAAATTATTCTATCAAAATGCTTGACTTTAGTGGAACATTACAGATTCTTCATTTTATTGAGCTCTCTCCAAGAGTAAGCACTTTTGTACAAATGAATCTGCTGAATGCAAGAGATTACAGGTGTCCAAATGGCTGTCCCACTGAAGTTGTACTCATATATTTGTTTAATTAACTTTGGCATTTAATTGATGCAAATTTTAGTAAATTCATTGTCCCTCTTGTTTAAAAAGAATGATACTATTTCCTGAGACCAGTGTTACTTGGAAAACCTTGGCTAACTAACAAGTTCCCAAGGAACATTATTTAATGGTATATTGCCAAGAACATCTTAGGTAATTCAACAAAATTGCCTTCTTTAAAAAGTCCAACCATATTTCATTTAAATTTGACAGTTATTTATTGAGATCTTTAATGTTGATTGCATAGTTGGGTGTGACAGGGATCCAAAAGAAATATATAACTTATAAAGAGCTTATAGTCATTTTGGAGAAACCAAATAACTTCATATGAAACAGCAAAAAATAAACAGGAAAGGATACAATTTAGTGCCAACTTGGTAAATTAATGTTTTTGTTGAATCAGACAGTCGTCAGTAATCCGCCTGTGGTACTTACTATCATAATATAATTTTTGGTTACTTAATAAGTCACAATAAGTCTGGGTTTACTTCATGTTTTCTGTACGTAAAACCTTTTTTTGAATCCGGAAGGCTTATTTTTTCAGCACTGAAGTCAGCACGTGTTGCTGCACACATCCTGTGCGCCAGCACACGTACAGGCACTGGGCGTACAGATGTGAACAAAATAATCACGGTCCTTAGGGAACTTGCTGCTCTGTGTGTGTGTGTGTCCTGGGGGGCAGTGGCGGGGAGGAGACAGCCAGCCAACACGCGAGGAAATAGTCAAGGGGAGTTCAGATGCTTTCTACGCAAAATGACACTGGTGAAAATAGCAGGGTGGAGGTGCTTGGACTGCTGTTATCAGAGAAGGCCTGTCTGAGGAGCTCAGGTTTGAGTTGAGGCCTGAATGATGCGAGGGGTTAGGCACGTAGTTAGATTTACAGTTTGGAGCTCAAGGGAGTGGTCTCGGTTGAAGATAGAAGTTTGAAAATCTTCATTGTGGGCATGACACTGAAAGCCACGTCAGTCACAGTTAGGACATGGAGTAGGGTGAGTTGAGAGCTGACCTCTGACTTTATCAGCTGTCAGTCGGCAGTGACTTTGGGAAGAGTTGTTTTTGTGGAGAAGTGAGGAGGAAAGGCCTAATTAACAGGGTGAAGAGAGAATGGGAGGTAAGGATATAAAGGCAGTAAGAATACACAAGTCTTCGAAGCGTTTTGCCCTGAAGGAGAGAGAGTAGAAGGGTGGTGGCCGTAAACAGTGCTTTCGGCTGTACATTTGTCGTGTGTGGTGCTCTGCATTTGAGTCGTATTTAACGATGCTAAGGGAAAACTTTTAAGTGAGGTTAAGACATCTACAAATTTCTTATTTTAATTTTTAAAGTTCCTTGTGAAGCTTTCATAGGAAATGCAGGGCTGTCGGAGAGCAGTGTTAAAGACTGAGAGTTAAAGTTGAGAGTCTGAAGAGCAGAGTTGCAAACAACTGAGACCACAAATCGAAGAATCAAGTGAAACCGAACTCTGCCAGCCGAGGAGTTTGCAGCAAAGTAAGGGTTTATTGCAGGGCGCCAAACAAGGAGGTGGGAGACAAGCCTGGTCTTTGAGTTGTGGGTGTCTTTAAAGGGGAAGAACATAGAGGCTGGGCTTTTAATCATTGTCCTGTGACATTTCTTAATCGTAGTTTTGGGAGTCAGGATGCTTCTGGTTTAGGGTTCTCTGGCCAGGTGGTCTGTGGCTTGGAGGTCTGTTAGCTCATCTTGCCCTGGAGAAACAGTTTGTATTGTTTGTATGTTAATAATGATATCTGTAACAACAGTTTTAGTACATCAACTATGTTATCAACAGCATGACTTTTAGCACCTGACTCTGGTTGATTGGTGTTCAGTTAGCACAGGATTGAGGTGAGAGGGGACAAAAAAAGAATAAAGTTTTGGCTAGAGAGATTAATCATAAACTTGGTAAGGGAACTTGGTTTTGTGGGGGGGCTCGGTTTCAGGGTTTCCCAAGTAACTTCCACATGAAAGGACTGCTCAGCGTGTGTCTGTCACTTCAGTCCTCCCCATAGGGGTCTTGTCTTCACACTGTGAATACGTAATAATGGAATATACACTGAAAATCCCTATGTACATATGCCTCATGCTGTTTTTCAAAGTGCTTTTACGTGTATTATCTTATTTAATGAAGGCCGTGAATAAATCTATGTGTGGAAATGATAATGCTGTCTAAATTCTCTGTGTATGAAAATAGTGAATATTTCTTTAATTAAAAAGTATTTAAGAATATGTAATATAAGAGTGAAGCTACCTTTATTGTAGATGTTGATATATCATTTAAAATAATTTCTCCCTTACTTATAAGATTCTTGCCCCATATGTGTTTAAGGAAATAATTTTCACAGTTTGATAAAAATGGAGATATATTACATGGATCTGAAAATTTAAAAAAAAGTTTGTGATAGTGTGACAAGTCTGAAGTAAATTGAAATTACTCCTTTTTTTTTTCCTGTCAGAGGTCTCTTTATTAGTATCCATGATCGAGGGCATATTGCTTCTGTTCTTAATGCATGGCCAGAAGATGTCATCAAGGTAAGTTAGTTATCACGTTTTCCCACTGTGGCACATTTGTTCTTTTTCCTATCCCATAACAGGCTGACACTTTTCACCATGCTATGTAGCCTTCACCAGCTTTTCTATTTATATCCCTTTGATTTTTGCGTAGTGGATTAATTTTATTCTGATACCATTTGGATTCTAAGTTTCACCATTATTTACATCAGATTTCTTAGTGTTTCTTTATTCATTGTAAGTTATGAAAAGTGTTGAAAAAATGTTGAAGTAGTATCTGAATTTCTTTGAGCAAACTCTTTTTTCTTTTGTGTTTAATCATCCACTAAGAGGAATCAAGGTAGGCAAAAATCTTAATCCATTTCCTTTATCGTGGTGACCTGAAGTATCTAACCTGACTCCCCTCTGGGAGTGAGCTAATGAAAATAGAATAATAATAGTATCTACCGTTTGGTAGCTTTCTGAGTGAGCCACTTTACCTGGATTAACTCATGTAGTATCATGATAATTCCATGAGGAAAGGAAGGCACAGGTGGGTTACATAGTAGTGCATGGTGGTGGTGGGAATTGAATGCAGGTGTCTCAAGTTGCCTTCTCCAAAACAGCCTAACATATTGACCCTTTTCAGTGAGACATGGAAAATTTGACAAAGATCAACTTTATGGAATATGCAAAAATAATTTTCACCCACTTTTGGGTGAAATGTATATATGTATTTTTAAGTTAGTTAAAAGTACATATATACATGTACACATTTACTTTTAAGGCAGGTCTTTAAGAGCTGCATAATATAGGTGAACAGAAAACTAAATGAAAAGCCCTCAAACTTTTAAAATATATGTTCTGCATTATAGTGTGGTAGAAAAACACTGCACTAGGAGTTAACACACTCGGGTCCTGGTTCTTTGATATTATTGAGGTAAATCACCGTAGGCAAATTATTTCAGTTCTCTTATCTTCAGTTTCCTAATCTGTAAGAGGGATAGACTGAATGTTCTCCAAATTCCCCTTGGCTTCTAAAATGCTATGACTGTACATTAGTCCTTATGATAATAATAGTACTAATATCTATAATTTTTTGAGAATTCGTAATATACCAGGTAACATGGTAAGTTTTGTTTATCATGATTTCATTGTATTGAATCATAGATTTATTCAATTAATTAATGTTTTTGATTGTTTACTATGTGCCAAATGCTGTGCTAGATGTTGGTGTGCAGTAGTGAGCACAACAGAGTTGGCTCCTAATTTTATGCAGCTACTCTGAAAAGTACATTTATCATTTGTATTTTTATAAATAAGAAACAGAAGCTTTAATTCATCAGTTTATCTAAGGTCAAATAACTGACATTTTTTCTAGGCTCCATGGATATGACAAGTGTAGCAGTTTGTAGAAAATCTAATAAATTGTGTTTCACAAAATCGGTTTTGCTTAAATTCATGTAATGGCCATGAATCACAGAATACAGATGATAGATGCATTAATTTCAATAAAGATAACAAAGTACTTAGCATTAAAATCTCCACATGATTAAAATGTATGCTTTGTAGATATTCAAGATGATTAGAAATAAACTAAACAAAATTCATTGTCTAGTGGTACTCTACTATCAGGTAAGAGTAGTAATAGACTGTGCTTGGCATATTTCAAAGATGGTAGAACAGTATCCTATGTTATAGGAGTTAAAGAGGATGGATCAACATTGTTGTGAAATTAGGAGGATGCATAAACTAAAGATCAGAGCACTGGGGACTCCTGAGCAGTGATTTAACCATGGACTCTCCTAATGGTACTCAAAGTGGATGTGACTAGTTTCAAAGCTATTCTAAGGTTCACTTTAGTTCCCAGTTTGAGCTCTTATTTACCTGTACTCTGCCCACTTACTCCTCCTGATTGAAGACTGAGTTATTTGAGTTGTTTGAATCTTTATGGGCATACCTTGTCTTCTTTTCTCAACAACCAAACAATCATATGTATGTATTTTAAAAATACATTTGAAATGCATATATCAAATTTATTTATTCTCCCCAGTCTTCCAGACTTAATGATTATATAAAATCTTTTCCATGTATATTCAATTTATGCTTTTTGACAGCTTAGTATTTCATTGCATAAATATTAACTTCAGAAACAGAGAGTAGGAACGATGCCCCGGAATTTGCAAACATCTGTTAATAGATATTTTTTCTTTTTCTTTGAGGCTATTGTAGTGACTGACGGAGAGCGTATTCTTGGTCTGGGAGACCTTGGCTGTAATGGGATGGGCATCCCCGTGGGTAAACTGGCTCTGTATACAGCTTGTGGAGGGATGAATCCTCAACAATGTCTGCCTGTCATGCTGGACGTGGGAACAGAAAATGAGGTAAACAATTTAAGTCTGTAACACAGCTCTACACCTTAAAAAATAGTACCATATTTCTGCATTTTGAGATTATTTCAGGAACTTAATGAAATTCATCTTTTTTGTTTGGTTCTTTCTCTCTCCTCAAACCCATCCCCCAAGTCTTGTAAAGAAATTATTCTTTTGCTTTTCCTTTCCGCTTCCCCTTTTCTGTAATGTGATTAAGTTTTTAGCAGCTTCTTTAGTGTTTTAGTATCCTTTGATGAGCACTTAACACCATTATTCTATAGAGTATATGTTTTACTTTAGGATATCCTCGTTACTTTTAAAAAATTATTTTTATACTAAGCAGGAACTAATCCCAAAGAATTTATTAAGTTTAGTCAGTCTGAAATCTTGTTCTAAAAATCTGTATTGAGTTTGTGGTAGATGATTTGGAGTTTAGCATTTCTTTTTCCTGCATCGATATTTTAGAATCTTAAAGTTATATATCAAGTAGTACATATTTTTGCTCATCTGTAATTGCTAATATTTGGATTAGTTGTGAGTGATAGATACTATAAATTAAAGGTAGAGGTTTATGAAATAGAAATGAAAAATAATGGTCAGTTAAGATAGACTTTTCAAAAGTTGCATGTAAATATCAAACCTAGATCTTTATCATGTTGAGGTATATTCTCTCTGTACCCACTTTTTGATAGGTTTTATCATAAATGGATGTTGAATTCTGTTAAAAGTCTTTTTGGCATCTGTTGAGATGATCATATGATTTTTTTGAAAAATAAATTTTATTTATTTATTTATTTATGCCTGCGTTGGGTCTTCATTGCTGTGCACGGGCTTTCTCTAGTTGCAGCGAAGTGGGGGCTACTCTTCATTGCAGTGTGAAGGCTTCTTCTTTTGGTGGCTTCTCTTGTTGTGGAGCACGGGCTCTAGGCCTGTTGGCTTCAGTAGCTGTGGCACACGGGCTCAGTAGCTGTGGCTTGCGGGCTCTAGAGTGCAGGCTCAGTAGTTGTGGCGCGCGGGCTTAGTTGCTCTGCGGCATGGGATCTTCCCGGACCAGGGCTTCAACCCGTGTCCCCTGCATTGGCAGGCGGATTCTTAACCACTGTGCCACCAGGGAAGTCCCGATCATATGATTTTTTTATTGTTCAATTTGTTAATGTGGTATATCTCACATTAATGTGTTACATCACATTGATTGGCAGATATTGAACCATACTTGAATTCCTGGGATAAATCCCACTTGATCCCTTTAATGTATTGTTGAATTTGTTTTGCTAATATTTAGTTTAGGATTTTTGCTTCTATGTTCATCAGTGATATTGACCTGTAATTTTCTTTTTTTGTGTGTGACATCCTTGTCTGATTTTTATATCAGGGTGATAGTGGCCTTGTAGAATGAGCTTGGAAGCATTCCTTTCTTTTCAAGTTTTTGGAATAGTTTGAGATGGTTAGGTGTTATCTCTTCTTTAAATGTTTTATAGAATTTTCCTGTGAAGGCTTATGGTCCTGGACTTTTGTTTGTTGGGAGTTTTATTTTTATTGATTTAATTTCATTACTTGTAATGAGTCTTTTCGTATTTTATATTTCTTCCTGATTCAGTTTTTGGGAGACGTAAATTTCTAGGAATTTGTCCATTTCTAATATGTTGTCCATATTATTGGCATGTGATTGTTCATGTAATCTCTTATGATCCTTTGTATTTCCGTGGTGTCTGTTGTAACCTCTCATCTTTCATTTCTGATTTTACCTATTTGGGCCCTTTCTCTATTTTTCTTGATGAGTCTGGGTAAAGGTTTATTAATTTTGTTTATCTTTACAAAGGACCTTATTTTCATTGGTCTTCTATTTTTTTTTAGTCTCAATTTCATTTATGTCTGCTCTGATCTTTATGATTTCTTTCCTTCTAACTTTGGGTTTTGTTCTTTCTTCTTTCTATAGTTCCTTGAGGTGTAAGGTTAGATGGTTTATTTGAGATTTTTCTTGTTTCCTGAGGTAGGCCTGTATAGCTATAAACTTTCCTCTTAGAAATGCTTTTGCTGGGTACCATAGGGTTTCTTTTTTATTTTTGTTTTAATCGAGGTATAGTTGATTTACAATATTATATAAGTTTCAGGTGTCTAGCATAGTAATTCACAGTTTTTAAAGGTTATATCACATTTACAGTTATTATAAAATATTGGCTGTAGTCCCTGTGTCGTACAATATGTCCTTGTAGCTTATTTATTTTATACATAGTAGTTTTGAACTCTTAAGCTCCTACCCCTCTCTTGTCCCTCACCCCTTCTCTCTTCTCACTGATAACCACTAGTTTGTTCTCTATATCTATGATTCTGTTTCTTTTATATTCACTAGTTTGTTTTATTTTTGAGATTCCACATATAAATGATATACAGTATTTGTCTTTCTCTGTCAAACTTATTTTACTTAGCATAATACCCTCCAAGTCCGTCCATGTTGTTATAAAAGGCAAAAGTTCATTCTTCTTATGGCTGAGTAGTATTCCATTGTATATATATATATGCCACATCTTTATCCATTCATCTGTTGATGGATACTTAGGTTGCTTCCATATCTTGGCAATCGTAAATAATGCTACTATGAACATTGGGGTGCATGTATTTCTTCGAATTAGTGTTTTTGTTTTCTTCGGATATATACCCAGGAGTGGAATTGCTGGGTCATTTGGTAGTTTTGGTTTTAGTCTTTTGAGAAACCTCCATAGTGTTTTCCACAGTGGCTGCACCAATTTACACTCCCACCAAAAGTGTATGAGGGTTCCCTCTTCTCCACATCCTCACCAACATTTGTTGTTTGTGGTCTTTTTGATGATAGCCATTCTGACAGGTGTGAAGTGATATCCCATTGTGGCTTTAATGTGCATTTCTCTGATGATCAGTCATGCTAAGCATTGTTTCATGTGTCTGTTGTCCATCTCCCTGTCTTCTTTGGAAAAATGTCTACTCATTTCTTCTGCCCATTTTTTAATTGGGTTGTTCATTTATTTATTTTTGCTGTGTTGGGTCTTCGTTTCTGTGCGAGGGCTTTCTCTAGTTGTGGCAAGCAGGGGCCACGCTTCATCGCGGTGCGCAGGCCTCTCACTATCGCAGCCTCTCTTGTTGCAGAGCACGGGCTCCAAACGCGCAGGCTCAGTAGTTGTGGCTCACGGGCCTAGTTGCTCTGCAGCATGTGGGATCCTCCCAGACCAGGGCTCGAACCTATGTCCCCTGCATTAGCAGGCAGATTCTCAACCACTGCGCCATCAGGGAAGCCCCCCGGGTTGTTTTTTTAATATGAGCTGTGTATATATTTTGGATATTAATCTTTTATTGGTTATATCATTTGCAAATATTTTCTTCCATTCATTAGGTTGTCTTTTTGTTTTGTTGATGGTTTTCTTTCCTGAGCAAAAGCTTTTAAGTTTAATTAGGTCCCATTTGTTTATTTTTGGTTTTGTTTCCTTTAGGAGACAAATTCAAAAACATCTTGTGATAATTTATGTCAAAGAGTGTTCCACCTACATTTTCTTTTAGGAGTTATATGGTTTCTCGTGTTACATTTAGGTCTTGAATCCATTTTTTTTTCTTTTCTTTTTTTTTTTTTTTTTGCGGTACATGGGCCTCTCACTGTTGCGGCCTCTCCCGTTGCAGAGCGCAGGCTCAGCGGCCATGGCTCATGGGCCCAGCCGCTCCGCGGCATGTGGGATCTTCCCAGACCAGGGCACGAACCCGTGTCCCCTGCATTGGCAGGTGGACTCTCAACCACTGTGCCACCAGGGAAGCCCTTGAATCCACTTTGATTTTAGTTTTGTGTAAGATATTAGAGAATGTTCTAATTTCATTCTTGTACACGTAGCTGTTCAGTTTTCCCAGCACCACTTACTGAACAGACTGTCTTTTCTCCATTTCATATTCTTGCCTCCTTTGTGATAGATTAATTGACCACAAGTATGTGCGTTTATTTCTGAGCTCTCTATTGTGTTCCATTGACTTATGCATCTGTTTTTGTGCCAGTATCATACTGTTTTGATTATTGTAGCTTTTAATATGATCTGAGGTCAGGGAGCCTGATTCCTCCAGCTCTGTTCTTTCTGAAGATTGTGCTGGCTATCTGAGGTCTTTTGTGTTTCCATACAAAATTTTAAAATTATTTATTCTAGTTCTGTGAAAAATGCCCTTGGGATTGCATTGAATGTATAGACTGCCTTGGGTAGTATGGTCATTTTAACAGTATTAATTCTTCCAATCCATGAACACGTTATATCTTTCCATGTGTTTGTGTTATCTTCAATTTCTTTCCTCAGTGTCTGATAGCTTTCGGAGTACAGGTCTTTTACCTCCTTAGGTAGGTTTATTCCTAGATATTTTATTCTTTTTGATGTGATGGTAAATGGAATTGTTTCCTTAATTTCTCTTTATGATCTTTTGTTGTTAGTGCATAGGAATGCAAGATATTTCTTTGTATTAGTTTTGTATCCTGCAACTTTACCAAATTCATTGATGAGCTCTAGTAATTTTCTGGTAGCATCTTTAGGATTTTCTATGTATAGTATCATGTCATCTGCAAACAGTGAAAATTTTACTTCTTCTTTTCCAATTTGGATTCCTTTTATTTCCTTTTCTTCTCTGATTGCTGTGGCTAAGACTTCCAAAACTATATTGAATAAAAGTGGTGACAGTGGACATCCTTGTCTTGTTCCTGATCTTAAGAGGCAATGCTTTCAGCTTTTCACCACTGAGAATGATGTTAGCTGTGGGTTTGTCATATATGGCCTTTATTATGTTGAGGTAAGTTCCCTGTATGCCCATTTTTGGAGAGATTTTTAGCATAAATAGGTGTTGAATTTTGTCAAAAGCTTTTTCTGCATCTATTGAGATGATTATGTGGTCTTTATTCTTCAGTTTGGTAATGTGATGTATCACACTGATTGATTTGCAAATATTGAAGAATCCTTGCATCCCTGGGATAAATCCCACTTGATCATGGTGTACGATCCTTTTACTGTATTGTTGGGTTTGGTTTGATAGCATTTTTTTGAGGATTTTTGCTTCTGTGTTCATCAGTGACATTGGCCTGTGATTTTTTTTTTTTTGTGATGTCTTCATCTGATTTTGGTATCAGGCTGATGCTGGCCTTGTAGATGGAGTTTGGAAGTGTGCCTTCCTCTGTAGTTTTTTGGAATAGTTTGAGAAGGAATGGTGTTCAGTATTTTCTAAATGTTTGGTAGAATTCATCATAGAAGCCATTTGATCTTGGTGGGATTTTTAAAATTACTGATTCAATTTCATTACTGGTAATAGGTCTGTTTACATTTTCTACTTCCTCCTGGTTTAGTCTTGGGAGAGTGTACATTTCTAGGAATTTGTTCATTTCTTCTAGGTTGTCCATTTTATTTGTTTGTCATAGTCTCCTATGATCCTCTGTATTGCTGCAGTGTTGGTTATAATTTCTCCTTTTTCATTTCCGATTTTATTGATTTGGGCCTTCTCCCTTTTTTTTCGTGAGGAGCCTGGCTAAAGGTTTATCAATTTTGTTTATCTTTTCAAAGAACCAGTTCTTAGTTTCATTGATCTCTTCTTTTCTTTCTTTATTTCTTTTTTAAGTTTCTATTTTATTTATTTCTGCTCTGACCTTTATGATTTCTTTCCTCCCACTAAGTTTGAGTTTTGTTTGTCCTTTTGTAGCTCCTTTGGGTGTAAGTTTGGGTTGTTTGTTAGAGATTTTTCTTGTTTCCTGAGGGAAGCTTATATCAATATAAACTTCCATCTGAGAACTGCTTTTCTGCATCCCATAGATTTTGGATCATTTGTGTTTTCATTTTCATTTGTCTCCAGGTATTTTCTGGTTTCCTCTTTGATTTCTTCAGTAATCCATTGGTTGTTTAGTAGCATATTGTTTAGCCTCCACGCGTTTGTGGTTTTTGCTCTTTTTTTCCTTGTAGTTGATTCCTGGTCTTAGAGCATTGTGGTTAGAAAAGATGCTTGATATGATTTCAGTTTTTTAAAATTTACTGAGCCTCGTTTTGTGGTCTAACGTGATCTGTCCTGAGAATGTTCCATGTGCACTTGAAAAGAATGTGTATTATGCTGTTTTTGGATGGAATGTTTTATAAATCTATTAAGTCCATCTGGTCTAATGTGTCATTTAAGGCCAGTGTTTCCTTCTTGTTTTTCTGTGTAGATGATATGTTCATTAATGTAAGTGGGGTGTTAAAGTGCCTACCATTATTGTATTACTGTCACTTTCTCTCTTTATGTTGTTAATACTTGTTTTATGTATTTAAGTGCCCCTATGTTGGGTCATATATATTTTTAATTGTTATATATTCATCTTTGATCGATCCCTTTATCATTATGTAATGTGCTTTATGTCTTGTTATAGTCTTTAAGTCTATTTTGTCTTATATAATTGTTGCTATCCAAGCTTTTTCATAGAATTCTTTTTTTCATCCCATCCCTTACAGTCTGTCTGTTTTTCTATCTGTAGTGAATCTGTTTTAGGCAGCATATATATGGTTCTTTTTTTTTTTTTTAAATCTATTCAGCCACTTTATGTCTTTGATTTGAGCATTTAATTAATTTACCTCAACAATAATTGTTGATAAGTATATACTTATTGGCATTTTAAAATGCCAATGCTTAGGGCTTCCCTGGTGGTGCAGTGGTTGAGAGTCCGCCTGCCAATGCAGGGGACGCGGGTTTGTGCCCCAGTCCGGGAGGATCCCGCATGCCGCAGAGCGGCTGGGGCCATGAGCCATGGCCGCTGGGCCTGCACGTCCGGAGCCTGTGCTCCGCAATGGGAGAGGCCACAGCAGTTAGAGGCCTGTGTGCCGCAAAAAAAAAAAAAAAAAAAAAGCCAATGCTTTTTGGTTGTTTTTATAGTTTTTCTCTGTTCCTCTTTTTTTGTCTTGTGATTTGATGGTATCTTTAATGTTAAGTTTGGATTCCTTTCTCTTTATTTTTCGTGTATCTATTATAGTTTTTTTGTTTGTGGTTATATGAGGTTCATATATAGCAACCTTACATATAGGTGTCTGTTTTAAGTTGATGATCTCGTAAGTTTGAATGCATTCTAACAGCCCTACATTTTTACTCATCCCTTCCCCCACCATTTATGTCTAATGTCATATTTTACATCTTTTTCTTTTGTGTATTCCTTAACTACTTATGTTAGATATAGATGATTTTACTACTTTTTTCTTTTAACCTTTCTACTAGCTGTATAAGTAGTTGGTCCATTACCTTTACTGTATGTTTGCCTTTACCAGTGAGATTTTGCTTTTTGTAATTTCCATATTTCTAGTTTAACTTTTTCTTTTTCACTTAGAGAAGTCCCTTTAACATTTTTTATATAGCCGGTTTAGTGGTGCTGAACTCTTTTATCTTGTGCTTGTCTGTAAAGCTTTTCATCACTCCTTCAAATCTGGATGGTAACCTTGCTGGGTGGAGTATTCTTGGTTATAGGGTTTTTCCTTTCAACACTTTGAACGTATTGTGCCACTCCCTCTGACCTAGAAAGTTTCTACTGAAAACTCAGCTGATAGTCTTATGGGAGTTCCCTTGTACGTAACAAGTTGCTTTTCTCTAGCTGCTTTTAGGATTCTCTCTTTATCTTTAATTTTTGCCATTTTAATTATAATGTGTCTTGGTGTGGATCTCTTTGGGTTCATCTCCTTTGGGACTCTCTGTGCTTCTTGGACCTGGATGTCTGTTTTCTTCCCAAGGTTAGGATAGTTTTCAGCTATTATTTCTCCAAATAAATTGTCTGCCCCTTTCTCTCTCTTCTTTTGGGACCTCTGTAATGTGAATGTTAGTATGCTTCATGTTGTTGCAGAGATCTCTTAATCTGTCCTTATTTTTTACAATTCTTTTTTCTGTTCATCTTGGTTAATTTCCACTACTCTCTCTTCCAGTTCACCAATCCATTCATTGCTCTTTATCATGTAATCTGCCATTGATTCCTTTAGTGTATTTTTTTTTGCGGTACACGGGCCTCTCACTGTTGTGGCCTCTCCCATTGTGGAGCACAGGCTCTGGACGCGCAGGCTCAGCGGCCATGGCTCATGGGCCCAGCCGCTCTACGGCATGAGGGATCTTCCCGGACCGGGGCACGAACCCGTGTCCCCTGCATCGGCAGGTGGACTCTCAACCACTGCACCACCAGGGAAGCCCCCTTTAGTGTATTTTTATTTCAGTTATTATATTCTTCAGCTCTGTTTGGTTCTTCTTTTTATTTTTATATTTTTGAACTCTGTTGAAATTCTCACTGTATTCATCCATCTTTCTACCAAATTTGGTGAGCATATTTATGATCATCACCTTGAACTATTTATTGGATGTATTGCTTATCTCCATTTTATTTCGTTCTTTTTTTTGAGGTTATGGCTTATTCCTTCATTTGGAACAAATTCTTCTGTTTCCTTGTTTTGCCTAATTCTTGTGTTTTTTTCTATGTGGTAGGTAGACTGGTTACGTTTCCCAGTGTTGGAGAAGTGGCCTTATGTAGATGTCCTATGGGGCCCAGTAGCACTCTTCTCTCAGAGCCAAATGTTCTAGGGGTACGCCCTGTGTGGGCTGTGTGCATCCTTCTGTTTTGGCAGGGCCAACTACTCTGGGCATGCTGGTAGGCAGGGCTGGTTTCCGTCTTGGTTGACTGTGAGGCCATGCCTCCTGAGGTGGCTGTGGGCCAACTGGATGGGAGGGTAGGCTTCCTGTGTGTTTGGCTGTGTGACCTAGGGTGGCGTGGGTCTGTTGCCAGTCTGCTGGTGGGTGAGGCTGGGTCCCTGCATGGCTCTTTGTGCAGCTGGGGAGCCTGGGACCGATGCTGGCCTGCTGGAGTATGGGGCCTGGACCCTGGTGCTAAGAGGCTAGAGGGAAGATTTCAGAATGGTGCTTTGCTAGAGCCAGTATTATCATAGTAGAATGAGCTCCTCAAAATGCCTGTTGCCACTATTTCTTTCTCCGAGGGCAGTTCCAGTTGCTTCCTGCATCTTTTGGTGGCTCTCTAAGATCAGCAAGCATGTTGGACCCAGGCCCCTGCCTCTGTGGGTGTGAGATTTTGCTTATACTTTTTAGGAGCCAAGTCTCTGTTTCCTACAGTCCTCCAGCTCTCCCAAAGAGAAGCCCCACTGGTTTTCAAAGCCAGATATTCTGGGGGCTCATCTTCCCAGTGCAGGACTCCTGGGCTGGGGAGCGTGACGTGGGCTGAGACCCCTCGCTCCTTGGGGAGAACCTCTGATTGTGATATCCCTCCTGTTTGTGGGTGGCTGACCTAAGAGTGTGGGTCCTGACTCTGTCATCTCTGCCTCCCACCCATCTCATTGTGATTTCTTCTTTATGTCTTTACTTGTGGAAAATCTTTTTGGTTAGTCTTCAGGCCTTTCTCTTAGATACTTGTTCTATAAGGAGTTGTTATTTTGTTGTGTCTGTGGGAGGAGGTAAGTTTAGGGTCTTCCTACTCCCCTATCTTGGCCACCTCTCGACACTTTATTCTCTTTATGCTTGCACTGCTACTGTACTGAGAAGACAAAAAGAAAACTGAATTCACTGAAATATGGCAGAATGACGGGTTTGTGTGACATGTCATGTAGTTTCTATGTTGCCACTCTGTATTCCACTTTCACTTGTGAAAAACCCCTTGTAGTCAAAATGTCCTGTAGTCGTAATTTTTAATCTCATCCCTTTTGTGAACCTCCGTCCAGTTTTAACACTTCATAATAAAAATACAAAAGCAATTGCTAACAACAGTTAGTTTCTTAGCCAGAATAACTTATCAAAGTTTCATGAAGGCTAGATCCCTTTTTTATAAATTACAAATGTTTTCCCTTTTTATCATAAACACCTATATTGAGTAGTAATGAAAGTAGACGAGGAATTAGCAGCTGATTGATAGGACAGTCCTCACTGGCTGTTAAACCACACTTGCCTGCCTTCTTCAATCCCTGCAGCTTACAGCTAAAAGAAATTTAAAGAACAGAGACGCTGGAACTGAGCCACAGAAGTACTTGCCCCCAAAATACTCTTATTCTTTAAGTTAATAACGCAGAACATTTATTTAGGTAGGATGTTTGTGTTTTTATCTTACCTTTCATCTGTTATTTCATAGTCCACGTTTTCTTTAATTTCCTTGTGAAGCAGTTGCTATATAAAAGTTATCTTTTACCTGAAATAAATTGTCTTTGTCTCTTAAAAGCATTCTATACTTGCTTTTTTTTTCTGTTGTTGCCGAATCTTTTCATAGAAGTTATGTTTATCATTTATCTTTTCTTAAGTAAGGGACCCATATCAAAGTTTGATATTTTACTAAAGATGTGAGTAAATGTTCCTTTTGCCCCCTCCAGTCTTAAAAACTGCTATGTGTATCACATGGTGTATGTTTGCTTGGGCTGCTGTAACAGTACCATAAACTGGGTGGCTTAGCCAATAGAAATTTATTTTTTCATAGTTCTGAAGGCTAGAAGTCCATGATCAACGTGTCAGCAGAGTCAGTTTCTTCTAAGCTCTCTCTCCTTGGCTTGTCTTCCTTCAGTGGTATTTTGTCTCTGCATCTGTGTCCTAATTTTTTCTTAGGAGAGCACCAGTTATGTTGGATTAGGGCCCACCCTAGTGACCCCATTTAATTTAATTACCTTTTTAAAGACGCTGTCTGCAAATACAGTCATATTCTGAAATACTGGGATTAGGACTTGAACGTATGAATTTTGGAGGCGCACAGTTGAGCCCGTAACACATGGTTGGTCTTCAAGAGGGCATGGGCAGTGTGAGTGGGAGAATATTGTCTCTACATAGTCAGTCTCTGTTTATTAAACTGCTGCTCTGGGTCTCAGCTTTTCTGATTCTAGCTTTATGTTTAGTCTGGCCTTCAGTTCATGTGTACAGTGTATCTAGATCTGGAATCCTTATTGGAACTTAAAGTCACAAAGTTGAAGCCTCTTCCTGTTGAGGAGGTTCCCCTTTTGTTCTAGAAAATGCTCTTCATGTTTGGCATGAAGCAGCTGTGTTGGGGAGAAACTGAGCAAAAGAAAAACCTTATAGATTTTTCTGTATCTTTCAGCACTTGTACAGAAGTCATTGTTGGCACTAGAATGTGACTGGTACTAGGTTTCCATTGCTACCATGACAAATTACTACAAACTGAGCGGCTTAAAATAGCACAAATATATTACCTTATAGTTCTGTAGGTCACAAGCCTGACACAAGTCTCAACAGGCTAAAATCATAAAAGATGTCAGCAGGGCTGAGTTCCACACCCTTGTCTTTTCCAGCTTCTAGAGAAATGCCTCCAGTCCTTGGTTCATGGTCCCCTTCATCTGTTTTCAAAGCCAGCAATGTAGTGTCTCTCTGACCCTGTTTCTGTCATCCCATTTCTTTCTCTGACTACAGCCAGAAAAGGTTTTTCGCTTTTAAGGACTGACCTTTAATCACATCTGCAAAGTTTCTTATGCCACAAAAGGTAATGTATTTATAGGTTTGTGGGGAGGGGCATGTCATTATTCTGCCTGCCACATGGTCCCAGCTAGGTTGTCAGCATTTCTCCCTCAACCCCCCTCACTTATTTTTTTATTTTTTTGCTGTACACGGGCCTCTCACTGTTGTGGCCTGTCTCGTTGCGGAGCACAGACTCCGGACGCGCAGGCTCAGCGACCATGGCTCACGGGCGCAGCCGCTCCGCGGCATGTGGGATCTTCCCGGACCGGGGCACGAACCCGTGTCCCCTGCATTGGCAGGCGGACTCTCAACCACTGCGCCACCAGGGAAGCTCCCCCCCTCACTTTTTATCTTTGTCCTTTCATATTATGGGGATTGCTTGCCATCTCAGTCAAGTGATCCTGCATTTGAATGAGTACTAATCGTTATATTGTATAGTAAAGCCAGAGGAGAGAAGGTAATCCCTCATTTCCCAGCTTGGTGTGTATTGTCACATGCTTACTTTTTCATTGTCTCCTCTTACCTCACCCTCTCTAAATTAGGATTATATCAAGGATTTATTCATCTGTTTTCTGAGGCACAACACCAATGTCTTGGGAAAGAGAATGGGGTCTACAGTTTGGTTTTATATGCGCTGCTAAGTCTCAGGAACTCCTTGAAGTTTGTGATATATTTCAGAAATACCCATTATATAAACGAAAATAGAAAAAAATTTACCTGAGACAGGAACTTTCGGGGAAGTAGAATAATTTTATTTTAACTTAATAATTTAAGGTTGAAACGAGTGGTTCTCAATATACGTTCCATGAACGAACCCAGTTCAGAATTACTGGGGGCATGTGTTAAAAATGCAGAATGCTGGGCTCCACTCCAGACTTACTGAACCACAGTCAAATTTTAATCATTTTTATTTCCACTGCTTGTTAACATTCATGCCAGTTCATATGCATGCTGACATTTTAAGTATTGCTTGAGACTCTTGGCTGAGCATTGGCAGTTACATTGCTTAATCATATTGATGACATGAACTAGCAAAACAGCAAAAAGTTTATATTATTTCTTTACAGAATTTGGTTTTTCATATGCAAATAATGAGTAACTAGCAGCATAGAGTATGATTATCTGTATATTATAAATGTAATTTAAAAATAAATGCTGAAATGGGAAATATTCGTAACATTTGTGGCAGATAAAGATTTAAAATGTTCTTAGTATTCAAAGAACAGTTTCAATTCAGTGAGAAAATGTTAAATGTGAAATATACAAATTGCCTAAGTGGTCACAGATAATTTAAAAATGAAGAAATGAAAATGGTCAGTAAACTTATGAAAAATGTTTAATGACATTAGAAAAGAAATATAAATGAATACTACTTGATAACATTATATTTAAATATATTTATATATTTTTAACTTTACTGTATATTTTATTTATTATATATTTTACATGTATACTTCAGATATACACACACACACACACATATATGTGTGGAAAGATAATACTGTTCCTTTGGTTGCAACAAAATAAACATATTTATTATATGTCACTGGGGGGGTGGGGGATTGTTGATTTGTTCATCCTCTCTAGAAGGGCAGAGTTCCAATACAGATCACACATTTTAAAAATGTTCGTCTGCAGACTGCCAACAAACACATGAAAGAATGCTCAACATCATTAATCATTAGAGAAATGCAAATCAAAACTACAATGAGCTATCATCTCACACCAGTCAGAATGGCCATCATCAAAAAATCTAGAAACAATAAATGCTGGAGAGGGTGTGGAGAAAAGGGAACCCTCTTGCACTGTTGGTGGGAATGTGAATTGGTACAGCCACTATGGAGAACAGTATGGAGGTTCCTTAAAAAACTACAAATAGAACTACCATATGACCCAGCAATCCCACTACTGGGCATATACCCTGAGAAAACCACAATTCAAAAAGAGTCATGTACCAAAATGTTCATTGCAGCTCTATCTACAGTAGCCCGGAGATGGAAACAACCTAAGTGTCCATCATCGGATGAATGGATAAAGAAGATGTGGCACATATATACAGTGCAATATTACTCAGCCATAAAAAGAAACGAAATTGAGCTATTTGTAATGAGGTGGATGGACCTAGA
Source organism: Monodon monoceros (assembly GCF_005190385.1). NCBI lineage: Eukaryota > Metazoa > Chordata > Mammalia > Artiodactyla > Monodontidae > Monodon > Monodon monoceros. Next base: position 17,226,115 of record NW_021703771.1, on the reverse strand, counting down.
GTCTGTCATACAGAGTGAAGTAAATCAGAAAGAGAAAGACAAATACCGTATGCTAACACATATATATGGAATTTAAGAAAAAAAAATGTCATGAAGAACCTAGGGGTAAAACAGGAATAAAGACACAGACCTACTAGAGAATGGACTTGAGGATATGGGGAGGGGGAAGGGTAAGCTGTGACAAAGCGAGAGAGTGGCATGGAGATATATACACTACCAAACGTAAAATAGATAGCTAGTGGGAAGCAGCCGCATGGCACAGGGAGACCAGCTTGGTGCTTTGTGACCGCCTGGAGGGGTGGGTTGGGGAGGGTGGGAGGGAGGGAGACTCAGGGAGGAGGAGATATGGGAACGTGTGTATGTGTGTGGCTGATTCACTTTGTTGTGGAGCAGAAACTAACACACCATTGTAGGGCAATTGTACTCCAATAAAGATGTTAAAAAAACAATGTTCATCTAGTGAGTTATGTGAAAACTTTCCACAATATATTCCTATGTGAAAAGGGGTTATAAAACAGTCTATGATATTGTCCCCAATTTGGACAGATAATATTATACAGGCATAGTTGTAAAGAAAAGGACATAGAAGAATATGCATCAAGGTGCTAGTGGTGGGGTAGTTCTGAATGGGTAGAGCTTATTGGTTTTCTTTGTTTTTGATTTTACATTTCAGTGCTCTCAAATTTTCTGATAGGAAGTACTGCTTTTTGTAATGATTTTGAAAAACTTTAGAATATTGAGAAAATATTTTTTATTTCTCAGAAACTTTAGACTGGAATGGTAGAAATGAGAGCTATGAACAAGGTAAAAGTTGATAGTGATTACTATTAACTTCAAATAAAAATTCCCAAGGTTCCAGAGTTGAGGCGGTGCTAAGAAATATGATAATTAATTTTACCAATATATATACCCTCCTTATCTCCTTTATGAAACTCTCTTATGTTTCCATATGCTTTTGTCCTTTCTTTCAAAGCCTAAGTTTTTTCCTTCTCACATGCTTCTAAGTCTTTGTAAGTCTTCAGTGACAACAAATGCATTGCATGTGACACCTCTTGTTAAAGAAGGTCTAATCTTTTTAAAGTGTTTGCTTAATACCAAGTCTTTCATTTATTTTCCAACAAAGATCTATTAAGTGTTTACTCTTGGCTGTGAGAAGTTTTTAATCCAATGAATTAATGTCACTTCTGTGCCAGGCTACTTGGTCTATGGTGCTATTAATCACAACTGGGTAATCTTGTTAAATTGCTTTTTGTAGGTGTTATTTTTTTGTCAGCCAGATCTCCAAGAATGCACTCATTATTAAAGCTTTAATTATCTTGAAATTTTTAAAAAAGAGTAATTTTTGACAGAGACATTATGACTGGAAGAATTTTATAACTTCCTGACTTAATTCAAAAGCTTTATCTTGTTCATAAATCTTCATAATTGACTCTTCACTGTAGCAGACTTTAATATACTTTAATTACTAGCATGGGAAAGAATGAGAGGAAAGAGAAGGGAAACATGTAACATCTTTTCTCCATTGTGTTCTTTTTCTAATTCCCGTTTTAGAAGAGTCCAGCTCTGTCCCAGACATGGAGGAAGTATTTTAATTCTGGCAGCCATTAGTAGCTCATTGGCACTTCAACATCAACTGTTCAGAAGCCTGCCAGTAGATTGTTTAACGTTTTTAGGCCTCAAGGAACAGCTGGGCTTTACAACAGCACTGTTTCAGATTTTACATTTCCTGTGAAATACATTTATACGATTTGATATGTTAACTTCCAGCTAGCCAGAAAGCCTTAACTCATTGTTGTGCAGTACATTATAAGTGGGACGACCACATAATGTATTGGCCAAACCAAGGCACTTTCACGATGAAAGAGGATACTATTAGTACTTACACTAGGGCAAGACGTGTGAACTGGGCTATAGTTTCTGTTGTCTGTAAGCAAATTCCAACTTAGGTGATTCAGATGGTTCAACCTTCTTAACAACATAGCCACACCTGCAAAACCATATCATTTATCTATAAACCACCTCCAAACCTAGTGACTTAGAATAATTGCTGTTTTATTAATGTTCTTGATTCCCTGGGATGGCTAGGGAGGCTGGACTTCCTGGGACAGCTTAGCCTTTCTCCATAGAGATTCTCACCCTTCACACATTGTTCACATTCCACATGTAAAATATGCTCATCTCCATCCTAGGTTTCCAAAAATGTCATCCCAGGAAAAACAGCAGGCCCACAGTTCAGGATCCTGTCATCTAAATCAGGTCTAGATGCAAATGAAGACCCTCGTGTTTTACTCCTTGATGTGGCTCCTCCTGTATGTTCCCACGTACCAAGCATACAGTGGTGAGGCAGGGACAGAATGACTGCAGTCAACACTCCCTTTCAGAATGGCAGGAATAGGAGTCATATGGCTGTAAGTGGTTCATAGCAATTCTGAATTCCCAGTGGACGTATGTTGCCAGGCCACCTACTTGAGGAGCAGGGAATGTTCTTTGAATAGTCCCAGTTCTTCTTCTTCAGAGTGGTTCTGTAGTTCATTGTTCTCCTAGGCTTTTGGCTCTTCTGTCTGGGCTCTTGGCTCTGTCCTCTGAGATAGTCTTCCTGTTCCATAAGAAATGGCCCCATTGCATCAGAATGGCTCTCTCAGCCTGCTTCCTGCCTGTGGAAAGTGGAGGATCCAGTGAAGTATTTTCGTTTTGAAGTGTCTCTGTGTCAATTAATCCAAGTAGTACAGTACCTTTAAAAATTTCTTTTCGGCTTTCTGTATATCAGATTATAGTCTACTACATTAGATAGAGGCCCTACTCACAATTCTTTTCAAAATAGACCTTCTCCCTATTATTGGTTGACATATCAGAGTGCTGTGGTACCAGTTCCACTGAACTAGGCAAAATGGTCTCCTAGGCTCCACTTTAAATCATTCAGAAGCTTTCAAAAGAGTTATTACAACCACGCACTTAATTTGTTCTTTGACCACAGGCCTTATTTTACTTTGGAAATCTTTTGCAGGCAAGTCTTGTGTCCTCTATATTCTGTTTAAATGTTGCTCACAAGCTGAACATTTCCTTCTTTAGTTCATGTCCGTTTTAACCTTAGCACACAGCCAGTTTATGCATTCAGCATTCTGCCTGGAAATCTTTTTAGTCAGATTCACAAGTGCGTAAGGTACATTCTTCTCTATTCTAGGTTACTGAAGGTGGCAGTGTTGTCAGTTGTTTCACTATTATGTCAAACAGATTGCCATTTTTCCCAGGCTGTAAAAAGTTTGTCTTTGTAATTTCTTTCAGCAGTATTTTGTGGTTTCCAGTATATAGGCCTTCCACATGTTTTGTTAAATTTGTCCCTATGAATTTTATGTTCTGGAATGCTATTGTAAGTGGAGTTGTGTATTTTATTTCATTTTCAACTATTCATTGCTAGTATATAGATATACATTTGATTTGTGTAAATTGACCTTATATCCTACAATCATGTTAAATTCATGTATTATTTCTAGTGAATTTTTTGATAGATTCCTTAGCATTTCCCATGTACATGGTCATGTGTGTACAAATAGAAACAGTTTACTTCTTCCTTTCCAATCCTTAGTCCTGTTTTCTTCTTTTTCTTGCCTAATTTTAATGGCTAGGATCTCTAGTATGCATAGTGTTGAATAGAAGTGATGAGACTAGATTATCCTTGTCTTGTTTCCAGTTTTAGGGGAATAGCATTCAGTCTTTCACTGTTAAATATGTTGTTTGTTGTGGGTTTTTCACAGATGCCCTTTATTAATTTGAGGAATTTCCTTTCTATTCCTAGTTTACTGGGAGCTTTTGTTATAAATGGGTACATATTACTGTATATAAATTATACCTCAATTAAAAACTGATTCTATTAAAAAATTACCTATTCTAAAGCTTAAACAGAGTAGTGTTGCCTGATATATATATGTGTGTGTGTGTGTGTATCAGTTTTAGAAAAAATCTAAGATAGGAATTGCTATCTTTCCATTTCCTAAGCTAATATGATACTTCAAATCTCAGTATTATTTTTCTATGTGATGAACTTTGCCTTTTGAATTTTACACAACTGAGAAATTTTAATACCTTTTCTTTCCTCTAGAATAAGACATAAGAATAACAGTAAAAACATAAGAATCTTTTAAATGTTTAGTAATTATATTTCATATTCTTATTTATAAGCACTGTAGCTATATTACATATAATACTAAATAATAACTCTGTAGGTTAATTCTGAATCAGTATAGCTAGATTTTATTTCCATTTCTATCCTTTTTGTACAGATGAGAAAACTGAGGTTCACTCAGAAAGAGTAAACGACTTGCTTTTAGTTATTTCTATACTTACGGTAACTTTTTTGCGAATAGGAGTTACTTAAAGATCCATTGTACATTGGACTACGGCAGAGGAGGGTGAGGGGTCCTGAATATGATGATTTTTTGGATGAATTCATGGAGGCAGTTTCTTCCAAGTACGTATAATCTTTATTTTATCTATTTTTAAGTTAAATTTCAAAAACTTAAAGATAACATAATAAACTGTAAAAATATCCAAGTATGGTGCAGTATGTTTAATAACTAGAAGTGATTTGAATGAAATATACATATCTCCTCATAACTATTGCTGGCCAAATGATAATCTCATGTGTCTCCCCGACCAAAAGTTGTCTCTGTTTCTATCCCGGAAGATACTTTTTTCTTACAAGAATCTTCAGATTCTGTTGTTTGGGAGGCATGATTATGGTGAATGAGGCAGTGGCTAGTGACTAAATTACCTGAGCAAGCCTTTTCATGATTATTGGCAGTCTGTACTTTGTTTCTGGCTGCTGATAAAATCTGGTCTTCCGTCATCTTTGTGGGTGAATCTGACTCTTGTGGTAGGAGAAGCAGAGGAAGAAGTGAGCATGAGTTAGTACAATCCACAGGGTCCAGAATGGAGCAAGATCCATGAATCTCTGATTAAATCGACTGTATTTGGTTAAGATGCAGTACAATATTTCACCTGGTCTAGGTAGCATTTAATTGTGGACCCAGGGCTACTGTAAAATTTTCCAGTTTTTTTCCTTCAAGGTAGAGACTTCTGCCATAATTTAGTAATAAGTTCTGAGAGAATTTTGTCACACTAACAGTCATCCCATTTGTTTCTGTATAGCCGCAGAAACCATGTACTATTTAAAAACATATATGTTGCTTTGGTTTTTCATAGAAATGAACTCATCACTAGAATCAATTGTAACTATAGACATACTTCTCGTTTTTTTTTTATTACAAGGTTTAATTTTAAGAAGTTGAATTCAACAGCCGAAAATGCTTTCATCAGCTTGCACAGTATTTAGAATATTTTGAATCTCTTATTACCCAAGATTTTGTGCAGAGTATATTTGCCAATTAGTATGGACTACTTGTTTGCCATTAGTATGGACTACTACTGATTTATTTGTTATTATTTATTAACTTAAACTTATAATAAACTACACTTACTCATAGAAATAGTTGAGAAACTCTACAGTTTAAGTTCAAGATTTCATGGTACAGTTAATTGATAGCAGTTTTTCATGTTTAAATTCTTTACCCTGTAAAATTTATGTAAGTATTTGAAATTATGTGTAACTTTATAGGTAGCAACATTAATCAAGAGATTGTATAGAGAATACTGCAAGGCTATATGAAAGAAAGGGAAATTCTCAACTTATTTGTTTTTATTTTCTGTTTGTGTAAATAAAATCTATCTTCATATCGATAACTTAAATATACTTACAAAGAAGCTGTTAAGACAAGTTATGAACTTAGCGTGTATGGCCTATATACTTAAATGCTGTTAAATAAAAAGAATATTTCCATAATCAATGAAAAGCTTTCCAGATGAAAAGCTAATTTTGAATAAGCTGTGTCAGTCTAGAATCAGAAAAGCTGTTGTTGTTGTTTTTTGAGTGTTGGTTTGAGAGGTTACCTAGGATCTATAATAAGGAAATGGGGTTTGACAAGAGTCAACAATAATTTAAAATGCAGAGACCACCTGTAAATCAGGAATTATACTTCTGGGCTCTTCCCAGAGAAAAATCCCACAGACTTTTCAAAGACACTTCCTGGCAGGACACTACTTTGGGAAAAGTTTTCTAGTAATGAAACCTAGTACTACCAAATTAAATTGGGGAGTAGTCCTGAAGATAAGCCCAAGATTATTTAAAAAGGAAATATAACTTACATTCAAGGTAGAAAATGCCCGTTACAAGTTGGCTTAGCCAGGAATCTGGTTCTGAGATGGAGATATTAAGGAGTATGCTTGGAATCAACCCCTTTGGAGGGGGAGGGGACAGAAAAAGAAGTGGATAAAAGAGAAGTTGAGCTGCAACGTCGACCGGCCAACAGCCTTGGGACCACCCCTGCATGCTATTTAGACCCTTAAGGAAAACTAATTTCCATTCCCCACTCCCCAAGCAACATTATGTTGGTTTTATAATTTACTATCTTGTCAGGGTTGGGATGGGGCAGTTGCAACTTCTTCCTCTTGGCTTTCTCTGTAATTATATATCTTACCTCATAGGCCAGAGATCTGATACGGGTGTTGTGGCGGTCGCCAAGTATATGTCTATCCTGGTTCTATATTTGGGGACTGTGGAAATCACCACCGCCTGGGTCTGTGGTCCCAGTGGATCCAGTATGAACTAGACCTTGGCCAGGGCACCATTAATTACGGGCCTCCATACGCTTCTAACGTGGAGGGACAGCATATTGATGCTTCAGGTCTCCTGGTATCACTGTCAACTCTGTGCCCTCAAAATGTTTGGGTATTCCCTGTCCCCAGTGCACAGTGGCTTGAATAAAGGGCTATAGGTCCGTTTGGGGAAGGATTGGGGGAATTATTATCTTGTATTCTTTTTTTTTTTTTTTTGCGGTACGCGGGCCTCTCACTGTTGTGGCCTCTCCTGCTGCGGAGCGCAGGCTCAGCGGCCATGGCTCACGGGCCCAGCCGCTCCGCGGCATGTGGGATCTTCCCGGACTGGGGCATGAACCCGTGTCTCCTGCATTGGCAGACGGACTCTCAACCACTGTGCCACCAGGGAAGCCCTGTCTTGTATTCTGGCCATGGTGTTGCAAGATCCTTCCTTCTGGAGACTAGGCTTCTTCTTCCATCAGTGAGTCCAAAAATTAGCAAAGGTTTGGAAACTGAGCATGTGATTGGGACTTCGTTGGGGCAGCTACCCTCAGCTTTGTGTTCATACGTCTTTGATTTCTTTTGAATGTACCTATTGAATAGTAGCCTCATTAGCTTCTTATTTTGTCTCTAGGGATGCCATACTCTATGAATTAGGTCAATAACTGTGGGTCAGCACCCCCTGCACACCAACCTTGCCACTCTCAGGATGATTGTACCTACCTGGATTCTGGTGGCTTCCGGTCCTCGTCTGGTTCTATTATCCCCATTGCTGTTAATGAGCCTGGTTCCATAAAAACCTTTCCTCTGTCACTTCTGACCTTCAGAAGAGAGCCACCACGCAGAACCTAGTAATGTAGATGTCTTCTTACTAATGCATTCCTCATGGCTTTGGTAAGTGGTATGTTTTCTGGACCTTCCCAGGCAACATCACCATCCAGTGGGGTTCTGGCCTTATGTAGCATGTGCACCCCAGAATGCACTCTCTGAGCCTGTACTCCCCTCTTCTGCCATCTGCCCCTGCATTCTTAGCATTTCAGCATTACATGAGCTGTTACTTTGCCCCTGTTTTTAGGAACCATCCTAGTAGCCAGTTTGTACCGTCTCCTGAGATTCTTGCTGGTTGTAAATCTTGCATCTCAGCACAGTGCCCTCAAATCAATAAACTCTCCCTTATCTCATCTTAAATTCCAGCCCCTTTGATTAAACACCCTCAGAATTTAATCTTAGATGTACTCTCCTTGCTAATGTAAACTTGCTGGATCTTGCAGTTCCTTTCTCAAATAAATAGCCTCTTTCTTTTTCCTTTATCAGGCGTCTTACATCCCAGGTGGGTTATATTGTGATATAACCCTAGTTATATAGGCCAAAGTTTCTGGAGAGGAGGTGACGGTGGACAGATGGGGGGTTACAGAGGCACAGGTTGTCTTATGGGAGAGAAGCCTCTACCTACATCATCCCGAAAAAAGAAGGGGCAGGCCACTTTTGTGGGTTCAGAAAGTTCTGGGGAATCTGGGAATTCAGGATTTTGGGAGGCATCAAACGAGACATCTCATCCCATGTGACAGGATCCTGTTCTTTTCCGGTCAGGATCCTGACTTAGCACATCTTCTGTGCCTGGAAGTTAGGGAGTTTTTGACTTCTCTGACGATTAATCCCTGTTCCTGGCCGTTACCTTTCTTTGCCCAAAAGCTGCAAGATCTGAGAGCATTTTTGTATCTACCAGAGAGTTCCTCTGGCTTTCTTCTTGGTGGTTACTTGCCCTTAGCTTTTTTTTTTTCTTCCAATTTACAAATGCATTCATTTTAAAAAAAAAAAAAAATTTTTTTTATCGGGGTATAGTTGATTTACAATGTTGTGTTAGTTTCAGGTGTACAGCAAAGTAAATCAGTTATACATATATTGCCCTTAGCTTTTTATATTCTTTTTCCATTGTCCTTATAGTTTTTATTTCTCCTATGTTTCTCAAACATCATTCTGGCTAAACTGTTCCCCTTCTGCTGGTATACCATCCCAGCCTACCTCTGGTGAGAGCTTTAACAGGTGGATAGCCACCTTGTGCCAGGGGTTCTGTGTGTTCCACTGGGGTTGGGCTCCTCTTTGCCAGCCAGGCAGCTAGTGACCTAGCTCCAAAGCCCCATCTGATCACCTGCTTTCTCAGACCACTCCTGGTACCGTCTGTCACAGATTAGGTTACCTGGGAAACATATTTTGAAACGACCCTTTACTATTCAGAGGTTTATAAGAAGTGCCCTACCCTGTGGAAGGGGTACCCAGGCGGCAGGAATGGGCACAGGGAAAAACTGAGCTGGGACGCAGCACAAGACACCTTCCTCTGGCCCCATGGGGAACTCTGCAACTACAGTGGCTTTTCAGAATTGTCCCCAGTTGGGCTGAGATAGCCAAGCCTTTCTATTCCTACAACAGTTAGTCATTGGATGTGTGTCACCCTGAGACAGAGCGTGACCTATGGTGTAGTGCTCTCTGTAGCTGAGGCAACCCCTGGGCAACAGTGGGGGATCCGAGAGCCATAACACAGTGATAGTTAGATTAAGATGAAAACTGAGCAGAAAAAAAGTTTTACGGTTTGTAATAAAGGCAGGTGCTAGAATCTGTAGGATGGACCATATTCCTGATATTCTAAGTCAGATGATAGACAGATGCTAGCCTCTGCATAGTATTTTTGCTTTGGAAACATTGGCCATTGGAGCAAACCATTGAGTTGCCCCAGGCAACTGTGCCCTAACAGAAGCTAGATCTCTCCAGTAAGAATGTCGTGTCAATCTATTTTAAATTTCTCATTGTTTTGATTCATTCATTCATTTGTTGAAAGCCAGGCACTGTGTTTGGTGCTGGGGATATGGGGCTGAATCGGACAAAAACAACCCCTGCCTTTCACATAGCTTCTCTATTAGAGGAGACAGATAATAGACAAGAAAATAAGCAAATAAGCAAATGAAAGAATGAAATTTATAGTGAATGCAATGAAAGAAACAGGAAATTGGACTGAGAGTAATAGTAAGTGACTTAATTTATGTAAATCAGATGAGTGTTATAGATACCAGTTACCTCTTCTATGAAGTCCGTTGTCAAAGTCATGATACTTTTTAGTCATGGTACTTTTGTTGAAAATTAATAGGAGCTCTTTGATTACAGTTAGGTAAATTCATTAACAGTGGAAAACTGAATTCAGAAAGTATTGATTGATTAGCCTGGATACTAAGTAGCAGCTCCAATGGAGTACCACAGGTCTGTTTCCCTAGTATTTGCCTTTTCAATGATTTTACCAGTTGGTCCTAGTAATTCTACCTCTGAGAATATAGGTTAAGAAAATAATCCTGAATAAGAAATAATTTCTATGCCCGGATATGTTCACTGAACATTTTTAGTACATGATTTTCTTCCCTCTGCTTCCAGAATAGCACACCCTCCTCGCTTTCCTTCTACCTCACTGGTTGCTCCTTCACACTTCCCTTGGCTTCTTTCTTTTCATTCCCTTGACCTCTATACTTCACCCTACTCCAGGGCTTGGAGCTTTCCTCGTTACTTGGTGACCTCGTCTGGTCATTGATCTTTATATCTGTGACTCCGAAATCTGTGTTTGGAGTCTGTACCTCTCCTCTGAACTCCAGGATCATAGTCTGCTTCCTCCGTGATACAGATCTGCACTAGAAAGAAAGAGCCTTATGGAGCCCATGGGGAGCTGGACTCCCGACCTCCCACCCACCCCGCCTCACTCTTGCTGCAGTATTTCCCACCCAGTAAGTGACAGCCCATTCTTCCTGTTCCTGAGATGAAAATCACTGGAGTTATCACTCTGTACCGTGCTACTTGCAAAACTTGTTAGCTTTAACTTCAAAATATATCCCATTGCTCGTTGTCTGTATTGTTACTTCCCTTATCTGAACCTCTTCTCCCTGATTGTTGGTAACAGTCTCCCGACTAGTTTGAGTTGTTCCTCCCTTGTTGCCCTTTAGTCTGTTCTCAACACAGAAGCTAAAATGATTGTACGTTAGGTAATTTCTCTGCTCAGAACCCTGCAAGGGCTTATCATTTCATGCAGAATAAAAATAAGTCCTTGCCATAGCAGAAAAGGCCCTGAACCATCTGATTCCTTGTTTGCTATTTTTCTAATTAAAGCCAGGCATGCTAATGCCTCAGGGCTTGTCATTTCTTCTCCTTGGAATCCTCCCACCCTCACCTTGCCCAGTTTTCCACATGGCTAGCTCTCTCCTCCTTTAAAGAGATATTTAAAATTCCTCAAGGGAGTTCCCTGGCAGTCCAGTGGTCAGAACTTGGCGCTTTCACTGCCGGGGGGGGCCTGAGTTTGATCCGTGGTCAGGGAACTAAGATCCCATGGCATGGTGAAAAAAAATAATAATAAAATAAAATGAAATACAATTTCCTCAAATATCTCTTTCTCAATGAGGTCTTCCTTGAGCAACTTATTTACAATTTTACCCCCAACTCATTTTTCTTCTTCTCTGCATTTATCAGTATCTGACATATTTATATTTATTTATGTTCTGCCTACATCCTTACACTGTAAGTTTCATGAGAGCGGGAGTTTACTCTCTCCTTCTCTACCATATTGCTGGTTTCTAAAATATTATCCAGCGTGTGATAAGTACTCAGTAAATATTTGTCAGATGAATGATTGAATTTGATTTGTTTTGTTTATATAGCTTAAAATGATGGGTATGAATGGCAGAACTCTGGTATTTTAAATAATTCCTTCTTTTCATGTGATTTAATTTCAGGAAATATTAAAACTCTTATAATCCTTACATACTGCCAAGTATATATTAAAATCACTACTTGTAGGCACTCCTTAAATATTTGTGTTTGTTTCTGTGCTTGTACTTCTTGTAGTAGCCTTTGTTTTCCAGAATCAGTTGCCTCTGAAAGTTAATAAGAAAAGTCGTGGCAGCTTCAGCTTTGCTGTCTAAAATTCTTTATATCAAAATTTCATTGATAGTTATTAACTGAATGAGAAAACAGGCAGTACCTCAAGTGAGCTTTAAAAAGCTAGTATTAAATTTTTTTATGAAAGTAATAGAAACTATTCAGCAATGACTGTACTTAATCTTTTTTCCTTTCCCTCTTTAAATGATTAAAATTAAAAATCCCTTGGAAGCACTAAGAATGGCTACAAGGATGATTATTATATTTAGACCTCAACCTTGGCTACCATCACAAATTTTATTATGCTGTGTCACGTAACCCTTAAGAGAAATAATTCTAGTTTGAAGCCATTCCATCTACCATTTGCCACAAGGTGTGGTAATGGTGTTTTCATACAACGACGCTTTCTTTACTGATTCAGCATTGAACTAAAGCCTTGACTATGTGCCTGAGACAGACCAGACTGTTTAGAGAAGTTATTAATTTGGTCAAAGGTCACATATCAGATTTCAAAGGTATAAGATATATAGCCCCCGATTATCATGGCCAGATTTACTAAATATATTTTTATTATTATTATAATATCCTCTCTTTCTAAAGATGTCATCAGATGTGTAAGTTAATGCGCTCTTCATCCTTACACAGGGCTGCAGTTCAATACTTTCTCCACCATTCTGCGTTAAATCTTTGGCTGCCCCGTAGGGAAGGGGCCTTTTTATTGTCCTGCTGTTCTTCTTTCTGCCATTTCTGCTGCAATTAATTTCATGGCTGACTCTCTGTGCTGCCTTCTTCCACATATTCCAGTCATTGCCTTTTATGCCTGCTCCTTGTTTTAGAAAAATGTGTGTATTTATAGCTTAGATGATTTTATCTATAAATCTGTGAGTCCCTTTGGATTCCACCTGTCACTTTGGGCAGCATAATTTACTTTGGTTTTCATAAGAAATGTAATAAAAACATATGACCCTATGGGACACCACTGCTATTCTTCCTTGTGGTCCAAAGGTGATGTAAACCATTTGAAACAGAAATCAAGTGGAAAGAATGTCTTTCAATATGAGAAAAATCAGCAACCATGTTACTAAGGAACATGACTCAAATCTAATTTATGACTAGATTTTTTTTCCATTTTCCCATCCAAAGAAAGATCAGATTCACACTTTAACTATAGCCATATTTTTCTTGGAGTGCCAGCTATTTCTGTTTATAACTTTCTCTCTACTCTTTTTTTCAAGTGAATGAAAAAGATAGGTCATGTAAGTATTAAAAAATCCATAGGTATGCGTTGTGTGTGTGTGTGTGTGTGTGTGTGAATGTAAATACATTTATATTCCCTTAAAGATTTAAGGTGGATATATACCTTAGTATTTTTAACGTTAGTTTTGCATCTTTGCCGTATTCCCATCCAGCCTTGGTGGAGCCAGTTTGACTTGGAGGAACAAGTGAAATTTATTATCTTTCTGAACATAGTTTACAACTCTTTTCTTTCAGATGCTTTTCTTTCCTAATCCTAGTTTATTCTAATCATTAATTCTAATTGTATTAATTCCAGCATTCCTTTAATATGGGTGTAAATTTTTTACACTGATTTTGTTCTGTTTGTACGAGTCTTATGTATGTATTACTTTATTGTGTCCTGTTTTCCTTACTTGAATGTGAGTTTTGTCAGAAAAAGCACTTTAGTATCAAGAGATTACTTTATTTCTCACTGTCCCACGTTATGCTGTACTACATAGTGAGAATAAAATAACTCCCGTTGAAAGCATTACTTACACGTTGAAGCTAACCGTCATCAAACTACTGTGGCACATATCCGAAGGAAAGGTGATTTCCTAACATAAACTAGAGAATCATACAATTTTCCAAATAAAGTGGCTCTGCCTGTAGTAAACTAAAGGTTTGAATATTAATTACAGAGAGACATGTATGTTTTAGATTTTAAATTTTCTCTAAAGAAGCAAAGTGTTTTAATAAATTCCTGTTGTATCCATTGTTACCTCTCTTTTTCTCTTTGAATCAGCAAACATTGAGAGCTATATAGAGGCATCCCTTAATATTTTATCTGAGTTTATTAAAGCTAAATTATTGTATTTATTAAAGATAGTCATTCTGTTTTGACAGTTTTTATACCGTGCTTCCTCATTTTCTTCTTTGCCTATTCTCCTGACTTTCATTTAGCTAAGTGAAGCCCAGTTTCTTAAAAGCTTGTGTTTCTTGTTGTTTTCCGTCTCTATTACCATATGTAATAAATTAGAAAAAATGAATGAATATATCTGCTCATTGGCAATATTAAAAAAGGAGACTCACTGTAGATTTCCTTAATTGTACTCATAGATTAATCTAAAAACAAAAGCAAAAAACCACTACCAGCAGCGATGCCTTTTGGGTCAAAATAAGGTCCTTTGTTATAACCTTCTTTCCTGCCCTCCTTAGTTTATATGTATTTATAAACAAAGATAAAGCAGCTTTGCACATATGAAAGCAGTTTAGGTTTTATTTTTAGAAACTATCTGTATGGCTGGGTTTGATGGGGAAATAGTGTAACTGTATTTGAACGAGAGAGAGATAATTTTATTATTGGAAATTAAAGATGCTGAAAGGAAAAGAGGAATTAAGGAAGCAAAGTCAGAAAGTTGGTTGGGGTAAGGTCAGAAATTAAAGGGACTTTTTTGTTCTTCTAGGAAATGTGGAATCTAATTTGCAGTGAATGTCGTATCTGGACCTAATGTTATTGCTGATGGTCAGAACATTTCAGTTAGTAGAAGCCAGAGCCCCTTTGCTGGCCCGTCCTCACCTCCCTGGCTTCCTCTGCCACTCTCTGCCCTGCCTTCCCTGTCACTGGACTCTCAGGGTATATTTTTCCCAATTTGTTCTTGCTCTTCTCTTTCTCTGAAATCTGCCCCCTCCTCTACCCTGAAATCTACTTGGTCAACTTGGCTTTTCAGTATTTGTTGAAATCTTACCTTCTTCTGAGGCTTATCCTGATTCCCCCAGATGACACTGAAACAGCCCCACCTTCTCACCATCCCTGGCTCTCCTGATACACTTGCTTTGCTCGACTTTTTCTTATGATATAACTTTATATTATTTACAGAGATGATATCATTGTATATAATTCATTTATTACATTTTTTGCTTATTGCGTGTCTCACCCATTAGAATGTATGTTCCCCAAGGACAGGGATCTAGTTTGTTCCTTTTATGAGCAAGTTCCTATATCAATGCCTGGCACAGAACAGATATACGATAAATACTTGTTGAACCGAAATGAACTACACTCAAAGGGAGGCCACACAAGAGAATATGAGTGAATTGGCACAAATCTTTTCTGTTACTAGAAAATTAAATTTTAAACATGGCTTACTTTTGATGAGTTACCAGCATCATTTTCATGTGGAAGGAGACCCATAAAGCTGTTGTGAGTGATGAATACCTGATTTTCTCAGGCCTCATGAATAGACTGTTTCTTTTTTTTTTTTTTTTTGTGGTACGCGGGCCTCTCACTGCTGTGGCCTCTCCCGTTGTGGAGCACAGGCTCAGCAGCCATGGCTCACGGGCCCAGCCGCTCTGCGGCATGTGGGATCCTCCCGGACCGGGGTACGAACCCGTGTCCCCTGCATCGGCAGGCGGACTCTCAACCACTGTGCCACCAGGGAAGCCCTAGACTGTTTCTTGAGGGACTAAAAATAAGTGCTGAAGTTGGTATGTTACATAAAATAATAAGTACATTCAATGTAAGCTGGTGGTGGATACTTTTTGAGCCGATAGATTTCAAAGTTCTGTTATTTAAAGCTGTAACAAAATTTGTGTAAAATTTGCCCTAATCAAGACATAAGAACAAAATAATCATTCATATTGCCAAGATGATTACATTCTGGCTAACTCAATTTTCCATCACTTGACTGTTACTTTTATTTCACAAATTATAAAGTAAGCCAGAATTACCATAGCATGCCACAATTTTAATTTAACCATGATGTAGTGATTAATTCTTCAGACTGTTTTTCTTTGTGGTATCCACAGATGGTGACTCATTTATTTTTCATATCTTCAGTCAAAATAATACCACGTCCTGCAGTATATGTGTAAAGACTGCCACATTTGTGCATAGGAAACAAAATAAGCAGCTGTTAAATTTATTGTTAGCCAATATGGTGAGATAGGGACTGTAGAAATTCAAATGGAAAAAAGACTTAATCATTGTGAGCACAGGTTGGAGTGGGGTCGCCTGGGATAGGTTCACAGTCCATTTCTTCAGAGGGCTCACAGGATGAATTTCTTATGTCAGTGAGTTCACCGTAGTTTGGATCTGACTCTCAGCTCACGAAGTTTAGAAACCCGACTACAAAGCCCGCATCTCAGGAACATTTGATATGTAAAACCTTGGCTTTGAAAAGTGCGTGGGCAGATGCACGTTAGTATGTAGATTTCTGTCTTAAGTGAGAGGGTGGATTATAATTAAACATTCTCTGAAGTGTTCCAACTTTAGGATTTTATTAAAGTACTAAAGAAGCTGTATATTGGTTCACAATTCAGGGCTGATCTGTAGGCTAAAAGTTAGTGAGTCAGTTGAAAATGTTGATCACATCATATAATTATACTTGACCTAGAGGAATAAGCTCATTCAATGTTTTAAACTACTTTGTTTTGCATAAACTTTAGCTTTTCCTTGCTGCCCAAAGATTATTTTAGCAGGAGCTCAAGAGACAGTTGGCAAAGGGATTCATTCAAGAGAAAAAAATTTCACAAAAGGTTTTTTATTTGCATTGCATTATTTTCTCTGTGCTGCCTATTAAATCGTATAGTAAGCTTCAAAGCAAGTTCACGATAAGAATTACTTTCACAATAAAAAATGGTACAGAGAACTAAAACCTGTTGAATTAACTGTGTGAAGATTAAAAATGAGACGTGGGCTTACATAAGCCATTTATGCTAATCAACTAGACCAGTTCTTGACTTTCTCTCTCTCTCTGTTTTTAAAACATCTATATCAGCACCATCGGATTATACCCTGAAAAAGAGACAAATAATTCCTTCTTGAGTACTTCGTTATATCCCATCTGATTATATCCCAAAGCAGAGACAAATAATTTCCTCTTCTTGAGTACCTTCTTTGACCCCCCCAGTGTTTTCCTGTGCATTTAACTCAAGGACAGGTCCATTACTAAATCTGTCCGACATTTCCTCTCTTATGTCCTTGATCCATGCCCTGACTCCATTTGCATCACCGTAACCCACCTTCCCTAGACCTTGACCACTTTCTATCTTTATCACCGTATAGAACCCTCTGGTAACTTTGGTGTCATAGTAATAAGTCTTCATGCACTTATCTTTACCCCTTTATTAAGTCTTTTCACCCTCCACATATAAATCCCTTTCTCATGTGGTCCTCGCACTTGGTCTTTCTCTCTTGCCACCTGCCACCCTCCGTGTATCCTTTGTACAATTCATGAAGAGCTAGTTTTAGTTGCCTGTACGTGTACCTGTCTGTCACACCTCTGTCTTTGTACATAATGCTCCTTCTTGCCTCAGTGCTTTTGATTATTTAATTCTTGCTTGTCTTTTATAAATCAGCTTAAATCTGTAGACTATCCCAGTCTAGATAATAGAGGCTTCCTAGATGGATCCTTAGCATGGATATATCCTAATGGCATGTATCACACTGAGTTGTAATTACGTTTATTCATCTGAGTTAGCATTAAGTCTTGGAAATACTGGAGGTCAAGGACTGGGTCTTTTTTTCTTTTCCTTTGTAATACCTGTCGTAATACGTAAGAGGTGCTCAAAAATGGTTATTGAATGAGGGCTGAGGTGAAATCTTACACCTCAGAGATGTTGTATCTGAAGATTGTATATAACTTTAAGGAAAAGTATATTGGATGATTACCTGAAATTTGTTTTAAATTCCATAAAGAAATAGTGTTTCCACTCCCTATGGCTTTATAGTGTAAAACTAACAACTCTCTATAGATGAGCAAAACATCCATAGAGTGATTTATATTTGTTCATTGTTTCTGGACACACTTTAGTATTTTATATGCATTTCAAGGGTAAAAGGATTTTTACGTATAGGAGGTAAAAGTTTAGCCTTATTTATGTCCCATACTTCCTGTGATTTAACCTGCAAGCATTTATGTTGTTTTCTGGTTACAAGTGGCTAAGGATATAAACAACTAATAATTCTAACCATTTTTAGTTTTACTAACTAAACTCTAGATTACTGTACATTTGGATTACTCCAGCTCTATAGTAGAATTTACAACTGTTGAAAATCATGTGTGCACAGGGAGTATATAAAGAGATGCTACAAGTTAATGCAATAGAATAATTAAAACACTTAGTTCTGGGCTTCCCTGGCAGTGGTTGAGAGTCTGCCTGCCGATGCAGGGGACACGGGTTCGTGCCCCGGTCCGGGAAGATCCCACATGCCGTGGAGCGGCTGGGCCCGTGAGCCATGGCCGCTGAGCATGCGCGTCCGGAGCCTGTGCTCCGCAATGGGAGAGGCTGCAACAGTGAGAGGCCCACGTACCGCAAAAAAAACCCCACTTAGTTCCTTTTAATGGTATTTATGATAAAAGTGACCCTGGAGAATTTGTATGGTAGAGATGGACTTTGTTTTTTGTTTGTTCTTTTTAAAATTGCTTTGAAAGGTTTCACACTCCAGATTTTCTGCTACAATTCTTTATTATTATTTTTATGGGGGCATGCTGTGCAGGATCTTACTTCCCTGACCAGGGACTGAACCTGGGCCCTGGCAGTGAA
The DNA here is from genome assembly GCF_005190385.1 of Monodon monoceros. Classification (NCBI taxonomy): domain Eukaryota; kingdom Metazoa; phylum Chordata; class Mammalia; order Artiodactyla; family Monodontidae; genus Monodon; species Monodon monoceros. Next base: position 17,207,800 of record NW_021703771.1, on the reverse strand, counting down.
AGCGCCAAGTCCTCACCACTGTACCACCAGGGAATTCCCTAGAGATGGTCTTTGGAAATACCTAGAATGAGGGCAAGTGCAGTGAAACAAGTGACCCAGCAGGAGGCCCAGTATGATAGCCCCTTCCTCTCTCTTATCTCAGCCCCCGCCCCAACCCACATATATACAGGGTTGATTTTCCAGGCAAAATTCATTTCTGTTCAGTTTATTTTAGAAAACATTTCTTGTCCAGGTTAAAATGCTAGGCACTAAATCTTTGCTTTCAGCAAAACATACCTAAATAAAATGTTGCCCATAAGAAGTTGTTAGTGTTTGAGTCTCTTCATATAAAGTATCTAAAGTAGTCAAAATCATAGGAACAGAAAGTGGAAAGGTGGATGCCAAGGGCTGGGGAAAGAGGAGAGGAGGAATTAGTGTCTAAAGCTTATAGTGTTTGAGTTTTGCAAGATTAAAAAGTTTCTAGAGATCTGTTGCATAGCACTGTACATATACTTAACTTATTGAAATGGTTAACTTATAAAAATGGTTAAGATAGTAAATTTAATGTTAGGTGTTTTTTACCACAATAAAAAAGAGAAATTGTTAGTAAAGTTTTTATAGATGAAAAATGTAAGTGAAAAAGCTTTTTAAAGATTAGTAAAATATCATTTAGTGTTAGAGACTAAAATATTTTATTATTTTTATGGTAAAGGAAATTTACAGTCCACGTAAAGTGCTTGGAATAGTAAAAGCTGAATAATGTAATTGAATACAGTAACTTTCACTTTTCAATTCAATTTGATGCAATTTTGTGTTAATTTATTTTAAACTGCTTTTAATGACAGGATACTGGCATTCTAACTCAAAATGATCTGATATATTTCTGATAAAGGGCTATGTATATAGACAGAACACCTTGAGGCAAAAAGGAAACTTTTAATATAAATACACATTTTTCGGGATAGTTTATGCTTTGTAAATTTCCCAGGAATAGCTACTCTGCTCCTCTGTTTATCACTTGTTTGTATTTTTCTCCTAAATGTTATAAAATACAAAAGAATTTGCTTTTAATATACCTTTTACATACTACTGAACACTCAAAAATATTAGGTATTAAAAGGCATATTTTGAAATTAACACAACATTAGAAATCAACCATACTCCAATAAAAATTTTTTTTTAAAGGCATATTTTCTTCTAACTTAGAAATGATCAGAAGGTAACTTGATTTGAAAGCATCCTTTGTTTTCTTGATATTTAAAACTATCTATTTAAATGTAAGAATGAATACTTTAAAAATTTATTTATTTAATTTTATTTTTGGCTGCGTCGGATCTTAGTCGCAGCACACAGGATCCTCTTTGACATGCGGGATCTTGCGTTGAGGCGCGTGGACTTCTCTCTAGCTATGTTGTGCGGGCTCCAGAGGGCATGAGCTCTGTAGTTTGCGGCACATGGGCTCTCTAGTTGAGGCGCACGGGCCTAGTTGCCCCATGGCATGTGGGATCTTAGTTTCCCAACCAGGGATCGAACCTGTGTCCCCTGCATTAGAAGGTGGATTCTTAACCACTGGACCACCAGGGACGTCCCAAGAATGAATACTTGATATGCATTCAAATATTATCATGGACTAGAATCTTCAAAAGTTAAAGAATGACTTTTACTGGTGCCATTGAGAGAGAACAAAGATTAAAAATTAAGGAATCATAATTTCATCTTATTTTGGTTATGACACATCAAGAAAACCACCAGATGTCTTCCATCATTATTAATAAAAATAATAACAACAACAGCTAATATATTTTTAGGGTATATACCAGCCTCTGTTCTCAGTGCTTTAACTTTTTTTTTTTTGGCTGCATGCTGGATCTTAGTACCCTGACCACGGATTGAACCTGTTCCCCCCTGCAGTGGAAGTACAGAGTCCTAACCACTGGACCACCAGGGAATTCCCACTAGTTTTACATTCTTTTAATCCTCAAAACAGCCCTATTCTTACAATCATTTATCCCCATTTTTCCGATAAGAAAACAGAGGCACAGAGAGATTGAGTAAATTTCTATAGCTACCCAACTGGAAAGTGACAGGGCTGAGATTCAAATCCAGACAATCTGGCTCCAGAGCCCATGCTCTTAATCAGTGTGCTTCATTCCTCTCTGATTTAAAGGAATGTTGTCCAAATATGTCAAGTGCAAATAACATGGCATCTGTAGTCCATTCTGAGTTCAGACATCTTATAAATGCAGCTTTTGGTATAATGGTGAAAATAGAAATCACAATAACTCTAAGATCTAGGCTGAATGTTAAACACGTGGCCATGAAGATAAGCAGGGCCCTAACAACTGTGGGAAAGAAGTTATGGAAAAGTAGGTGATTTTGTTTGAAAACTATGCATTTTCCTATTTCCCCAAACATGATGACTTCCTTAAACATAAGGAATAGTTTAATGATATTTTGTGACATTTGAATTATAAACAAATAGGAAATTTGTGTGAATGCAGTAGAATTCCATGGGAATTCCAGATCTTGCTATTTCTTATACACTTCAGATATATTCGCACCTTGGATTCTTCACTTTTGCTGTTCTCTTGAACCTCCAGGCCTTTCTCTCGCCCTTTCTCTCTCCTCCAAGTCTTTACTCACTTGTCACCTTCTCAGTGAAGTTTGCCCTGCATCATTCTGTTTTAAATTGCAACCCCCCACCCCTCCCACCCCACACTGGCTGGCTTTCTCTCCTTTCTCTGCTTTATTGTAGAGCTGCTTGTCACCTTATAACATGTTGTTTAATTTACTTATTTATTATCTGTCTCCTGTAAATACAATGTAAACTCTATGAGAGCGAGGAGTTTTGTCTAATTTGGTTTACTGCTGTGTCCCCAGAGCCTGACTCCTAGGAAACACTCAGTAAATGTTTGTTGAATGCATTCAATTTATCTGTGGTTTCTAAATAATTCACATTAAGATTTAGCTGGTAGTTAACAAGAATGAAAGCTTTCATCTTTTTTTTTTTTTTTTTTTTTTTTTGGGGGTACGCGGGCCCCTCACTGCTGTGGCCTCTCCCGTTGTGGAGCACAGGCTCCGGACGCGCAGGCTCAGCGGCCATGGCTCACGGGCCCAGCGGCTACGCGGCATGTAGGATCTTACCGGACCGGGGCACTAACCCGTGTCCCCTGCATCGGCAGGCGGACTCTCAACCACTGTGCCACCAGGGAAGCCAAAGCTTTCATCTTTTTGTTGCAGGTGAAAGAACAAAATGGAAGAAACCCATCCACGTGGTTTTGAATGGTCCCTAACACATAAGAAGTTTTCAAAAACTGTTAAATACATGTTATACTTTAGTGGTTTAGCTTGTTGTATTAGTCAGTTTTATAATATATTATACTTCCATTCCCAGTTTTTCATTCTTAACATTCTAATGTTAAGAAAAGACAAAACAAGCAACTATATCCCACAGTTATGCATATTAAATTAAATAGATTTATTCTGAAATTACATTCTGCTTTATAAGATTTCTTCCTTTTTTTTTTCCCTGTAACAGCTCCTTTACTTTGCAGTGGAAATTGATTTATATATTTTTTGCCTCTGAGTCCTTGTAGGATTTTTCTTTTAATTCAAACAAAGTCGCAAAAATTATAATCATCCTCATCAGTTCACTCAGTTCCAAGTAATTAATTTTTTTCATCTTGATCTTTTGTGAGCACTTTTATGAATTCATCAGTTTTCCATTAGAGTTCTGAAAATGCTTATTCATTCAGTTCAGCAGTATAGTCAGTTACCAGAAACCTGTACTGCTTTATTTCATCCAGCTAAAAGCTCTGTAAGTCATCACATTTCTATTGCCTTTTGGTCCTAAAATTAATCTTAATTTCGGTTGATATATATATGTCACCGTGACAAGAATCTGTGCATTATTTTTGAAATTGAAATTTTGAAACTGAAAAAGAATGTCAGTTATATTTTATTTTTCTTTAGAATCACTTCATACCCCTACCATGCATTGGTTGTCATTAAATGTTGATTTACAACTATGTATTATTATTCAACGAGCAAGAAAGTCATTGATTGTTTGGAATTTTAAATGTTGGAATGCCAGCCTGGAGAGGTAAAGAATTTTCCCAGGCATCTTTGGAATAGAAAGCCATTTAAATTTGATTGGTTTTAGCAAAACAATGCTGTATGTAGGAAGCATGCCATAGCCAAATAGGACTTAATATGAACTTCAGTATGGGTCCAAAGTCAAACCAGTATTTTTATAGTTGTCTAAGTTAAACTTTTTCTCTAGGTAAGCTATGTTGATACATTGAAAAGCAAATAAATGATAGTGAGGCTAAAGGAAAAAAACAAAATCAAACATTGTTGACTAGTACACAGTGAGAGAAATTAGCTCAGTCTTCCTCAGCTGTCCCCCATCATACCAAAGATTTCTGTGAACATAGTCAAAGAAAATATTTAGGGTACCTTGAATTATCTATTTATTCAGCAAACACATCAAGCACTTATATGTGCCAAGTATTTCTTTTGCTAAATGCTCTTAAGGAAATCAGTGTGGCTGGGGAGAGAGATAAGTAAACAGACATTTTCAATAAGCCCTGTAGTAGAAATGACTTGAGTATCGTAAGAAAATATAGGAAACAGTGTACCTAATAAGTAATATAGGGGAGAGGAGTTGTCAGAGAAGACCTGTCCCACTTGTCTCTTCTGGCTTTTGTAGAAAGAATAGTTTAGTATTCACTGTTCTTTTTCTCAAGTGCCAAACTATGTGAAATTAAAATTAGGGGCAGATTTGCTCACTTTGTTCCTTTTGATTCACCATCATCCCTTGATAGTTTGAAAAAGTTATATTAAATTTCTACGAAATTGGCTTTATTCATGGGGTAAGGCTGCCTAAATCTGCATATGTATCTAGAAAGCTTTCAAAGTGTTTTTTCACAAATGAGTGCTTTGTGTTTAAAGACGTAGACACCCGGCCTCGACACCTTGTAATGTGCCAGATGTAAGATCTTTTCCAGGCATACTCTTAAATACTTATGCAAAGTTAGATTTCAGAAATGCAAACCAATACTGGAGACTTCATTTTATTTGTGAGATGGTTGTTAAAGCAAGTTGACAAATAATATTTAAAAAATATTGCTCCTCAGCAGGTATCAAGTGTTCTTCCTTTTAACATCAGTTCATTTTATTCATTCAATAAATAATGTGTATTTGCTATATGCCATGTATTGTTCTAGATACTGGCGATATATTTTTATTACTAGTATTATCAGACTCTCCTGCTCAGAGTTGTTATATCAACTAGTACACACTTATATGTTCCTGGTGAGGCAAGGGTTATAAAAATTCTGTCACACTTCCAGGTCTTTATCCAATGTGGTTGCTGGATCAGTTCTTTCATTATTGTGGGCAGCTTTTTCTGTTTGTTTGTTGAACTTATTCACCATCTTGCCAAAACATGAGCATCAAAAAGATAGAGCAACTGGAGGAGCCAAAACCTGAAATACATAGAGCTTCAAGAGACACATCTAATATACTACAAGTAAAGGAAGGCCAAGGAGTTAATTAGTATACTAATTAGTATACGAAGAAACAAGTACTGACATAACATTCATTTTCTCTCTTCTATTAGTGTATCAATTATACTTTTTAAAAAAAATTTTAGTGGTTGCCCCAGGATTTGTAATACACATTTGAAACTAATACATGTCCACTTTCAAGAAACTGTATCACATCATGGGTAGTGTAGGTAGCTTATAACAGAGTATTCCCAGTTCTCCCCCCATCCCTTATAACATCACTGTCACTCTTTTCACTTGTCTGTAAACTCTAGTCACCAAATACATTGTTACCATTATTATTTTGAACAAACTGTTATCTATTAGATCAATTAAGATAATGAAAAGAGATTTTATTTTATCTTCACTTATTTCTTCTCTGGAGCTCTTTCTTTATGTAGATCTGAGTTCCTGACCTACATTATTTTCCTTCTTTCTGAAGAACTTCTTTTTACATTTCTTGGAAGGCAAATCGACTGGAGATAAATTCCTTCAATTTTTGTCTGAGAAAGTCTTTATTTCTCCTTCTCTTCTGAAGGATAATTTTGCGGGTTACAGATTGCTAGGTTGGTGGGTTTTTTTCTTTCAACACTTTAAATATTTCACTTTACTTTATTCTTACTTGCATTGTTTCTGGAGAGAAATCTGATGCATTCCTTAACTTTCTTTGTCTATAGGTAAGGTATTTTCTCCCCTCTGGCTTCTTTCACAGTTTTCTCTTTGATTTTCTGTAGCTTCCATATGGTATACTTAAGTATAGATTTTTTTGGGTATTTATCCTGCCTGGTGTTCTCTGCATTTCCTGGATCTATGGTTTGGTGTCTGTCATTAATTTTGTAAAATTTTTAGCCATTATTACTTCAAATATTTCCTCTCTTCCATTCTTTCTTCTCCTTCTGGAATATCCATTATATACATGTTATACCTTTTCTAATTGTCCCACACTTTTTCTTTTTTTTTTTTTATTGTATTCCACCAGTTTGCTATCTTTGGTGTAAAAGTGTCCCTATTTTCTTTTTTTTCTGTTTTTCTTATTCAAACAGAAAGTCACAAAAATTATAATCACCCTCATCAGTTCACTCAGTCTCATGTAATTAGTTTTTTTTTCATCTTGATCTTTTGTTAGTACTTTTATGAAGTCATCAGTTTTCCATTGGAGTTCTGAAAATGCTTATTCATTCAGTTCAGCAGTATAGTCAGTAACCAGAAGCCTGTACTTGTCAGAGTCTTTTCCGTGAATTCCTTGAAGATGAAACCCTTTTATAGGAACATTTTTGCAGAAGCATCACAGTACACCCAGAACTATCAGTAAATGACAAGACTTAAAAATGACCACGGTTGAAGATTTGGTGAAAGTTCATAATAACACAATTGACAAGGATATTTAGTTATTTCTGAGATGTACATTTTAAAATAATAACTAGAATTATGACTTATAACATTATACCAGAACATATAAGATTTTTAGGAATTTCATGTAATGTCTGAAACATTTATATTAACATATTTCCATACAAATAACCCAAAGAAAGTTTAGTATTAGTTTTTTATTTTTTGAATTTTATTTAATTTTCTTATACAGCAGGTTCTTATTAGTCATCAATTTTATACACATCAGTGTATACATGTCAGTCCCAATCACCCAATTCATCACACCACCATCCCCAACCCCCTGTGGCTTTCCCCTCTTGGTGTCCATAACGTTTGTTCTCTACATCTGATTCTCAACTTCTGTCCTGCAAACAGGTTCATCTGTACCATTTTTCTAGGTTCCAAATACATGCGTTAATATACGATATTTGTTTTTCTCTTTCTGACTTACTTCACTCTGTATGACAGTCTGTAGATCCATCCACGTATCAACAAATGACCCAGTTTCATTCCTTTTTATGGCTTAGTAATACTCCATTGTATATATGTACCACATCTTCTTTATCCATTCATCTGTCAGTGGGCATTTAGGTTGCTTCCATGACCTGGCTCTTGTAAATAGTGCTGCAGTGAACATTGGGGTGCATGTGTCCTTTTAAATTATGGTTTTCTCAGGGTATATGCCCAGTAGTGAGACTGCTGGATCATAATGGTAATTCTATTTTTAGTTTTTTAAGGAACCTCCATACTGTTCTCCATAGTGGCTGTATCAATTGACATTCCTACCAACAGTGCAAGAGGGTTCCCTTTTCTCCACACCCTCGCCAGCATTTGTTGTTTGTAGATTTTCTGATGATGCCCATTCTAGCTGGTGTGAGGTGATACCTCATTGTAGTTTTGATTTGCATTTCTCAAATAATTAGTCATGTTGAGCAGCTTTTCATGTGCTTCTTGGCCATCTGTACGTCTTCTTTGGAAAAATGTCTGTTTAGGTCTTATGCCTATTTTTGGATTGGGTTGTTGGTTTAGTTAATATTGAGCTGCATGAGCTGTTTACATATTTTGGAGATTAATCCTTTGTCCATTGATTCATTTGCAAATATTTTCTCCCATTCTGAGGGTTGTCTTTTGGTCTTGTGTATGGTTTCCTTTGCTGTGCAAAAGCTTTTAAGTTTCATTAGGTCCCATTTGTTTATTTTTGTTTTTATTTCCATTACTCTAGGAGGTAGATCAATAAACATCTTGCTGTGATTTATGTCACAGAGTGTTCTTCCTATGTTTTCCTCTAAGAGTTTTAGAGTGTCCAGTCTTACATTTAGGTCTCGAATCCATTTTGAGTTTATTTTTGTGTGTGGTGTTAGGGAGTATTCTAATTTCATTCTTTTACATGTAGCTGTCCAGTTTTCCCAGCACCACTTATTGAAGAGACTGTCTTTTCTCCATTGTATATCCTTCCCTCCTTTGTCATAGATTAGTTGACCATAGGTGCATGGGTTTATCTCTGGGCTTTCTATCCTGTTCCGTTGATCTATATTTCTGTTTTTGTGCCAGTATCATATTGTCTTGATGACTGTAGCTTTGTAGTATAGTCTGAAGTCAGGGAGTCTGATTCCTCCTGGTCCATTTTTTTCCCTCAAGACTGCTTTTGCTATTCAGGGTCTTTTGTGTCTCCATACACATTTTAAGATTTTTTGTTCTAGTTCTGTAAAAAATGCCATTGGTAATTTGATAGGGATTGCATTGATTTTGTAGATTGCTTTGGGTAGTATATTCATTTTCACAATGTTGATTCTTCCAATCCAAGAACATGGTATATCTCACCATCTGTTTGTATCCTCTTTAATTTCTTTCATCACTGTCTTATAGTTTTCTGCATACAGGTCTTTGGTCTCCTTAGGTAGGTTTATTCCTAGGTACGTTATTCTTTTTGTTGCAATGGTAAATGGGAGTGTTTCCTTAATTTCTCTTTCAGATTTTTCATCATTAGTGGATAGGAATGCAAGAGATTTCTGTGCATTAATCTTGTAATCTGCACCTTTACCAAATTCATTGATTAGCTCTAGTAGTTTTCTGGTGGCATTTTTTAGGATTCTCTATGTATAGTATCCTGTCATCTGCAAGCAGTGACAGTTTTACTTCTTCTTTTCCAATTTGTATTCCTTTTATTTCTTTTTCTTCTCTGATTGCCGTGGCTAGGACTTCCAAAACTATGTTGAATAATAGTGGTGAGAGTGGACATCCTTGTCTTGTTCCTGATCTTAGAGGAAATGGTTTCAGTTTTTCACCATTGAGAATGATGTTTGCTGTGGGTGTGTCGTATATGCCCTTTATTATGTTGAGGAAAGTTCCTTCTATGCTCACTTTCTGTAGAGTTTTTATCATAAACAGGTGTTGAATTTTGTCAAAAGCTTTTCTGCATCTACTGAGATGATTATATGGTTTTTATTCTTCAGTTTGTTAATATGTGTATCACATTGATTGACTTGCATATATTGAAGAATCCTTGCATCCCTGGGATAAATCCCACTTGATCATGGTGTATGATCCTTTTAATGTGTTGTTGGATTCTGTTTGCTAGTATTTTGTTGAGGATTTTTGCATTTAAATTCATCAGTGATATTCGTCTGTATTTTTTTTTTCATAGTATCTTTGTCTGGTTTTGGTATCAGGGTGATGGTGGCCTCATAGAATGAGTTTGGGAGTATTCCTTCCTCTGCAATTGTTTGGAAGAGTTTGAGAAGGATGGGTGTTAGCTCTTCCCTAAATGTTTGATAGAATTCACCTTTGAAGCCATCTGGTCCTGGACTTTTGTTTGTTGGAAGTTTTTTTTTTTTTTTTTTTGCCCAGTACGCGAGCCTCTCACCATTGTGGCCTCTCCTGTTGGGGAGCACAGGCTCTGGAAACGCAGGCTCAGCGGCCATGGCTCACGGGCCCAGCTGCTCCGCAGGATGTGGGATCTTCCCGGACCGGGGCACGAACCTGCGTCCCCTGCATCCGCAGGCTGACTCTCAACCACTGCGCCACCAGGGAAGCCCCTGTTGGAAGATTTTTAATCACAGTTTCAATTTCATTACTTCTGATTGGTCTGTTTATATTTTCTATTTCTTCCTGGGTCAGTCCTGGAAGGTTATCCCTTTCTAAGAATGTGTCCATTTCTTCCAGGTTGTCCATTTTATTGGCATAGAGTTGCTTGTAGTAGTCTCTTAGGATGCTTTGTATTTCTGCAGTGTCTGTTGTAATTTCTCCTTTTTCATTTCTAATTTTATTGAGTCCTCTCCCTCTTTTTCTTGATGAGTCTGGGTTTATCAATTTTGTTTATCTTCTCAAGGAAGCAGCTTTTAGTTTTATTGATCTTTGCCATTGTTTTCTTTGTTTCTATTTCATTTATTTCTCCTCTGATCTTTATGATTTCTTTCCTTCTGCTATCTTTGGGTTATGTTTGTTCCTTCTCTAGTTCCTTTAGGTGTAAGTTTAGATTGTTTATTTGAGATTTTTCTTGTTTCTTGAGGTAGACTTCTATAGCTATAAAGTTTCCTCTTAGAACTGCTTTTGCTGCATCCCATAGGTTTTGGATCATCACGTTTTCATTGTCATTTGTCTCTAGGTATTTTTTGATTTCCTCTTCAATTTCCTCAGTGATCTCTTGGTTATTTAGTAACGTATTGTTTAGCCTCCATGTGTTTGTGTTTTTTACGTTTTTTTCTCTGTAATTCATTTCTAATCTCACAGTGTTGTGGTCAGAAAAGATGCTTGATATGATTTCACTTTTCTTAAATTTACTGAGGCTTGATTTGTGACCCAAGATGTGATCTATCCTGGAGACTGTTCTGTGTGCACTTGAGAGGAAAGTGTAATCTGCTATTTTTGGGTGGCATGTCCTATAAATATCAATTAAAGCTATCTCGTCTATTGTGTCATTTAAAGCTTCTGTTTCCTTATTTATTTTCATTTTGGATGATCTGTCCATTGGTGTAAGTGAGGTGTTAACGTCCCCCACTATTATTGTGTTAATGTTGATTTCCAATTTTATAGCTGTTAGCAGTTGCCTTGTGTATTGAGGTGCTCCTATGTTGGGTGCATATATATTTATAATTGTTATATCTGCTTGTTGGATTGATCCCTTGAGCACTGTGTAGTGTCCTTCCTTGTGTCTTGTATCATTCTTTATTTTAAAGTCTATTTTATCTGATATGAGTATTGCTACTCCAGCTTTCTTCTGATTTCCATTTGCATGGAATATCTATTTCTATCCCCTCACTTTCAGTCTGTATGTGTCCCTAGGTCTGAAGTGGGTCTCTTGTAGACAGCATATATATGGGTCTTGTTTTTGTATACATTCAGCAAGCATGTGTCTTTTCGTTGGAGCATTTAATCCATTCATGTTTAAGGTAATTATAGATATGTGTGTTCCTATGACCATTTTCTTAATTGTTTTGGGTTTGTTTTTGTAGGTCCTTTTCTTCTCTTGTGTTTCCCACTTAGAGAAGTTCCTTTAGCATTTGTTGTAGAGCTGGTCTGGTGGTGCTGAATTCTCTTAGCTTTTGTTTGTCTGTAAAGCTTTTGATTTCTCCATCAAATCTGAATGAGATCCTTGCCGGGTAGAGTAATCTTGGTTGTAGCTTCTTTGCTTTCATCACTTTAAGTATATCATGACACTCCCTTCTGGATTGTAGAGTTTCTGCTGGGAAATCAGCTGTTAACCTTATGGGAGTTTCCTTGTATGTTATTTTTTGTTTTTCCCTTGCTGCTTTGAATAATTTTTCTTTGTCTTTAATTTTTGCCAATTTGATTACTATGTGTCTTGGTGTGTTTCTCCTTGGGTTTATCCTGTATGGGACTCACTGCACTTTCTGGACTTGGGTGGCTATTTCCTTTCCCATGGTAGGGAGGTTTTCGACTATAATCTCTTCAAATATTTTCTCTGGTCCTTTCCCTCTCTCTTCTCCTTCTGGGACCCCTATAATGCGAATGTTGTTGCCTTTAATGTTGTCCGAGAGGTTTCTTAGGCTGTCTTCATTTCTTTTCTTTCTTTTTTCTTTATTCTGTTCCACAGCAGTGAATTCCACCGGTCTGTCTTCCAGGTCACTTATGCGTTCTTCTGCCTCACTTATTCTGCTATTGATTCCTTGTAGTGTAGTTTTCATTTCAGTTATTGTATTGTTCATCTCTCTTTGTTTGTTCTTTAATTCTTCTAGGTGTTTGTTAGTCATTTCTTGCATCTTCTCGACCTTTGCCTCCATTCTTTTTCCGTGGTCCTGGATCATCTTCACTATCATTATTCTGAATTCTTTTTCTGGAAGGTTGCCTATCTCCACTTCATTTAGTTCTTTTTCTGGGGTTCTGTCTTGTTCCTTCATCTGGTACATAGCCCTCTGCCTTTTCTTCTTTTCTGTCTTTCTGTGAATGTGGTTTTTGTTCCACAGGCTGCAGGATTGTAGTTCTTCTTGCTTCTGCTGGCTGCCCTCTCGTGGATGAGGCTATCTAAGAGGCTTGTGTAAGTTTCCTGATGGGAGGGACTGGTGGTGGGTAGAGCTGGTTGTTGCTCTGGTGGGCAGAGCTGAGTAAAACTTTAATATGCTGACTGCTGATGGGTGGGGCTGGGTTCCCTTCCTGTTGGTTGTTTGGCCTGAGGCAACCCAACACTGGAGCCGACCTCGCTCTTTGATGGGGCTAATGAGAGACTCTGGGAGGGCTCATGCCAAGGAGTACTTCCCAGAACTTCTGCTGCCAGTGTCCTTGTCCCCACAGTGAGCTGCAGCCACCCCCTGCCTCTGCAGGAGACCCTCCAACACTAGCAGGTAGGTCTGCTTCAGTCTCCCCGGGGTCACTGCTCCTTCCCTTGGGTCCTGATGCGCACACTGCTTTGTGGGTGCCCTCCACGAGTGGAGTCTCTGTTTCCCCCAGTCCTGTCAAAGTCCTGCAGTCAAATCCCACTAGCCTTCAAAGTGTGATTCTCTAGGAATTCCTCCTCCTGTTGCCGGACCCCCAGATTGGGAAGCCTGATGTGGGGCTCAGAACCTTCACTCCAGTGGGTGTACTTCTGTGGTATAAGTGTTCTCCAGTCTGTGAGTCACCCACCCACAGTTACTGGTTTTGATTTTACTGTGATTGCGCCCCTCCTACTGTCTCATTGTGGCCTCTCCGTTGTCTTTGCATGTGGGGTGTCTTTTTTGGTGAGTTCCAGTGTCTTCCTGTCGATGATTGCCCAGCAGCTAGTTGTGATTCTGGTGTTCTCACGAGAGAGAGTGAGAGCACGTCCTTCTACTCTGCCATCTTTGTTCCTCCAGTGTCTGTCGTACACTTTTTGACTATTCTTTTCTCTTTCTCTGTTTGCATTTCCGTTTTGGAAGTTTCTGTTGACACTTTTTCGTGCTCATGAATTCTTTCCTCCTGCATATCTAGTTTACTGAGGAGCCCATCAAATGCAATCTTCATTTGAATTACTATGATTTTGATTTCAAGCTTTTCTTTTGACCCTTTCTTAGAGTTTCCATCTTTCCACTTATATTACCCATATGTCCTTGCATGTTGTCTGCTTTTTCTATTAGACCCATTAGCATTATTAACTCTAGTTGTTTTAGGTTCCTGGTCTGATTATTCCAAAATCCCTACCATAGCTGAATCTCATTCTGATGCTTGCTTTGCATTTTTTACCTTTGATCATGCCTTGTAATTTTTTGTTGAAAGCTGAACATGGTGTTTGGGCTCTAGTTGGAGCGTTGCTCCTGGCCTTCTGTTCCTGGTAGGCTGGTGTTCTCTGTGTTTGCTGGGTTGTAGCTCCAGTTTTCAGGGCAGCAGGATTAGGCTAAGAAGAGTTATTAATTTTGAGTTTGTTCAGCTTTTTTCTTGTAATGACTGAAGTGCCGACTTTCAAGGTGTTTGCCTGTCAGACTGGAAACCTTGACCCCCGATTCAGAAACCTGGGTTGCAGATGGCAGGAGGTCCAAGAAGAAGAGGAAGCTTTCGGGCACACTAAGTTAAAATTCTAAATCTTATTTTTGTTTTCAGTTTTCGTTTGACAGTCCAGACTATGACCTTGCCTCATCATGTCCTGTATGAATCCTTTCTCCTTGTATTACCTTAAATTCCATAGTCTTCTAACTTTTCTGACACAAGACCAGCTGAGCCTTTGCTAACATACTGTGAGCGTTGGTTTTCAGGTGTATTTTCTGCTAATGTAGAATGACTGGTTGATGCTGATTAAAGTGTGGGAGGTAAGCCTGTTGGGAGATTTATACTTAGATTCCAAAAACCATTGAATTTCACCCAGTGTTTAAAAAATTGTAGTAGTTAAGTGGTAGGCATTACACATCTTGGCTCTTACAGTTAGTGAATATAAGAATATAAATATTCTGTTTACAAAAGACAATGTAAATGGCTGGGCTTATTGTAATTATTTAGTTCACAAAATATATTAAAAGCTATATTTCAGAGAATGTTTATTGCTGTATTTTCATCTAAAGGAATTCATCTCTTAAGTATTTCTTTGAGGTGGGATTCATTTTTATTTAAAACAGTTTATTTAAAAACAGATGACTCCCTGTCTTAGGACTTAATGCACTGGAATTCCTTCTAAAAATCTTTACTTTCTTAACTGTTTGTAGTAGAGCTAAAGAATTGTAACATGTAAGTTAGACATTTTTAGAATTAGTCTCTTTCCTGTGGCCGTTTGTTAATAGATATCTGCTAATAGGTAGAACTTTTTGCAGGTAATAAATTAATAAAAATGTACTTTCCATCCTTTTTTCTTTTTAATTTAACTGTGGACATGAGCACTTATCAGTACCATAAGAAATCAAAATGGAAATTTAAAAAGTCAGGTAATATGCATAAAATAACTTTATGTTCTTCTTTTCCATATTTCCGTGTTAGCAGAGCATTGAGAAACACCAATATTTGAGTATTATTAGCACAGTAGAGGAAAGGAGACAGATGCTGGAAAGGTAGCAGTGAGGCTAAGGATAAGCGTTACAGGAACGAGGGGTTAATGGGGCCAAACACAGCAGTGAGTCGAGCAAGGTAAGGATTAAAATTTTTCCACTGAAAATTTCCCTTTTTTTAAATTATAAAAATAGGACACTTGACATGAAGGGATTAGCAGGCACTTAACCAAATGAGGTCACTAGGGCACACATGGGAGTATAGTTAGAAAGCTTTGGCAGAATAAGACTTAACTGAAGCAGCAGAGATATTATCGTATCACTTTCATTCCATAACATAGAACATGAAGTGGATTCTTGTCAGCAGGCATAATTTTTCTTCCAGAAGTCATAGTTGATGTTACCTGATTTGGCACTGTAAAATCAGTCATCTGAATATTTTAGGATAATTGAGTAGAAGGCAAAATCAAGCCTTTTTTTTTTAACCTCTATCTTTTTTAGGTAAAAATGCTTCATCATAGAAGGCAAACTTTTTTGCAATCATAGAATGTTGTTTTTGATTGTAGAATAAGACAACTTTTAGGATTTTTGTTGAAAATATAAGTTTTGATTTGAGATGCTTGATTGTTTTATGGCTTTTAAAATATTTTGTTAAAAATTTGTAACAATGGAAAACTTGAAGAGCAGTCTTCAAGGTTCCAAGGTTATTATGAATCCAAGCTAGAAAAAAAATAGTATTCCCATATAATGTATTTAGTCACTGTTTATATTTAACTGTGGTTTTGCAAAAGATTAGCTCATAAAAACATTAAAACTTTCTTTTTATCTTAAAAGAGATCATTTGAAACTCATTTTAGAAATGAATATTGCAGCTTTATATCTTATCTTTTGCCTTTATTCTGACGAGCTATTAGTTACTTTTATAGAATTAGTCTACATCTAAAGATTAATTCTGTAAAGAGGTAAATATCAATATAAACTACAGATATATATAATTATTTGCATATAGATATGCTAAATATACACCTGCTAAACCTGTCAGTAGGGACTGATTCTGTAAATGCCTGATGTATATGTCCTCAGTTTTAGAGAATAGCTTCATCTTGATTTTAGTTGTATGAATCTAATCCTTGGATTTAGGGAGCTGGCTAGAGTAAGTAGCTGACAGCTTTTCTTTTCCAATGACCCCTGAAAGGTAATTCCCCTATACCCTACAGCTTCCCCTATACATGGAACCATAGGAATATTTGAGAGCATAATATGTAAGTCTCTCCAACTTTAATCCTGATAACCTTTGTTCCACTTTCTCCCATTTCAGATTGTTTTTAAAAATCGTCATACTCTTCTGTATTCTATACTAGAATATTGTGTTTAGATACAGTTAAAGTATGTTATACACAAATTATCTTCGATAACATTTGAAATTGATAACATTTTAAAATTTGACACAACAATGTGAAGTTTAAGGTAGTGCCAGGAAAAAATCCTTCTCTTTGTTAGGATTTCATGGCAATGTTAAGACTTCTTCTATGCCATTGTTTCAAGAAGTATCAAAGATACTTCATATTCATAACTCTAGGGTCCTTTTAGTCTATCTGATGAGTTGGTTTAAGGATGTCCATGTTTTTAAATGTTGTCCTTACTGCCTATATTGTGATTATGAAGTTGAAATTTTTTACTTAAAGTTATAACCTCCAGTCTGCTAACATTCCATGTTGTCTTTACATTTGCTTGGTATGTGGAGCATTTGGAATGTCTCATAGTTGATACTTTGCTTACAACCAGCACTGCTCTGAATCTGTTTTCTCTTTTATTGAAAAATTTCTTCTTAACTTGGGGTATGAAAATATAAATGTTACCCTTTTTTCCGGATACCACAGAATCCACAAAATGTTTTTGTTGTCAGCTTACGGGAAAACTAGGTGACTAATCCAGCTCACATGAGCGAGAAGAGCAGGGGCTTCTTCACTCCACATATGCTTGTGATTTAAGCGTTGCCAACTTTCAGAAAACCAGTTGCAGCCTCCATGTGACTCAGTTGTAGCCACATTCTCCTCTCTTCCGCTAAACCACTATATACCTCTTTTCTCTTCTGATCTGGTAGAGTCACCCCTGGGAAAAGAAAACTTGGTGCATTCATGAAACTATGTCGATAAATTGTCAGTTGACTTACTTCCTTTAAAAATTTTTATCCCTTTTGAATTTTGTGGAACTTAGTGAAGTTTCTTACTATTTAGTAAGCCTACCTTTGAAAAGAGTTAGAGCTATACCAATAAATAATCTTGAAATAGGAATTTCCACCAATCACGTGCCCATTCCTTCTTAAGACCTTCTTATTTTGTATTACCAGAAAGTAAAAGGTCCTTTCCTGAAATTTTGTGTGGGCTCCCTTGTTAGATTTTTTTAAAAAATTTCTTAGCCTAGCCACATCCTTTCCTTCATTTGAAATTAACTCAGTGTTTTGGCATTGATGATACATATACCTTGTTTGGATTTTTAAAATTTCCCCCCCAAAAAAATGGCATCCCTATTCTTTTTACTAGTATAGAACAATAATTAACTCTTACATGTTTTGATCTTTATTATAAACTGTTGAACAATGTGGAAACTTTCTTATCCTATTTTAAGAGTTGCATGGGTAGGTCCTTCAGTATTCTTATCAACTCTTTTTGGGCCATGAAGAGGTATTTTTTTAGTTAAATAAGAATGATAAATTTACATATTGAGATTATGCATCTTCTCAGAGATCATTAGTTTATAGTAGTATGTTAAAGTTTTGAGAACTCAAGTGCTGAGTGAAGAGACCTGTTTTGTTTTACCTAGTGTTTATCAAAACCCAAGTGCAAGAGTTGCTGTTTTTGCAAACTTCCTATTAACATACTGTAGCACAAGGTTCTGAGAAGCCCAGTTTCTCAGATGTTCCTAATCATTAAAGTAGTGATCACTTTCGCAGAAGACAGTGTAATGGTTAAATGAGATTTGTCCTACATACAGATCAAGCTTTTTTTATTCTGAGGGAATTCTAGGGAGAAGAGGGATTTTGATCACTCACCTGGAAATCTGGAACCTAATCTGTTCTGTAGTTTAGCTAACAACTACAATAAGAAATGAAGAGTGGTGATTTAGAAGATAAGGTATAGTATGTAAGAGCAGATATAGCCTGGTTAAAAGTATATTTTAATAGTACGTATGTCTTAGAAAATGCAATAGGAATTTATTATGCAGATTGATCAAAGTAGGGTAATGTCACTCATTTTACTGACAAGATAGTGCATATCTTTTTCTCTTTCTACCACTTGCTCTAGCACTGTTTTTTTTTTTTTCCATCTTTATTGGAGTATAATTGCTTTACAATGGTGTGTTAGTTTCTGCTTTATAACAAAGTGAATCAGTTATACATACACATATGTTCCCATATCTCTTTCCCTTGTGTCTCCCTCCCTCCCACCCTCTAGCATTGTTTTTTGATGCATTATCTTGGTTTTTCGTTCCATTGGATGGATAAAGTATGGGATATATGATCTATTTGCACAAATGTATTACAGAGGTCAGTAGGCCCGGACTTCTGGGTATATATTTCATCCAGGGTTTTGGAACAATACAGGTTTATTTTTCTTGCTCTGGAGAAATATAGAATTTTGGAATGAGACAGAAAAAATATTTCAAAAGGTTAATGGAGACTTTTATTTTTACAAGCATTTACTTTTTCAGAAGTTTATATTTGGCCAAACTCCTAGTCTTAAAACCGAAGATAGGGAATAGAATCTCATTACAATAAATGTTTGACTGGGTCATTCTTAAAGACTTAATATTCCTCCGAATTCTCATTCTCCTCGTCTCTGAGGACAAGAGTGCAGGAAGAATGCATTAGTTACTACACTTCTTTCCCAATCTTTCTTCGTAGATAGATATCATTTTGACCTTGAATTATTGTAAATTTTAGAAAGTTATTGATGAAAAAAGGGGGAACTGGTGTGTATGTCTGGGAAAATAATTTTAGGGGAAAAAAGCCAATCTAAAAAATACCAGCTATGTTTTGACTTCTGCATTATCTTGGAAACAATTTATGATATTGTTTAACTGATTCTTAGTATCTCCCCTTAAGTAAACTAATACAACACTCTCAAGATTTGTGGACTATGAAATCCAAATATATGATACTCTTTTATTACAGAGAAGACAATTGATCAAAGCCTCCCAAGAATGTTTCTCAAGTTTTACGGTTTGTATTCTTTAATGTTACTTGCCTGTGTATTTTATTATAAGCAAAAAAAAAAAAAAATCAAAACACAAATGGTAGAGGAACAAGTTTTAGAATATAGATTAATCATTGACAAAGAGAATCGGGCTGGAACTATTTATCATCACTGAGTATTTTATTTGAGATGACCCTACCTTTACCCACATATTAGAATAACACCTATATAAATATACACACATATCTAAGGAAAGGACCAGTAAATTGTTCCCAGATCGTTGTTTACTAAATCATGGTTTCATATATCCCCAAGCCTAATCACAGCTCTTGTGATAAATAAGGAAATCACACTTGGTGAACAAAAACTAATATTTAGTGAATGCTTATTGTGTGTCAGAGATCGTTCCATCCAAGGGCTTATATTAATTTAATCACACCTATGAGGTAAGTACTATTATTATTCCCATTTTAAAGATGAGGAAGCTGAGGTGTAGGGAAATAAATAACCTGTCCAATGTCCAGAGGTGTTAAGACATAGAGCTGGGATATAAATTCAAGCCATTTAATTCAGTAGAAGCTTGAGCTCTGATCTGCTCCATCAAGATATCAGTTTGAGTTTTCCGTAATGCAGTTCCTGAGATGGAGGTGAAATATGAGGAGTATATTGGGGGTAATGCCTGTGAAACTGGGAGGGAGAAGGATTGGGCAGGAAAAGCCTTCAGACCAGTGCCCATCTGGGAAGCAGAACTGGACAGAGAACGCCTCAGACTGTAACATATATCTGACAAAGTCTCAGCCAACGCAGTGGGAGCCGCAGAGCAGAGATTGCTTGTTCACTGAGTTCCGCATTGAGTGGAAATGGCCAGCCCCTAGTCCTACTGCCGTGCTCTGTCATTGACTGGGGACTCCTCGGGAAGAGCATGGCCTGCACGGAATGCTGCGGCCCGTCTTCAAGCTGTGGCTGGAGACAGTTATCTGACTGCGCTCCTACACAAGTTCTTTCTTGAAGGGCAGTCCAAGCAGCACGTTTCCACGGTTGCCCGACATCATCCTGTCACCTCACAGGTACCAAATGCCGTTTCACATCCATTAGATGGGCAGAAATGTTTAAATTAACTGACAGTGCCACACGCTTGGGAGGCTGTAGATGAATATGTCTACTGCTTGCAGGAGCGTAAATTCATGAAACACTTTGGCAATATAATATATATGATCATCTGATCATAACCTACTGCACAGCACTTGCACCCCAGAGAAGCTCCTTCATGAGGAGACACGTACAGAAATGTTCACAGCAGCAGCAGTTGTAGTGGTGATGAATTGGAAGCAATCTAAATGTCCATCAACAAGAGGATTGATCATTTGTGCCGTATATATACACACATATATATAGAGTTTGCAGTACTGTACAGTACCTAAAAATGGAATGAACCAGTGTTTCGTATGTCCACATAAATATATCTAAGAACCAGAGAATTAAGGGAAAAATTCCAAAAGGAGACATTTTAACTCAGCCTGAGCTCTTAATCATGGCACCCATACTGTCATTTCACAAGGATCAGATACCATTCAACATCCATCAGATTCATATATAGTTATCCACGTACATAAAGTTTAAAAGCAATGTCATGTTTGCTTTTGGATATTATACATTTATAGTAAAGGTATAGCATGCCTGGGAATGATAAACATCAAATTTAGGTGAGTGGTTACCTGAGGGAAGTAGGATCAAGGAGGGGCACAGGGAGTTTCAAGTGATGTGTGACCTTTTTGTGGTCTGAAATAAAGATGGTATAATGTTAATATTTCACAGAATTATGTAGTGGAACACATGGATGTTAGTGAATGTTCTCTAATGCTTTTCTGTGTGGTTAAAATGTTTTGTTAATAGATAGGTGGGTATTTAGTAGTGAAACCGTAGGTGTGCATCTAAAACTTACTTTCAGGGCTTCCCTGGTGGTGCAGTGGTTGAGAGTCCCCCTGCCGATGCAGGGGATACGGGTTCGTGACCCGGTCTGGGAAGATCCCACATGCCACAGAGCGGCTAGGCCCCTGAGCCATGGCCGCTGAGCCTGCGCGTCCCGAACCTGTGCTCCGCAACGGGAGAGGCCACAACAGTGAGAGGCCCGCGTACCATTTAAAAAAAACAAACCAACAACAACAACAAAACACCTTACTTTCACATGCAGGCATCCTATCTACAGATCCAAATAAAATAATCCATTCGAGGAAGATCAATGCCATTTCACTGAAATCCTTTGTTAAAAAGTTTTATGACATAAAAACGGAAATCTGTTTTTTAAAAAGATCTTTGCCTGGCAGGCTTTTTATAGAAATTAACAAAGTGGTTCAAAATGTTTATGGAAATATAAAGGACCTAGAATAGCTAAAACAATTTTGAAAAAAAAGAATAAAGTTGGAGGACTTATACTTCTTGACTCTAAGACTTAAACTACAGTAAACCAAGATAGTGTGATATTGGTATAAGACAATAGAACAATAAAGCAGAATAGATCAGTGGAAAAGAATTTAAAAATCCAGAGATAGACCCATGTGCAGATGGTTAATTGATTCTAGATAAAGTAGCAAAGTAATTCAGTGGGGATAGGATAGTCCTTTCAAGAAATAGTCTTGGAACAATTAGATATCTATAAGGAAAAAAACGAATCTCAACCCTTATCTCATACTTACCCCACAAAAATGAATTCAAAGTGCGTCATAGACCTAAATGTAAAGCTAAAGCTATAAAACTTTTAAAAGAAAATATAGGAGAAAATCTTGGTGCCTTTGCGTTTGGCAAATATTTCTTACAGAAAGCACAAGTCATAAAAAGGTTTTAAATTGAACTTAAAATTGAAACTGATGCTCTTCAAAAGATGCTGTTCAGGAAATGACAAAGCAAGCCACAGATTGGGGAAAAGAGTTATAATACATACATCAGATGAATGCCTTCTATCCAGAATATATTAAAAAAACCAAAAAACAAAGCTCTTACAGCTCAAGGTAAAGAACTCAGTTTTTAAAGTTGACCTAAAGATTTGAAACAAGACTTTGCAATGATCATTAAGCATTAGTCATCAGGGAAATGCAAATTAAAATCAAGTGAGGTGCCATTACATACCCATTAGATGGCTAGAGTTTAAAAGTCTGATGACAACAAGTGTTGGTGAGCGTTTCCAACACCTGGCACTCTTATACATTGTTGGTGGGAGTGTAAAATGGCAGAACCACTGTGGAAAACTGTTCAGCAGTTACATTTTTTTATATACCTATCATACTACCAAGGAATTCCATTCCCTGGTATTTTCAAAGGAGAAATGAAAACTTTAAGCTATTCATGACAGCTTTATTTGTAAGATCCCCAAACTGCAATCAACCCAAATGTCCGGATGTCATCATATACCCAGATTGTGGTATAGCCATATAATGGAATAGTATGAAGGCATAAAAGTAACTAACTATCGATTTATGCAATAGCATGGGTGAATCTCCCAAAATCAAGCTGAGCAATAGCAACCAAATACGAAAGGTTTCTTGTATATTATTCCACTTACATGAAATCTGGAAAAGACAAAACTAATGTATAGCAATAGAAAGTAGATCAGTGGTTGTCTGGCGCCATCATTGGGCTGAGGATTGATTAGAATGGGCTACAAGAGAGCTTTTTGGAATGTTTGAATATTCCATATCTTACTTGTAGAGATGGTTTGATGGGTGTACAGTTATCAAAACTAATCAAATTTTATAACTAAAATGGGTGCTTTTTATCCTATGTCATTAAAGTTGATCTTAAAGAAAGCAAGGCACAGAAAAAGTCTTAGTCTGACATAAAACTGTTACAGTGCCTCATTTATTGAAGTGACTTTGTAGATGTTGTTATTTATTCTTCCGTATGTAGATTTTCCAGTCACTTTCAGTATTTTTCTCCTTTCTAAAGAATGTTCTACCTTTTGACAGTTTCACTGCATAGTAGAAAACCTAAAGGAGTGTGAAAAACAAAAAAGAAGAATGCAACATTTGAATTGGTCAGTTAAGGCTGTTTCAGTGAGGAGGGTGTTGAAACTGTTCATTTATTATAAAAGGTTATCAAATATCATGTATCTGTGTTACTGTTCTCCAAATATTCCACAGTGGGTTATTAATGGTGAAGTGGAACACATATATACAGTATTTATGTGTATATTTTAAAAGAACAAAGTTATGAGAAACTGATTCAGTATTCTCTTGACTTTATCAGTCTACTGTTGCTCAGAAGTAGGAATGGAATTCTAATACTCTTACGCATGTGAACTGTAATTATCTTTTTTCAGAGTATTTATGTTTCTTGCACATCTATGAAAAACGGGTGTGTCGAAATACTCCTATCTGGACAATGCAAAATTTATATATCTTGCCATGTATGCCTACCTCATTAGTAGTCATAGTTTTATTCAGAAATCTCTTATCAGAGAGCCTACAACTGTTCTCCATCTGGACTACACTGAGAGCAAAATTATCAGATTTTTATTTCCTCACTTTCCACTGATCAGATTGGTGAAAGTCAGACTTTTGCAAAACCTGAATACTTTGCGTAGTAATAGGTGGTTTGTGTTGTTAATGACCTCTGTTGAGTATATTTTTTCAATTCTTTTTATTGATTCAGAACTGCAAAAGGAGTTCTCAGAAAGGTAGTGGAAAAACTGAGGATTTGACCCAAAAGAGTCAGTTTATGAAGAGGCAGAACTCAAATGCAGGTAGTTAGATTCTAATACCATGAGAGAATTAGCTTCACTTGAAGTGTTGTTTTTCAGTAAGTACTGTTTTAGGCACAGAAATACTTTGCCTTGGTTTGTATTTCTCAGTGATACCAGAATAAAATCATTAGTTTACAAATGATAAGTTATCATACTTCCATATACTCTTGTCCAAAATCAGATTTTGGAAATATGTCAGTTTGGCAGAGAAAGAGTTGCATTCTTGAAAACTTAGACTGAAATATGTGTACTTGTTAATTCAAAAAAGAGTCAGAATCATTTAAAAGTGATTTAATGCAAAAGGAAGTCAAAACAATTCTTCGAACTATGTCAGGTTTTGTTCCTAAGAATTGTTCAGAATTAAGTAGGGACTCTGCAATAGAATTCTAATTTTAGTGTATTAGATTAAATCAGTTCAACTAATTATTGAGCCATTTTAAGGGGAAAAGAAGGCATTGACATACAGGTAAATGTACCCATACAGGTGCCAATAGAAACAATCTTAAAGCAGTTTGGGCTTCAAAGACCTTCAGGACCAATGGAACATATGATGAGCTTAGGTCATGGGGTCCCCAGTATGTGGGAAGAAAAGAGCTTATTAATAAAGCAAGGAACATGATATTTTTGGCATTTTTATTAGTATTAGGCAATAATACTTCCGTAAGAAATACTAGTAATATGGAAATGTAAATAGTCGTAACTTCAGGACACATTACTGGTAGGTGGGTTCTGATTATGGAAGATGGTGAGTGTTCAAACTTTGACATTAGTCCAGACGATTGAGCCAGAGAGGCCCGATTTGTTATTTACATTGGATTTGTGCCTTCAGCTATTTCCAAACGTAGAGTTCTCAGATTTTTCTTGAATAATATTACATAGATTGCTCTTATTCAGTGGCATAAGAATGGATATCATCTTTCAAAGTTTTTATTTTAAGTAGTGGCACATGCAAAGTCATTTTTCATTTTTACAACGATTTTGAGGTTTCACTATAAAGTAGCGTGATTGATTTTTTTTTTTTTTTCTTTAAAAGTTAGATGTGGATGAGTGTTATCTCTTTCTAGGTAATACCCTGGAACTCTGTACAGTGATTACAGCCGATGTTCATAGTACTTTGGAATGCCTCTTTGAATATTGTATTTAGAACCTATAGCAATTCTTTTAATTATCACAATGATGGCATTTAAAGAAAAACCCTTTGAGACTGATAGTGATTCTTGAGAACAGTCAGAACGAGAATATTGATCCAAGTCAGTATTTGGATGTAGTTCTTGTTCTCAAAATATTTCTTCAGATTTTTGGTTTTTTTTACTGCTAGTTAAGAAAGAGGGAAGAAAATTACCTACAAGATAGAACTAAGTAATAAAACTGATTTTAAAGTCACTTTGAAAGTAGTTGAGCAGTTTG
Organism: Monodon monoceros; assembly: GCF_005190385.1. Classification (NCBI taxonomy): domain Eukaryota; kingdom Metazoa; phylum Chordata; class Mammalia; order Artiodactyla; family Monodontidae; genus Monodon; species Monodon monoceros. The sequence continues at coordinate 17,182,683 of NW_021703771.1, read as the reverse complement.
CAGCATCATTGGATAAATAAATAGTCTGAAAGTGGACACTCTAAAGGATAGTATTCATATTCACTTGAATATGTAAATTGTGACAGATGTCTCTGGAAATATTCTGTATTTTATAGTCTGAAATAAGAAGATATTTTCCTACCTCAAAAAAGTCTCCTGGGATCATAAGTGGCTGTCATAGTTGGGGTTCCTGGCTTTTCTCTTAGGTGACAATACTCACTAGTGTCTGCTCCTGTAATCTGGTCTCCAAGGACCTTTCTAGCTTGAAAGTTTTATGGCTCTGATAATCTGCAGCAAAATCACATACAATTCTCTCTGCTGCTCAAAACCTGATCCCTAGTGTTTTGTGGAAGTTGTTGGCTTTTAAAAATAAACAGTTTGATCTAGTCTAAATTGGGAAGGAGTCACAGACAGATTTAGTGATTCAAACAGAGGTAAATGACATGATTGAGGTTGGGGATAAGGTATTTACTGGAACATGCATTTGAGGAGACTTTTAATTCTCTATAGTAAGTTTGCAGATGGAGTTTATAAAAGCATTTTCTGAATTTCTGCATCCTTTATGTGAAGGCTTTCTGGGCATGGGACATGGTGCAGAGTAGAAATGGAGGATCAAAACACAAATGGCATGTTGAAACAGAGATCCGTCCGTTAGAGCCAAAGCTGCCCTTAGGATTTGAGCCTGTACTGGTGCTGCCTCAACTCATAGACACCAGGATGCAACCTTCCCCCTGCCATAAACCCACCTCCTGGCACTCCATCTTTGCAGTCCATCACGTGGCCTCTGGACATAATTCTTAGAAAGCCTTACTTCATATTATTGTTATACTTGGTCTCCCGTTATAATGTAAAAATAACATCTCATTTGTCTAATTCCATATACCGTTTCACATACTTCATGCCTTTTCATACTTTATGTTTTGTATTTCCTCTCCCCTAAACCAAACTGCCAACATGCCCTTCCCTCTCAGAACTTCCCACTCTGCCTTTGGAACCCTGTTCCTTAATAAAGGCTCCCTAACTTCCTCACTGGATGGTCCCTTTACCTTCTTGCTTTCCTAAAACATGGCTCTTATTTAAGACCTCCACTGTTGCTGCAGTGCTTTCAAAGAGTGATGCTTGTTGGTCCACACAGTGTTTTAGGGTTGGGAGGTGAGATCAGTGCCTTCTCCCCTCTGTCCTTTCAGACTATTAGTCCTGCATCCTTTTTTAAAAAATTTGTTTGTTTGTTTATTTATTTATTTATGGCTGCGTTGGGTCTTCGTTGCTGCGCGCAGGCTTTCTCTAGTTGCGGCGAGTGGGGGCTACTCTTCGTTGTGGTGCAGGGGCTTCTCATTGCGGTGGCTTGTCTTTGTTGTGGAGCATGGGCTGTAGGCGTGTGGGCTTCGGTAGTTGTGGCGCAGGGGCTCAGTAGTTGTGGCTCGTGGGCTCTATAGTGCAGGCTCAGTAGTTGTGGCGCACGGGCTTAGTTGCTCCACAGCATGTGGGCCTGTGGCTCCCGGACCAGGGCTTGTGCCTGTGTCCCCTGCATTGGCAGGCGGATTCTTAACCACTGCACCACGAGGGAAGCCCAGTCCTTCATCCTTATGTAAGCCCCTCACCCTGGCATCTTTGGTGTTTATGCCAGTTAGGTTTGTCTTATCTCTATCTTCTCCCAGTTTCCTAACTGCCCTCCTCTAATTCTTACCTGTTTTCAAAGCCTTGCTCTCAACCTACTTTCATTTCTGTGTGGATGATGTGTTTTGTTGGCCTTTCTTGTTCTTAGGATCTTCATTTCTAATGGCCTTTGGCCCATACCACTTTAGACACGCACTCACGGCTATCTCATGGGCCTTATCTTCACAGGCAGCTGCTCAAGCTCTGACATACTAAAGTCACACACCTTAATGTCTCACGACAGCTTCCTCTGCTTGCGTGTCGCTGAGGTCGCTCCAGAGCGGCACTCATGATCTTCCTGACCAAACCACCAGCTTCTTCTCCTGAGATGTCCTTTTTTTTTTTTTTTTTTTTTTTTAATATACTCCATCCTCTACCAAGTGGCCCAAGCTAGAAACTTGGAATTCGTCCTTGATTTCTTCTCTCTCATCATCTACTCCTCTTCACTTAATATAGGCCCTTCTGTCTCCTGAATACTTCTCGAATCCGCCCACTTCTCCCTGTCCGCATTCTCATTCCAGGTGCAGGCCTGGGGTTTTGCGGCAGCCTCCTAAGGAGACTTGCTGCATTTGGTCCTCCCCCTCTCTAATCCATTCTTTACCCTGACCACACAGAGTTAGTCTAAAATGCGAAGTGATCATGTCACACTCCTGTTTAATATCCTATTTTTAGGATCAGATACAGACCCCTCAACACAGGTTAGACCACCTGCATAATCTTGCCCTACTTACCTCTCTAGCCTTAATTCTTGTCTCTTCCCCTTCAAACGCTGTGATTTAATCGTATTTAATTTATTTCAGTTCTTGAAATATGCCAGAATAAATACAATTTATTGAACCCCTGGGCCTTTGAGCATGTTCCCTGTTTCTCACAAATTCTTTCCCTTTCTCTTAACTTGACAAACTCCTACTCATCCTTCAGGCTTTAGGTTCCTCTAGAAAGCCTTTGTTAATTCTCTTAATTCTGGGTAGGTGCCCCTGCTCTGTTTTGGAATCCTGAACTTCCTGTTACAGCACTTACCACACTGCATTATAATCTCCTACTTACTGTATCCGCCCCAAGACTACAAACTCTGTGAGGGCAGGAATGTGTCAACAGCACCGAGAACAATTCCTGACCTCTAGTACGTGCTCAGTATATTATTTGATAAATGAATAAATAAGGGAAGAAAGGAAGAATACGGTTTCTTTTTGAGAATAGGGGGAGATAAGTTTATAAGAGCTCTCATTTCACAAGACCTGCTTTAAAATAGGATGAAAAAATTTTTTACTGTGTAAACTGCTTTCAGTGGGGAAGTAAACACAAGCAAGGAGACTAACTAGGAGATTGCAGTACTGTTGCAGTGATGTGGTCCAAAGAGCCTGAACTTGAATTGAGGCACTTGGAATAGAAAGCTTAACAATTACTGTGAAAGGTGTAATCGTTAAAAGGCATAACAGAACTTGACCACTAGGGTGTAAGGCAGGAGGCAAAGTAGAAATTGATTACAGTATTTTGGCATTGGTGGAAATAGGAAGAGTTTGGATAATAAGTTTTGTAAGGAAAAAAGTTCAGAATTTCTAGGAGTTTTATATTCACATATTAAATTAAAATCAATAGAGAAAAGAGTTCACTGATTTTGGAGGCAAGAAGTAATTTTTAAATGTTTTCTTAGTAAATATACTAAATAGAAATTTTAGTTATAAATGCAGTTTCAGAATTTGTTGAATTTTAAGGAACTTAAATTTTAACAAACCCTGCTGTCTTTTTTGAGAAGTAGATGACAACCTAAGAAAATGGTTTCATTTTGTTTACGTGTCATTGTTTGTCCTTGGTGTAAAAAAGTTGTGAATTTTTTGATACTGTAAATACTTCTGATACTATAAATAACTGAGTAAGAATGGTTAACAATATATTAAAATATTATCTTATTAACATGTATTCCTCATTTAAAAAAGATTCATAATATAATGTCTCCACATCTTTCTTACTATCCTTTTGGCTACATGGAGTTGGAGTTTCTTTGAAAGATTAGCAACAGAGATTATAGATTTAGAAGTTATTCATCTAAAGATGATTACTGAATCCCTAAGAATAGGTGAACTTGATAAGGGAAGATTATAGGAGGAAAAGAAGGAAGGAAAGGATGATTACTGCTGAATGTTTATAATTTCCAGTGTCACAGGGAATAATTAAGAGGTGTCAGCAAAATATAAGAGAAAGAATGATAAGAGAAATGAAAGGTATATCTAAGTGTTAGAAAATAATACAGAAGTAAAGTTGTAGGAACTGGATTACAGTGGGTTAACAAATGAGTGAACACATTTCTGTTCTTAATTCTTACCGACAAGGAAGAATTAAACTTGAGTGGTTCTTGGCCAAAGAGAACTTCAGTCAACTTCAGATTCCTTATCCTGGCATTCAAGACTATTCATAATCTGAAATTCAGCGGCCAACGTTGATCTTCTAAAGTTCCTCAAACTATTGTCCTCAGGGTCCTCCAGCACAAACTCTGAGACCTCTGTGGTTTTTTTCCCCACCTCACTCTTTTCCCCATTGGAATCCTACCAAGGGCCCTGTTTAAGCCTCAACCTAATTCATGTTGTCTTCCCTAAATCCTATAGTGATCTCTTCTTTGTGTACCGCTGGTTTTGCTTTTAATTTGAACCTTCTTAAAATTTCTGCTTGTATCTTTTCTCTTCCCAATGAGACTGTAAGCATTTTAAGGGCAAGATCTGTGTTTCCTATTTACTGCTCAATTTGCTCAGTTACATTTTTAAAAGTGAGTAATACATTATCGCTAAGGTACCCATCAGAGGTAAAATGCTCTGGATCTTGAATGCTGCATAGTGCCATGTATGTAATAAATACTAAAAAAAAGTTTCATTAAATCAAAATGTGCTTGGTCGACCTGATTACAGTTAATTCTTGATAGTTTATAATCAAAGAAAGACTAATGTTTTCGCCAACATCTGTCCATATACTTTCTGTTATAAAAATACCTTGTATACGGAATACATACAAATGCTGTGTTGGTAGTTTTATGATAAAATTATAACTCCCTTATTTTATCATTACAGTCGTTTTCTTTCTAAACATACTGTTCACTTCACTGCAACATTGGTGCTCTGTGGAAGCCAGTATATAAAGTTGTTAAAACCATGGACCCTGTGGTTCAGTCCAGGTCCTGCAACTTATTAGCAGTATGAACTCAACCATGGCCCTAATCTCTCTGAGCTCCAGTTCCTTCATGCATAAAATGGGTAATAACTACCTTACTCCCTGGGTTGCTGAGAGTTAAAGGAGGTAATCCCTATAAATGTGGAGCACTGTGCCTGGCCCTTAGTAAGTGCCATCACTGTAATTACGGTTTTGTCTAATTTAACAATGCCACAAGAGAAAGTTCTCTGCAGTTTTTACATGTTAATTTTATGGGTGGTATTTCTGTTAACTTCTAAAACCATTTACACCCACTATTTTATGTGATATTTTGATCATAAAATAGTAGGTTCTTTTCATAGTCATGTAGAGTCCAATTTGCTAACGTCCTTGTGTTCCACTGCTTATAATTTCATAGCGACAAGGCTGGTTCAATCTGGAACAAAATATCCCTTCCATGGCTTTCTTTTATTATATGATGCAAGATGCTTGTATCACAAAATGAATTCAGGGTGCCTCTCCCTATATCTTTAGGACTCAAATCAGAGTTAATTACCAAGTAGAGAAAATTCATGAAATGAAAACTGATAGGCAGTATTCTCCAGGGGAAGATTCTAAAATATCCTTTTGTAAATGATGAGGTATCTTGTGCACCCTTTTACTACCTATGCCTATTCCCAGACTTCACTTAGAAAACATTATAAATTCATAACCTGACCACATTGTATCCTAAACACTGAAGGCAAGCCATATTGTGAGGGTTTCATTTTAACCACAGAGAAATTGTAACCAGCCCCAAACCACAGGACCAAGTAAGTAGTAGGTCCAGGAATAGAACTGAGAAGCCTCTGATTCCTCCTCACATCCTGTAACCACAAGGTTCTGCTGCTTTGGTACATAATAACAGATCATCTGGTGCTGCTGGACCACAGTACATGACACATCAGGAGCAAACCGTAGGACCCTGTCTGAAAGCACGCAGCCTTTACTTTCTGAAGGGCTGCTTAGAAGCCAGAGAGGTGGGGAAGGAGCCATGATGAGCACCAGGTGATTGTTGACTGATATTTGTGTTTGGGGTAAGCAGTTGCTACCATAGAGTTTGCCTCTCTGCTAAGGTTGTTTAAACAAAAACAAGGGAATGATTTATAGCCATGGAGATGCTTTTACCCATTCTTAATATTTGAGTTATTTTTAATCAAGATAGCTAAAGAGTGTCCTAGAATGGCATCGTGTCTATGAGAAGCGTAGGCATTTTATGTTCCTTTCAAGAACTGGCCCACTCCCCATTTTACTTTCAAAGTTTTGCTTCTTTGCCTTTAGTTGATTTCCAGAGCACTGACATGGTTGTGTTGAAGTACTTGTCCTGCTGTATTGTTGCTGGGCGGGGAAGAAATTTGCCAGCCTCCTCACTGTGTCATGCTGGAAGTATAGCTTACTTATCCTTATTATTTTATATGGATACAAATTACTTGTGTTTACTTATATTTTGTTTTGTTATATCAAGATGTTTTTTTTTCTGGGATTATTTCCTTTCTCTCTGAAATACACCCATTAGTAAAAGTCCTTTAGTAAAAGTCTTGGCTTTTATTTATCTAAAGGCGACTTTGTTTCAACCGTACTCTTGAAGAATAGCTTTGCTAGATATACTATTCTTGAATGATATTTATTTTCTCTTAGGCTTTGGAGGGTATTATTTCACTGTTTATGGCTTCTATCGTTACTATTAAGTAATAGAAAATATCTAGTGATTATGGAGTACTTAGTGCCAATCTTTACACATTGAACATTGGCACTTATCGCTTCATTTAATCCTGATAATATACTTATGATAATATGCCATTGTTATTCTTATTTATTCTGAGGGAGAAACAGGCACAGTGACAGAATTTCATCCCAGGATCTCTGACTCTAGAGCCCATGTTTGTTTTGTTTTGTTTTTTAATTGAGGTGTAGTTGACATATAACATTATTTTAGTTTCAGGTGTACAACATAATGATTCAGTATTTGTATACATTGCAAAATGATCACCACAGTAAGTCTAGTTAACATCCATCACCATACATAGTTACAAAAAAGTTTTTATCTTTCAAGATCTACTCCCTTAGCAACTTTCAAATATGTAATACAATATTATTAACTACAGTTACCATGCTGTACATTATATTCCCAGGACTTATTTACTTTACACCGTGACGTTTGTAGCCTTTGATCACCTTCACCCATTTCCCCCCCCCCCCCCCCCCCCCCCTTCTCTGGCAGCCACCAAAAAGTTCTCTGTATCTATGAACTTTTTTTTTTCTTCTTGTTTGTTTGTTTTTAGATTCCATATATACGTGAGAGCATGCGGTATTTGTCTTTCTCTGTCTTATTTCACTTAGCATAATGCCCTCAAGGTCCTTCCATGTTGTTATAAGTGGCAAGATTTCATTTATTTTTTATGCCCAAATAATATTCCATTGTGTATATATGCCATATTTTCTTTATCCATTCATCCATTGATGGACACTTAGGTTGTTTCCATTTCTTGGCTATTGTAAGTGATGCTGCAGTGAACGTGGGGGTGCAGATATTTTTTTGAATTAATATTTTCATTTTCTTCCAAGAAATACCCAGAAGTGGAGTTGCTGGATCATACAGTAGTTCTATTTTTAATTTTTTTTGAGGAACCTCCATACTGTTCTCCATAGTGGCTGCACCAATTTACATTCCCACCAACAGTGCAAGAGGGTTCCTTGCCAACACTTGTTATTTTTATCTTTTTGATAAGAACCATTCTAACAGATATGAGGTGATATCTCATTGTGGTCTTGATTTGCATTTCTGTTGATTAGCGATGATTAGTGATGTTGAGCATCTTTTCATGTACCTATTGGCCATCTGTATGCCTTCTTTGAAAAGTGTCTGTTCAGATCTGCCCATTTTTTAGTTGGAGGGTTTTGGGTTTTTACTGTTGAGTAGAGTCTATGTTTTTAAACTGCTAACACAGCCAAGCAAATACTGAAAAAAGAAGAATGAGAGATGACTAATATTACTAAATATTAAAGTCACTTAAAAACTATAGTAGTTAAAATAGAGGCATTTTTCAGTGGATAGAGGGATTAGTAGGTTAATCATTACTATTATAGGCTATCATTACCGAGCAGTACCAACATGCTGTGCCTGTTTTCTCATCTATAAGATGAGGATAATAACAGTGCCTGCCTCATAGAGTGCTTGTGAAGAATAAGTGAGTGTACACACACACACACACGTGTGTACACACATATTATTAAAGGTGAAAAGATATTTGTTGTCGTTAGCCATAGTAGAATAAAAGAGAAAAGCACAGAAAACTGACTCTACTATGTATGAGAAGATAGTATCTGATTACAGGTGATGAGGGGAAAAGATAGGCTATTAAGTAGATGGTGCTGGTAGAGTTGAGCGAATTATATAGAAGTCAGACATTTTTATCTATATTAAAAAAAAATCTACATCTAAACCGTGAAAAATAATACCAGCTGTAGAGGTTAATCATTTTCTATATCCATGATATCACTAGAGGAAGTTTTTGATTAATAGTTAAACGTGTGTGGAGAAGATTGTAATAAGCATGCCATCAAGGGCAGAAGCTATAAGTAAGAAGATGGAAAGATCTGAGTACATAAAAATTTAGAATTCCTTTTGTAAAAACAAACAGGAATGCTGTGTAAATGATTAATGACACAGTATGCTAGAGTAGGGAGGCCCCATGTACCATGTATAACAGGAAGTTAATATTCTTAATATGTGAAGAACTCTTATGAAATAATAAAGAAAAGACCGTAAAAATAGAAAAACAAACCAAAGACCATATAATCTTCCAGGAAGAATTACAAATGACCAATGGACATAGAAAAAGATGCTAAGGTTCATGAGTAATCAAAAAAAAAAAAGAAACAAAAATTCAGGAAACAGTCTTCACCTTGAATTTTACAGTGATTTAAAAAGATAGACCTTCAGGGACATAATAATAATATGTAAATAACTGCAATGGAAGAAAAACAGATGATTTACAAAGTATTTTGTTGGATCAGAAGAAAGAGACCTCATCTACATTGTGATATCAGAATGTGGTAGTGTGAGACTGTCTTTGAAGTATAGGCATAATATTAACAAGAAGTGAAAAGTGAGGGAAAGTTTGTCAGCCTTTCTTTTGAGAGGTTTGGCAGTAGGTGGAAAGAGAGATAAGTAACCATAGCTTTGGCTTTGTCATGGTCAAGAGACATGGTTTTAAAATCAGGGAGTCCTGAGGCTCCTTGGAGACAGGAAGGAACCAGTAGAGAAGGAGAAATTGAAGCTGTTAGTGTAGAGAGGTAGAGTTGAGGCAGTAAGGTCTGTAGAGAGATTAGAAACAAGGAAGCAAGTATACATCTCGGAGGTGGAAGAAGAGAAGAAGTAAAAGCACACATATTTTTAAATGTGGGGGAGCTGAGAAAGTGAAGATTGTTCACTCTGCATGGCATTCATCTCAGTGAAGTAGTGGCTGGTAAGAGATGGAATGCTTGTGGGACAAGGGGAGTAAAAAATGGTTTGCAGAAGCTGCTCTGGGATCATGCTATGGATCAGTAAGCAATAGAAAACAAATATTGCAGGACTTGATTGAGGTCCTAGCTGAGACTCCATAGCACGGACTCGTGTGCTATCTAAGTGGAATGAGGGAGAGCAAGGGGCCAGGGGCTGCTAGTGTTGCTGAAAACTCAGCGTCTGTGCACCAGTGGCGAATCGAATCTCAGAGACAGAGTTTTGGGTGAAGGAGGAAAGAATAGCTTTATTGCTTTGCCAGTCAAAGGGGGACACAGAGGGCTCATGACCCTCAAAAACTATGTGTCCCAACCTAGGAGGATTTGGTGAGGAGTTTTACAGCAGTGGTTCAAGGGCTGGGTTGCTGATAAGGATCAGAGTGTGTGCAGGTCCTGCACTCCTTTAATCTGGTCTCATGTCGTCTCTTGATGAGCTTCTCTGGTTCCTTTCATCTGGCCTCAGATGGTCTTCTCTGGAATGAAGGATGCTAACATCTTCCGTTTTGTTGGGGGTTTTAGTTCTGTAAAGAGTTTAAAGATATTGTTACCTGTATGCCTTGAGGTGGAACCAGGACCTGCCCCAAGGCTGCACTACTGTTTCTTGACTGCTCCTCTCTTGTCTCTGCCTCCCCTCCCTTCCCTGATTAGCAACTGTTTGGACCTTGCCCTTTGGAACTCAGGGAAGTTCATGGAGGCTGACGGCTATCCCGTACAAGAATAGGGAGGACAGAATCGGGGGACAGAAAGTTCTTCTATGCCCAGAAGCCCCACAGGGTCCTGCTCCGTTTCACTAGGGGGATGGCCAGTGCATGGCTGGAGTAACTGTCTTCAGCATACAGAGGTGAAGCTAGGAAGAATGAACTCGGAGGAAAGGAAGGACCAAATGAAGAGTGGGTAGTGTGCTGGGGAAGGAGTTGGTGGAAGAGAGGGAAGACAGGACTAGGGGCAGAGAAGGAGAGTATTAGAGAATTTAAGATATTGGCAGTAGAACTTTTAGACCATTAACTTCTTATTCATATTTTATTAGTCTTTTTGCTCATACGGGAATTTTCTAATGCTGCTTGTTTGAATTAAAATATTACTTCTTTTAAAGGCCTAAAGGACTACTATAGAAAGTCTTCTGAACAAATAATTAACATTTCCAAAATGACTCTGATAGAAAAGAAAAGAGGAAAGTATACGGGAAAGAATTTTGAAGTGCTGGTGGAAAACCTAGCAGTTTCTTAGGAATTTGTTTTCTTAGGTAACTGTAGAAAATATTTTCAAAGGAGGGGCAAATAAATATGAATAAAAATTATAAGAATAACTGTGATTTACATGATTTTAATTCCTGTTTGTATTTGGGAATTCAACCAAAAGAGAAAAATGTGTTAACGTCTTATAGTACTAAATGAGTTTTTTGAAAAATCTTGGTTTGCCTAGGCTAACCTTTTTACCTCTGTTAATAGAAACTATTGGTATTGAAAACGTCTATAACCTACTTAGTGACAACTCTTTAAAAAGTAACATGAAACGAACTTGATTTTGTTTCTTGCCAAATAAAAGAGAAATTCTAGGATAAAAGTTATGTCTATTTAAATAATAGAAAGATTATACTTTTTTTGAACTAGTATGAAAAACACAAAACACTAGAACTTCTGGAATTTGGGCAAATAAAGGGAAATACCTACTCTGATGCAACTCATTCGAAGCAACTGACAGTCATAGTGTTCGGCAGTACAGATTATTAACCGAACCAATTATTCTTTTTGAATGAAATAAATTTTCGCTTACATATTATATTCACTTGATCTTCTCTCTACTGACGTAGTACTGTCTGAAAGAGTTTTCAGTCTCTCAGGAAGCTTTTGATCTAGTTGATGAGACATCTACATGCTAGTAGTTTTAGACCCCTCGTAACTGGTATAGAAAATATTTGCCGATTCAAGAGTGACGGTGATTTGCAATGGCAGTGCATTAATAAAGACATGGGAAGGAGACGGACATGGCGTGTTTGAGAGAGGAGAGAAGTGGTTCAGTGGGGAAGGGACTCACCCTGCAATATAGGGAGAGAGAAGGCAGTTGAAAAGATAAAATGTGATTGTAGATCCCTGAGTTTAAGGAATTTGAGCATCATCATCAGAGCAATCCACTCTGTGAATTTTGAGCAAGGGAGTAGCTGGCAGAAGTTGTTGTTTTACAAAACTTTGGTGGCTCTATGTCGTATGTTTGAGGGAGACAAAGGAGAAGCAGAGACCAAGTAGACTTTTTGCAGTCCTAGCAGGAGCAAGACTAATTTCTTTGGCTGTGATAATATTTAAATAGTAGAAATGATAGAAAATGGTAATTAACTGAATATGGTGGGTTAAAAAGGAAATAGTAAAATAATAGCTTCAGTCTTTGGGTCTCTGAGACATGGAAATGTATGCTTCCCTCATAGAAAAACAGTTGTTGAAATTGAGTCAAGAGCCTACTTGACTTTGGAAATGTTCTGTGAAGATGATTGAGTTTCAGTAAGCAATTTAGGTTGGAAATACAGAATGGATAATCTATAAGAAGGTGTTGGTTTAAGTCTTGAGGAGGCGGACTTCACCAGGAAGAGGTAGGGCCGTCATAAATGTTAACCAAACCTGCGCTTAGCAGCTTTCTATTAACTGTTGGTTTGCAACAAAACATAACCCCTAAAGACTAGTCAGTCTTTTCACTAGTTTATTATTCTGATTAAATTTTACAAAACTTTTCTGTTATAGAGCTCCTTATTTTTAGTTTTAGAACTCAGCGTTGTTCAAAGGTATATACTTAAAGGTATATATAATAACCTACAGGATAACAGAAAGGAATCAATCATAAACTTAAAGCTTAGCTTCAACATCAGGCTCTACCACATCATCAGGCAGACTTGAGTGTGCAGATCTCCCCTCCCCAGCTTACCTGGTGCCCAAGGCTATCCTCATCTATAAAATTGCACCCTGAGATTAAATGAGAAAATATCTATAAATTACATTCATCCAACAAATATTTGCTGAGCACTTATGGGTATTATGGAAATGTAATGAGTTTAATTTTGGACTTTTCAACTTGAGGTACGTTCACGTGAAATTATCCAGCTGGTCATGAGATTTACAAGTCTGGAGTTCACAGGAGTAGAGTAGAAACATACCTTTGGGAGTCACTGTATATAATTGGTGATTAAAACTATGATAGGATTGAGATTCTGTCAGGATGGACGGACGCGCGTGCGCACACACACACACACACATACACCATGTAGTAGACCAAGGACAGAGTCATGGGAAACACCAATGTTTAAGTGCTAAGAACTCCCTAAGGGAGAAAGAAGAAGAAATGATCAGTAGTTTCGGAGAAGGCACAGAAAAGTGTGATATCACAGAAGCCTAGGGAATAGAGTTTCAAGGAAAAAAGGTAAACAGAATTAGTGGCAATGCAGCAAAGAGCCCTGGTAAATTAGGGATGGGAAACAGTGTCTCTTGGATTTTTTAGTTCGGAAACATTCTAATTTTAGAGCAGCAATTTTAGCAGAGTCGTGAGGACAGAAGGTAAATGACAGGGGATGGAGAAATAATGTAAACTGTAAACTAATATTTCATATACCTTAAATGGAAAGGATAGGAAAAACATGGGGTTGAGGAAAGAACTTTTTCCCTCTAATGAGAAGCTCCAAGTCAGTTATCAAAAAAGAGGAAGGAACTTGTCCAGAAGAAGGAGTTGTAAATAGGAGAGAGGGAGCTAATTAAGAAGGAAGTGTTGGGAACGTGGGCAGCAGCGGTGAGTTACCTTAAACAGGAAGAGGAACGCCTTGTTGACTGATGCCTGCAGGGTAGCGCTAAAGATAGAAATGAGAGATGGGAGATGGGAGATGCGGTGGGAGGAGAATAGTTGAGGGAGATCACACATTATGCCCTCACTATGCCAGGAAGTAGGAGACAGGTGAAGAGGTCAAGATTTAAAAGGATTGGCGAAGATTAGGAATAGCCTTTGGGTGCAATAGCAGTGGAAGCTGACCAAAGACAAAGAAAAGGAATCATAAATACGGCAGCAGTGGGAGTCTAGCCGAGGTTGGAGACCATACATCTCTAAATCACCTAGCAAAGATGGCCATGGCTATAAGGCTTTCTCTGGTAACTCTCAGATACTTGGGGTATCAATGGTGTTAATTTCCCTTGTCTTGGATGTACAGGCCATAGATGATCATAAGAATAAAGGGTCAAACCAGTAAGTTAATTTCAGGAATAAAAATCTGTGCTGTATACTTCAAAGCTCAAAGCTTTTCAGTGTTTGGTTATGGCTATAGAACAAACATCAGAATCCTAGGCTAGAATTTTTAAGGTTTCCAACATAAAATTCTGACCTTGTCTTTCACTACACCCTTACATGTACCAAACACGACATTTTGGCCAAATGGGGCTTCTTGCTGTTTTTTGAATGATTTTTTTTACTCTCCTAACTTTCACTTCAGTTACTTTGCTTCTGCTGTTTACTCAGCTTGTAGAACCTTACATCTCTACTTTTGAAATCATGACGTGATTAAAAGTTCATTTCTTACCTGGTTTGTAACCCCAGTTAGGAGTGATACGTGGCTTCTCAACATGTTGTCCCTTGTTTGTACCACTTTCATATTACTTTTCATGCACTTTTCATTTATTTCAAAATAATTTCTACTAACTTTTAAATTACTTGACTGCAGGGTACCATATTTTTGTCATCTTTGTAGTATTTCACAGTGCCAATGCAATGCTTTTTCCTGTAGTAAGCATGTAGTAAATATTTACTGAACAGACATTGTATTATATATTTATACTAAGTAGCAAGATAGGACCTTTAAAAGAAAATAATGTTTTGCCTTTTCTGTAGTCTAATTTTCAAGGTTTATTTTTAAATGTTATTTCATTAACCTCTTCTAATGTGAATATTTTGTCCCATAGGTATGGCATGAATTGCCTTATTCAGTTTGAAGATTTTGCCAATATAAATGCATTTCGGCTCCTGAAAAAGTATCAAAACCAGTACTGCACATTCAATGATGATATTCAAGGTAATCAGATTTTCACTGCATGTAGATCAAGACCAACATGTCCTGATATTAGTTTGTAATTTTATAATGATTCAAATTCAGTAAATTTGCACTGGATACCGATTAAATGCCAGGGATTATGCTTGATGATTTCACACATTATTTCTCATTTAATTTTACGTATTTGAGAAAAGTACTCTGTGACTTTAGAATGTACCATATTATGTGTGAGCTAGAGAACAGGTGCCCTAAAATCTGATAAAATCCCCAGTGATCATGGCTAAACAAAGAATAAAATGTATGAAAATATATTATTCATTGTTTAAAATGAAGACTGTATATTTTTCTCTCTTCAGCCTTCATCTCAGTCAGTTTTCTAAGCTTAGAGATCAGTCACAGTTTCTGAGCTTTACCCCAGCAGAAGCTGCCTTTGTATACAGTGTGTACCGCGGTTTCCTGTTTGTCTTTGATTGATTGTAGATGCTTGGCTACCTGCTTTTGTCTAAGTTACTTGTTTTGTTTCTCACTAAGCCTTTTTTTGCAGCTCTCTCTAGATCCACACCACCCCACCCACCAACCCACCTCCCCACATCCGAAACCTTCCAATGAGAATCTTACTCTTCCTGTTCCATGAAGGGCAGGTAGAATAAAAGCGCAGGCAGAGATCTAAAGGAGGAAGACCATAGTAAGTTCTGGCAACCTGAAAGAAGATCACAAATGGCTTCCATTTCACTCATCGCAGTTAACATTTTTCAGTGTTGACCTTACTTGGATTCTCAGCAGCATTTAACATTGTAGACCCCACTGTCTTCCTTGAAATACTCTCTTCCGTCAACTTTCGTGTCACATGCCCCTGCTGACTTGCTTCCTACCTCTTTGAACTTTCACCCTTTTTTTTTTCCGGGTTCGTCCCTCTCTGACTAGCTATTAAATGCCAGAACACTGCAACACTCAGTACCAGGGTCTTTTCTCTTTGTTCTATTATATCTTAGGTATATACTGCAAGGCCACCATCCCACTAGCAGATTTATATATTTAGCCCAGACTTCTTTGAATTCCGGGTCCATATACCCATCTGGTTATTTAAAATTTCCTCTGGGTTGTCTCAAAGTTGTCTCATACTCAACCTCCCCACCATCAAACTCTTATTTCCCCACCAACCTCAGCCTTCTTCGTGTGTTCTCCTTCTCTGTGAATTCCTGATGTCTCTCTCTTCTTCATCTCTCCCTGCCAAATACACTCCATCACTCATCCTCCTGATTTTCTGTTGTAAAAGTCTGTCTCTTCCACAGATTCCTCTCCATTAACCTAAGGTAAGTTACCATCATCTCTCCTAAATAATGGGCATTTTCTAAGAAATCTGTCCACATTTACTGTTGCTTCCCCTTCTTATGTGTTCTCTCCGTAGTATGACTGCAGTTTGCCAGATGTAGACCTAGGAGCTGAGAATTTTGTGACAAGCCAAAGTTTTCTTTTTGCCATAGATATCTAGTCATATCATCCGTTCCATAAAATACTTGAATGGTTTTCCATTGCACTTAAGATGAAAGTCATAAATATGGTCCAAAATGCATGGTCTGATCCCTACCTGTCTCTCCAACCTCATTTTTTTTTTGCCATTCTAGCCATCACCGTCTTTTTCAGGTCCAAACATAAGCCAGACTTCTTCCTGTCACAGGGTCTATTCAAATGCTGATCCATCCTCCTAGAATACTCTTCCCTCCCCTCTTCAAATCTCTTCTCAGTCATGACATTCCTCAGGAGGATCTTCCGGATCCTTGTGCTAAGTCAAATCTACCTATCATAGGCTTGCATAGCCCTACTTATTTTTCCCTTGTTGAACTTATCACAGAAACAGTTCTATATATTTATATAATTAAAAAAATTAATATCTCCCTCCCCACTAAACTTTAAGCTCTGTGAAGGACAAGAATATGTCTGTTTTGTTCATCACCTTGTCATTAATACAGTGCCCAGCCCATAGAAGGTACATAATGTTAGTGGAATGAATGACTGTAACACGTCCAAAGCAGGAGTGAGCAAACTACAGCCTATGGGCCAAATCCAGCCCACTGTCTGTTTTTGTAAAGTTTTCTTGCCACACAGCCATGCCCATTTGTTTATGTATTATTTATGATTGCTTTTGTAAGTCTGGGGCAGACATCACGTGACCGCAAACCCTAAAATACTTACTATCTGGCCACGTACAGAAAGAGTTTGCCAACCTCTGGTCTAAAAAGAGTTGGTGAGGGTCGAACTAAGGAATTAGGTTGGCTAAGGTAGGCGTACATTTTAGAGCGATCCCTTTCACTGTTTTCAGTGTAGAGACTGGATTCATTGGGAGCAAACCTAAAGGCTGTTGCTGTAGTCCAAGTTCGTGGTGATGGTGCCTGGTTCTGGGAAAATGCCAGTCAAGATTAAGAAATAGATGAGTAGTTGTTGATGATGAGGATAGAGCCTAGGTGTTTGCCTTGAAGAACTGGTAGAATGGGAAGGCAGTAACTGAGAATGAGAAAATGAGAGCCATTATAACATATAGATGTTAAGAACTCTGGGGTCAGACTGACTTGCTTTGCTCCTTCCTCATTGGCTGTGGACTTTGATCAATTGACTTCACCTCTCTGAGTTTTAATTTCTCATCTATGGCAGGAAGTTATATAATAGCTTCTATTTTTTTCTTTGGAAATGAGAGGATTAGAAGTTTGATGAGGGTAAAGGGAATTTGAAAGAACTGCTGTAGAGGACTAGAGAGCCATCTGACCATGAAACACAAAAGGATTCAGTAGTGGGTGCTGAGGGTCCACTGAAGTTGAACACCACAAACATACCATGACCCCAGGCTGAGCAGCTTGAGTGCAAGAGCTTAGGAGTAGGCAAGGCCAGGATGGTCAGTTGGGTTTATCTATGCTGGGTATTTTACGTATTTGTGCAGAGAAAGGACAGCGGGATAAGAGTTAAGGTTAAAGTATGACCATAGCACTAAGTTGGATAGAGAAGGAAGTGAAGATATAAGGGTGGGTAGATAGGGCCAAAGGGCTAGATTCCCATGAAATTAAACAATAGGTATAATGGGGATAATTGAGTAAAGAACTGGAAAGGTAGGAGATTGCGACCATGATGAGTGAGGTATTCTAATGTAGTTCTTCCAAGAAGGATTAGTTCTGAGAGATGAACCAAGATGAAACTTAGGAGGAATGTAGCCAAAGTGGAGTAAGATGAATGCCATTGGAAATGAGGTGGTCAAAGAAAAGTTTACATGTAAAATGAGGATGATAATATTTCTCTCGTAGAGTTTATATTGTGGACCAAAATAGTTATTTGTGAAAGTACTCTGTCAACTGAAATATACTTTATAATTTTTAAAATTGACTATGCTTAAGTTCTTTAGTATAACATAGCTATGTAAATATAGTGTATTTAAAGATAATGAGTCTCTTTTTACGTTTTGAGGCACACTAACGTAATTGGTCTACTCTTTCTTTTCCTAAAATCCTTTGTGATGTTAATTACATTATTACTTTATTGCCATCTTCATGACAAAGATCCTTATGTTATTTCAACTTCATTTTCTTCTTTTTGTATTCATTTTTTTGAGTGTTTATAAGAAGTGAATATGTGGAGGATTTCAGAAAGGAAATGAAGACAGTCTAATTTTAACGTGCTATAACCCTAACTTGAAGATATAATATATAATGATAGAGTGCCTTTGATGCTACAGACATAGGCTTTGTAGATCAGTGTCTATAAGTCACTTATCAGTTCATTTTGTAGTAGTCTCTAAAGTAGCCACCAGTTAACTGTTGAACAAAACTGCCCTGTCCTTTCTTTAATAGTCTATATCTTTTGATTTTGTGGGTCTCACAGAAATGTCTGTATAGACGTTAAAGACTGGTATTGCACAGTTTTGAATCATTTTACAGAATAAATAGGTATCAGAGTTCAGTTTAGGGAAAAGAACGCTAAATCCAAATCATCAAACAAAATGAGCAATTAGGAATTAGGGTCAGCATTTCTGTCAACTGTGGCCAAGAATTTAGGGGTCAAGGCTTGGGCTGCATCAGCATTAAAGTCAGGAGCACAGGAAATCTGAGGCAGATGCCAGGCCAAGCCAAGAGCACTGCATGTGGAGCTGCCCTGAGAATCCACAGCGGAACATTTCCCCCAGCAGATCACCCCTATGGAGCATTAAATAACTAGTTTTCACCTCAACTAATCTGCCTAAAGTATAATCTGCACACACACAGTCTACATATTTCCACATTTTAGGGTCCTACTGCCTTAGCCAACAGAAAGTTACGTTTGAGAAAAATGGGTCTAATCTCTGACTAGACAAAACTTGTGGCAAGTTATTGGGGTTCTGACTAGAACTGACCAAACTGTTTTGTGCTTTCTCCATACCAAAATAGTGTCCTTAGTGACACATCTTCCCCATATGTTTCTATTTTACCTTTTTAACCTTATGTTTTTACTATTTTGCCCACAGATGTCATACTTTCCTCACTGTGGGCATAGAAATTGCATTCTAGTGCCAACAAAAATAATTACATAACTATTACAGCCTTACCATGTAAATAAATGCTTTTACACTGGGCCTTTGGGGGAACTTTCTTTCTTCCTTTTTTTTTTTTTAACAGATGTGTTATTTAAATTTATTAGCATTTTATGAAAAGTATTTGATTTTTAAAAATACTTAAATTCTACTATATTAATGATCTAAAATAATCTTAAATGATAGAGATTTTGGTTCAAAATTTATTTAGACCTTAATGCATTCTAATTATAAATTATTGCTAACTAGAAGAAGTGTGCAAATTAGCTATTAAGAAATGGAAATTACGGGACTTCCCTGGCAGTCCAGTGGTTAAGACTTCACCTTCCAATGCAGGGGGTGCGGGTTCGATCCCACATGCCTCGCGACCAAAAACCCAAAACATAAAACAGAAGCAATATTGTAACAAATGCAATAAAGACTTTAAAAATGGTCCACATTAAAAAAAAAAAGAATTTTAAGAAAAAGAAAACAGAAATGGAGATTTAATAATATAATCTGGAGACCATCAGAATTCAGCAAATTCAGATCAAAAGAATAAGGTCTCATCCTTTGGTCTTCAAAATCAGCTGCAGGGCTTCCCTGGTGGCGCAGTGGTTGAGAGTCCGCCTGCTGATGCAGGGGACACGGGTTCGTGCCCCGGTCCGGGAGGATCCCACATGCCGCGCAGCGGCTGGGCCCGTGAGCCATGGCTGCTGAGCCTGCGCGTCCGGAGCCTGTGCTCCGCAGTGGGAGAGGCCACAACAGTGAGAGGCCCGCGTACCGCAAAAAAAAAAAAAAAAAAAAAAATCAGCTGCAAAAAGGGATTTTTCTTCCCATAATACCCTCTCTGGAATAGCTATTCTCTAACTTGGCATTCTAAGTAATTTACATAGAAATTTTTGCCATAATGAAACTAGCTTGTTAGGATTTTTAAAAATAAGGTAAATGTAGCCTAATCTTATACCAAATGCTTTGATAATTGAAAAGATCAAAGTCAGACATGGTAGAACAGACATTTCACAAATGAAGGAATACCATTGGCCTGAAAACATGTTTTAAAGTTTAACCACACCAAGTTTTAAAAAGCGTATTAAACAGCAGATGACAAACTCATTTTCTGTATCAAGCTGTCAAAGATTTTTATTGTAATCCCAACTGTTAATGATGCTTTAGGAAAATGAACACTCTTGTACATTGATGTTGGGAATATAAATTGGTACAACTCTTGGGGTGGCAGTACATGTCACAGATCTTAATATTATGCAGATCTTTGATCCAAGAATTCTGTTTTTAGAAATTTATCCTCTGCAGACGAAGGTGTGCAAAACAAATATACAAGGATATTTAGCTAGTTAGTTTAAATATTTGTTTATTTTCAAAATGAGATGTAATTGACATATAACACTGTATTAATTTTAGGTGTACAGCTTAATGGTTTGATACACGTATGTATTGCTAAATGATCACCACAATAAGTTAACATCCATCACCACGCATAGTTACAAGTTCTTTTTTTCTTGTGATAAGAACTTTGAAGATCTACTCTTGTGCCAACTTTCAATGTACAATATAGTATTATTAACTTAGTCACCATGCTGTACATTACACCCCCAGAACTTATTTATCTTCTAACTGGAAGTCTGTGCCTTTTGACTCCCTGTACCCATTTTGTACAACTGCCACCAGTCTGTTCCCTGTATCTATGTGTTTGTTTTTTGTTTTAGATTCCACATATAAGGGAGGTAGAGTATTTGTCTTTCTCTGTCTGACTTGTTTCACTTAGCATAATGCCCTCACGGTTCATCCCTGTTGTCACAAAAGACCGAATTTCTTACCTTTTAGTGGTTGAATAATATTCATATATATATCTACTTCACATTTTCTTTACCCGTTCATTTGTCATTGGACACTTGAGTTGTTTCCACGTCTTGGCAATTGTAAATAATGCTACAGTGAACATAGGGGTGCATGTATCTTTTCAAGATGGTGATTTCGTTTCCTGCAGAGAAATACGCAGAAGTGGAATTGCTGGGTCACATAGTAATTCTAGTTTTAATTTTTTGAGGAACCTCCATACTGTTTTCCATAGAGGCTGCACCAATTTACATTCCCACCAACAGTGCACCAGGGTTCTTTTTTTTCTACATCCTTGACAACATGTGTTATTTTTTGTCTTTTTTTTTTTAATACCAGAAATTAAGTTTATTCAGGAAGAGCAGAGGAATTGCAATTTGGGAGATGCATCCTGTAGCAAATTACAGGAGGGTCCCTTGTCTTTTTGATAATAGCCATTCAAACAGGTGTGAGGTAATATCCCATTCTGGTTTTGAATGGCATTCCCCTGATGGTTAGTGAGGTCTTGCCCATTTGTATGTCTTCTCTGGAAAAATGTCTATTCAGATAAAGATATTTATTGTGATGTTATGTTTAATGGCAAAAATCAGAAAGCCTCTAAATACCCAAAGATACAGGTTTGGTTAAATAAATTATCACAGGTTCATCCTATAGGATATTATAACTATACAAAATAATATTTTAAAATATATTATTGATATGGTAAGATAGTCACAAAATATTTTTAGGTGATAAAAATATGTTAAATAAGTATGTTAAAATAATAAGCATGGCATGAGATTTTTTAAAATTAATTTTTATTGGAATATAGTTGATTAACAATGTTGGGTTAGTTTCAGATGTACAGCAAAATGAATCAGTTATACATATACATATATCCACTCTTTTTTAGATTCTATTCCCATGAAATATTTTTCTATAAAGTTTTCTTGAATTTGCATATATCAGGTAGAGAAAGAACTTGTAAGAATGTACATCAGAATGTTGAAAACTACGGTACCTAGACAATGGGATTATAGGTGACATATTTATTATTATATTATTTATTATTCCTGCCAGTGTCAACTTTCTGCCAGTATTCTTCAAGCCAAGTAGGGAAAGAATAAACTTTCATTTAGTCTTCTTATTTTGAGTATGGTACCGTTGCACCATTATCCCTGGAACCTTACAATTATGTCTGGTGCCTTACAGTCCGGAGACCCTCTTTAGAAAATAAACCTCTAGGGGCTTCCCTGGTGGCGCAGTGGTTGAGAGTCCGCCTGCTGATGCAGGGGACACGGGTTCGTGCCCCGGTCCGGGAATATCCCACATGCCGCGGAGCGGCTGGGCCCATGAGCCATGGCCGCTGAGCCTGCGCGTCCGGAGCCTGTGCTCCGCAACGTGAGAGGCCCGCGTACAGTAAAAAAAAAAAAAAAAGAAAAGAAACCTCTAGTTTCTTTCTAAACCTCCAGGGTGTGGGAGAGTCAACTGTGTGCCGACAGGAGTTGTCTGGGTTCAGACAACTTCTTAACAGATTTTTGAGCAGCTTCCTGTGTGTATCCTCTCTTTTATCCCCACTTCCAGAGGTACTTGGTGCCTCCTACACTCAGGCCCTCAGGACCGGGGTAGGTACCCTGGACCTCTCACATTCACCCCTCAGGACCGGGGTAGGTGCCCTAAACGCCTCAGTCTGTGCTTAAACACATTTATTCATCCTCCTTCTGCCTCTAGTTCTCGTTCTTCACCTGATCTATTTATCTAGTAAAGCACTGTAATAATTGGATTATACATAAGTCTTCTCTACTAGTTTTATATAGTAAGTCTAATCAGATTTAATAAATGAATTGCATTAGTAGAAGTGATTCTTTGATAAAAGGTAAGACTGATATTTAATAACCACAGCAAAGGGACAGCATAAATGGTGACTTAATGTTAAAGTTGTAATGTACACAAAGACAATAGAAGTTTCTACACTTTTTAAGATTGACCCTTTAGTATCTCGCTAACAATGTTAAATGTTAAGTACTCTTTAAAAGTGATAGTACAAAAATAAACTTTAACCTGTCTTTGATTTCCTAAAAGTTTAGTTTTCAATCTCAAAGCAGAAGTTACTTTGGAACAATTTAATGTGGAGACTCACATTTTTATGTAATATCAACTTGCTACATTTACTCCCTTGATTGCAATGAAATTTAAATCAAGGCAGTATCAGGTGGTAGGACCAGGTTATGTAGAAGAATCATGTTCAAGTTCACCTTTTGGTAGTGCTAAATATTTCTAATTTTGTTAATTCTGTAAAGAGAAGTTTAGATGTTTCATTATGTCCTCAGGAAATATTATAAAATATATTTTAAAAATTTATTTATTTTATTTATTTATTTTTGGCTGCGTTGGGTCTTCGTTGCTGTGCGCAGGTTTTCTCTAGTTGCGGCGAGTGGGGGCTTCTCTTGTTGCGGAGCACGGGCTCTAGGCGCGCATGCTTCAGTAGTTGGGGTACGTGGGCTCTAGAGAGCAAGCTCAGTAGTTGTGGCACATGGGCTTAGTTGCTCCGCGGCACGTGGGATCTTCCCGGACCAGGGCTCGAACCCATGTCTCCTGCGTTGGCAGGTGGATTCTTAACCGCTGCATCACCAGGGAATCCCCATAAAATATACTTTTAAATATAAGGCTCTGATATCCAGTGTAGTTAAGAGACTTATTTTGCCTTATTTGGGGTAATATGTCTGAACTTAAAACATTTTGAGTTTTAGTGCAGAATGATGTAGCATAACCATATAAAAATATCACACATTATAGCAAGTATCTTTTGGAATATTTTATTCTGTCTATCCTTAAATGCCCAATTCTATTTAAAAATCAGAACAATAGTATAGACAGTGATTGTTGATGATACTTCAACTTTGACTCTTCAGCTGGTTAAATCTTGGGGTGCTGGTAGACTCTGTAGAGACCCTTCAAGTTACAGAATCTCAGAGTTGGAAGGGAGCTTAGAGTCCCTTAAATCCAAACTTCTGGCCAATGTAGAGACAGTTTGAGATGCTATTTGTGAATAAGTGTTCATCTAGTGTCTGGATAGCTGTACCTCTCTAATTAAAATTCTCTTTTCATCTGTTTAACAACTCTAGTCAATCTATCTTGTTGTATGAAGCAAATACCATTCTAAACCTGCCATGGTATCTTTCTTACGTAGATCAGCCTTATTTTTACACAGGCTTTCATCATAAATAATATATAGAAGAGTGACCTTTGTGTGATGTGTGACTTAATTGCAATTCATAATGTGTAGCATGGCGGCTCAAAATTGCAAGCATTTTATATTTGTGTTCCTAAATAAAAAACATGCAAGAGACACACAGCTCTTCAATAATTAATCATTTATTGTGATCTTATTTGTGACTACCAAATTCTATAAGAAAGAAGCAAACAACCAAAAGATTCAAAAGAACAAATCTACTGATGGTGCAATGTTTGATGCATCTTTGGTATTTGGCATACATAACGCTTCATCATTGTGTCACTCTTCAAACCTATCCTAATCTATGTTTTTTGGTTTATTTTTATTTTTTTAACTAAATGAGGGTGTTTAAAGTTTCACTAGGCTTTACTACCCAGCTGAGTGATCTAGGAATCATAGGTAGAATGTTACTTTAGAGGAGTAAATTGTAGATACAACAGGGAGGTACTGCAGGAAGCTTCAGGGTTATATTTCAGACGTGAACCATGAAGGAATTGAGCCATGTAATTATGTTCAAAGCAAAAGAACTGCTCTGTGATCTGTGAAAGCTTATATGGCAAAGTAATAAAATTAGAACTGGTGAAGTTTCTACTACCATGAGGCATGATGAGGAAAGCTCAGTTTTTATCCTACATAATTTTTACATTAATTTTGTCCAGTGTCTTTGGGATTCACCAGTGATTTATCATAGGTAGGAAGCTGATTAAAGACTGCACCAACATCGGTTTTTCGTTGCTATTGACTGTTAATTTTTCCAGTTGAAAATTAAAACATTTAAATTTTCTAATAGCACTTAGTATTTTTTGATCTCGTATAATACAGTGATTTTACAGCTGAGCAAACTGATAAACACAATGATTTCTCTAAATTCATTCAGCTAGTAAACAGGTTGAGCTGGAAATCCACCTAGGAATCCCAACCCCATGTTCTTTTTTATTTATTGATCTATTTATCTATCTATTTATTTATTTTAAAATTGAAGTATAGTTGATTTACAATGTTGTGTTAAGTACTGCTGTGCAGAAAAGTGATTCAGTTTGAATATATATACATTCTTTTTTTAAAATATTCTTTTCCATTATGGTTTATCATAGGCTACTGAATACAGTTCTCTGTGCTATACAGTAGGACCTTGTTGCTTATCCATCCTATATATAAAAGCTTACATCTGCTAAACCCAACCTCCCACTCCTAATTTATCCCTCCCCCTCCCCCTTTCCCCCCTGGGAACCATAACTTTGTTTTCTACATCTGTGACTCTATTTCTGTTTTGTAAATAACTTCATTTGTATCATTTTTTTAGATTCCATATATAAGTGATGTCATATGATATTTGTCTTTCTCTTTCTGACTTACTTCCCTTAGCATGATAATCTCTGGTTGCATCCATGTTGCTGCAAATGGCATTACTTCATTCTTTTTTGTGGCCGAGTAATATTCCATTGTACATACATATGTACCACACCTTCTTTATCCATTCTTCTGTCAATGGACATTTAGATTGTTTTTATGTCTTGGCTATTGTGAATAGTGCTGCTAGGAACATAGGGGTGCATGAATCTTTTTGAATTATAGTTTTTTCTGGATATATGCCCAGGAGTGGGATTGCTGGATCCTATGGTAGCTCTATTTTTAGTTTTCTGAGGAACCTCCATACTGTTCTCCACAGTGGCTGCACCAACTTACATTCCCACCAACAGTGTAGGAGGGTTCCCTCTTCTCCACATCCTCTCCAGCAGGCTCTTAGTCACTGCATCACCAAATTCAGCCACAGAACCTTCTTTTTTGGAAAGTTTTCAACAGTCGTAAGTTGCTGTCTTGAAAGACAGATGTCAGTAGCCTGAGAATTTCACGTCAAATGCAAGCGTGGGGTCAGACAACTGCAGGTTCCTTTTCTGCACCAGTTAACCTGTTGTGTGATGATTTTAAGACATGAGTATCAGTTTGAGGCTTGGGATTCGGGATACAGCAGCGCCCATGTGAGGATTGCTCAGGGTGTTTCTTGTTGCAGGAACGGCATCTGTCGCAGTTGCTGGCATCCTTGCAGCCCTTCGAATAACCAAGAATAAGCTGTCTGATCAAACAATACTATTCCAAGGAGCTGGAGAGGTACCTGCCTTATGTAGGGCTTACGTTCTCCTACACTAGTGAACATAACATTCATTCTAATTACTCATGAATTTGAAGTTTGAGGCAGTCTCTCAAATTTTTAGTTTATTGAGACTATAGGTTTTACTGAAAGATTCTTCAAATTAAGTATTGAGGCATATTAATTTTTCACAGGAGACTTTAGAGGCATAGAGATATTTTCACAGTTTTCAATTTGTAAGATTATCAGATGTTGCCGTGGGTTTTTGTTAGGCATATTTAAGGTGCCATGCAGGAACCAAAAAAGTTTCCAATGTATGACTAATTATATATAGAAACCTTTAAGTATTTAAGCTATTATAGCTGACGCTAACTTTTAGTATCCTCCAGTGTCACATACCAAAATTGTCTTAACTTGACTCACAATTCAATGTGCACATTCATAACTATATAGAAGTTTCTTAGAAAAAATATTTTGAATTGAACATTCATCATGCAGTATAACCATTCACACGCAAAAGAACTAAAACATTTAAAATTGTTGGAAAGAGATGGCAGGAATACAAAATAATGCTGTTTCCTCTTCTCTTTTTCTATGGGTTAATCATTTGAAAGAAGAAAATTAGACTCGTTATAATAATTCACCCCCAAAATAGAAATTAAAATGTCAATTTAGTTTGAGCTTCTTGTGAGAAAACTGCCAAAATCTTTTTAGAATTATAGAATGTAATAAATGGGGAAATGCTTCGTGGCTATACATATTTTAAGAAGCCTTAAATTTTCAAATTTAATATGATTATGAATAAATGTATTACACTGGAAGAAACTATGTATACTGTGTTGGGTTTGATTTTACTTGTTCTTAAAATAAAGCAAAATACATGAAGCTAAAACTTACAAGATATAAACATGTGAAAGAATTCAGGGTGTAAGTCACAAATTTATTTTCATATCAGAATAAAAATCAAGGTTAAATTACAGCTCATTAAAATTTGATTTTTTTTTATTTCTGTGAATTGTTATATGCTGTACTTAATTTTAGTAAACTTCTTTAAATTTCCAAAGGGTTTTGTTGAATGCCACAGGCCAGTTCTTGGTACTCAGCAGGAGAGAGGTATTCATGGTTGGATGATTCAAAACTGGCCCTTGTTTGTCTCTGAAAAGGTTTTGGAAATTTCACAGATCATCACCAAATTTATCATATACCAAAGGAGTTGTTTCCTTTAATATTGCAAGAAATCTCACAGTACTTTCTTTGTCCAAATTAAGAGAGTAAATAAATGCTCGGGAACACATATTTTAAGTGTTCCATTTTATTGCCTAATTGGTCAAGTTCTCATCCAAATGACCAGACTTCATTCTTCCAATTCAGTTAGCAGAGCTTGAACTGAACAATAAGCAATACAGTCTCATAAGCAAGGTTGAAAAGTTCATTATTTTAAATTCAATATTTTCTTATTAGAGGAAATCTTAATTGTATGAACAGGGTTAAAGATGCTGACAACCAAGGATATCACTGGTTTATCTGTGGCTCAGTATAAAGCAGCATAATAGTGATTCTGTTGTAATAAAAAGAGTAAATAATTGTCATTTAGCAGAACCCAAATGTGACAAAAATACTTCACTCCCAGTACGAGTGAAGAATATAGCTCTTTCGGTCAATAGAGCCATTTTGTACTTCCTTGTTCACAATGACGAAATGAGGTAAAATGTAACTCTTGATAAGGGATTATGTGGAACAGCATGAAACATTTTTGTTTTTAAGGCTGCCTTAGGGATTGCGCACTTGATTGTTATGGCCATGGAGAAAGAAGGTTTACCAAAGGAGAAAGCCATGAAGAAGATATGGTTGGTGGACTCGAAAGGATTAATAGTTAAGGTAAGAATTTGTCATTTTTAACCAGATACAGTATTTTAATCAGTACCCCATTCTGGACGCCCATCTCAAAGACAACTACTGTTTCCACCTACCTGACTTCCAACACTGTGTTAAAAGAGTAGCCATTGCACACGAATGACCATGTCATACAGTAAGGCGGGTACTCTTCTGAATAAAGAAGAAAACTATGGCTTGGCTGTCGTATCCGTCTGTCATGTGAGTAGGCTTTTTACAGCTCCATCGGTTGTCTGCCCGCGTGAATTAGTTTAGTTTCCAAGTGAGGTAGTTTGAGACTGATACGGGTGAAACACTTCGGTCCAGCTCCTTTCACTAAGGGCTGTCTGTCAAATTGCACACTGGCTGGAAAGAAAGAAGGAAAAAAATGAAACAGTTACTCTTTTACCAGCTACTTTCTCTTAACCAGAGTCTTGAGAGTTTTCATGGTAATTCCTGAGAAGAACTTTAATAAATGGGCTGTTTCAGTGTTAACTTCCTTGAGGTTGTCTCCCAGCTTTAATAGAGACAATGGTATCCACGTTATAGGGTTATTGTGAGAAGCTAAATAGGAGTACGAAGGTGACCATGACCCAGTTGTAAGGCGTTATTATTACTGCTGCCAGTTGTGCACATCACTCACTCTTCCTTAAACTGCCAGAGAAAATATACTTGTAAATCCCCCTTCCACATGAAGGAGAATTTTTTTTTTTTTTTTTTGCGGTACGCGGGCCTC
Organism: Monodon monoceros; assembly: GCF_005190385.1. Lineage (NCBI taxonomy): Eukaryota > Metazoa > Chordata > Mammalia > Artiodactyla > Monodontidae > Monodon > Monodon monoceros. Next base: position 17,154,040 of record NW_021703771.1, on the reverse strand, counting down.
TCACTGCTGTGGCCTCTCCCGTTGCGGAGCACAGGCTCTGGACGCGCAGGCTCAGCGGCCATGGCTCACGGGCCCAGTCGCTCCGCGGCATGTGGGCTCTTCCCGGACCGGGGCACGAACCCGTGTCCCCTGCATCGGCAGGCGGACTCTCAACCACTGCGCAACCAGGGAAGCCCTAAGGTGAATTTTTAAAAAAACCAGTGATAAGCAATGTATCCAGGAATTTAATAGAGAAACAAATGTGAATGTGTGCTGACTTTCTGGAAAGCTATTTTATGTGTGTCCAAGAGTCTTTAAAAGTTTATGCTTCTGATCTAACAGTTTCCATTCTAAGAATCTTTACCATAGAGATAGAGATGTGTACAGTGTTTTATGTGTGAGGGTGTTATCACAGCACTATTTATATTAGTGAAATGTTTCATCATACAGTAATTATAATAGTGATATGTTATACTTACCTAAATAAAGGATAATTGTGACATGAATTGGGGAATAGCCCCTGTAATATACAGGCTTAAAGTTATTTTCAAAGAACTATAAATAACCTTAAAGGATTCATAATATAATGTTAGGTGAAAATAGGAAAACACTATATTATATGTAACTATTTTGCTTTAAAAATTGAGTTGTATATGAAAGAGAAAGAAATGCATCAAATACATATTACTTGAAAACTTATTTTTAGTGCCTTTCTCCATATTCCAGATTCTCCTTAATCATTGTGTTTCTTTAAAGCTAGAAGAATGTTCATTTTTTAAAAGATATAGATCAAGAAATTTTGCTTTAAATGAAGAAAAAGTATATGCATAACTGTTTGTAGAACATGAGTATCTGTAAAACCGTGAAACAAAACAGAAAGTACCTTTATAACATCTCCTGGGACCAAATAATAATAATTTCATTAGTTTTATTAACAATAAATAATAACAGTGTAATTGTTTATAGTATATAAGAAATAAAGTTTTAAGTTTGTTGGCTTAAAAATTCCTATTGCTTTAAAGAATCAGCATAACTATAAAAAACTGTACACTGTGGCCACCTGACGTATACTGTCATGAAATAAGAACATTTACTGAGTGAAATCATCTGTGACTCAGGCATTACACTTGTGGGGACACAGTAAGGCCCTTGATCTCAGGAGGCTCCCAGCCTAGTGGGAAAAACTCAAGCCAAGAGTTACAACTCCACATGACAATGTTACAGAAATATGTCCTTGGTGCCAGGGGTGCACAGGGCATGGTGCTTCCGCCGCACTAAAGAGAAGAACAGGGAGGCTGAGGACGGTTCCAAGACAAGGCGTCTCTCCAGCTGAGTTTGAAAGGAAGAGTTGGGAGTTGATCTCGAGTCTCCATAGACATCTTAAACTTCTTATATGCAAAACTGAGATAAGGGAAGTTGAATGGCAAGTTCACTCTGAGATCTTGATTGAAGCTACGGATCGTGTCTTCTACCTCTCTATCTTCAAAGCCCTACTGGTGTCTAGTAATTGACAATAAATATGTTGTTAATAAATGAGTTGATGAATGAGTGCCTTCCAGGCAGAAGAACGGCATTTGCAAAAGGAACTATTTTGCGAGAAGAGACATTTAGGGATTAGGATTGAAAGGAATCTAGTGATGACAGGTGATGAAGGCTCTTCTAAATCCTGAACGTGAGCAGTTTTCAGCGTCTTGTCACTCTGATGGCCTTGCGGAGGATGGACTGAAATGAGGTGCAGCTAAGAAACTAGTTACAAAGCTGTCGCAGTAATACAGATCAAAGTTAATTAAGGCCTGAAATAAAGCAGTGACTAAGAGGGTCAGTGAAAGATGTTTGATTCAGTAGATACTTAGGATGCAGGACTGGCATACTTAGTAACCGATTAAATACGGAAGGAGGAGTAGAGCAGAGGAAGGAATCCAGCAGGACTCCTTGGGTGTATAGGTAAGTGATGTGGCCATTAATGTTACAAAAAAAAAAAAAAGGAATGAAGAATAGGCCAGTTTAAGGGAAAGGTAATGAGATCAGTTTCGGAGATAGCAAGTTTAAGGTGCCCGTGGAGACCTCAGATAGAGGTATCCCTTTGGCAGTTGGAGAGACAAGACTGATGCTGGGGAAAAGGATCTGAGCTCCCAGAAGTGGAGATTTGAGGATCATCATATGTATATAGTGGGAGCCATGGAAAACGCTGTACAAACTGTGCTGTACTTAGGGATGCAATACATGCGAGAATCAGAAAAGGTGAAAGCCCACGACTGTGGTTTTCTTTCATGATTTCTCATGATATTTCAATGAGAAATCTTCAAAAAAAATACATAGATTTTAGCATCTCAAGTACTTTTAACTAGATTAACTGAACTGAGACTCCAAATTCCATGGATTACAATACTTGGAAGGACATGTATTACAGCCTGACTAGTATTTGGAATAACTGTGAAATTGTTGCCTAGACCGAATCAGTCGCTCTTACTTCATGTCTTTTACTTGCCAAAACAAAGAGCTGCATATGTTCTGCTTGCCAAGATAAATAAAGTTATGTTTTAAAAGATTCTTATATATTTAATAGTTTTTGTGCTATTTAATGTAAGAGAAACTTCAATTCACCACTTTTTCTTCCATGTTTTTAAACCGTCAAAATTATAATGTTGATTTTTGTGGCAGAACTAATAAATCTTAGAGTAACTACTAAATTGGTGTAATCTTGCTTTCAGTTTTGCGTGATTTTTTGGTGCTTGTTATCCTTTATTCTTAGTATTTTTTACAACCTCTCTTGAAAACCAATAATAACCATCTTATTAATTTCATTAACTTACATGCAGTTGTTTATAATATGTAAAAAATAAAGTTCTAAATAAAATTTTTTATTAGTCGAACTCCTTCAGTCTTTAAACCCATAAAACCCAAACTATAAAGTAACACTGTGAGGTTAGCGCATTTGTGGAGTTATGTAATCATCAGGCTAGATAATTATTATTCTAATGTGTTGTCTGTTTTCAGTTTTTGTTTTCAACTCCACATCTATAGTATTTTCTATCATTTACCTCATATCCATAGGTACTATAATTATCAATATCTTAAATAATTCATCAGTATCAGTAAGGTTGATTGAAATGGATTATTTGGTCACTGATAATCCTCAGATATCTTAGTTTAGTGTCTTACATCAAGGAACAGTTGACATACTGTTTAGCCCACTAAGATTAGTACGTTTTAATATAAACAAACTAATACTTGGTTTAAAAGCAATCCTTCCAAACTAAAAATTTAGAGGGCAAATAAATACAGTGAAGAAGGGATAAAAAAGGAGCGCTCCCAGCATGACTAGTATTTGCATTTCACAATGATAACTTGGAGCATTTTTAGGGAGGACAAGAAGCCACAAACAAAAACCAATCCAGACTTAAACTTTTTCTTAAATAAATGTATCTTGGCTTTCACCAATAAACCAAGTGAATGTTAACGCAGGAAACTCCAAAATAAAATGTAGGGTATTAATAGATACCATGAAGGATAGACTTCATCTAACACAGAATAGGACTGTAGTATTTTATTTTATTTTTATTTTATTTTGTTCTGTTTGGCACAGTTCTGTTTTCAATTATTTAAAGAGTTTTTTGCTTTACAGTTATAGTTAAATGTGTGGTTCCTGTAAGAAAGAGATAGTAACTAAAAGTATTTTCTATGTTGCAAGGGTAGTTGTTTCCTTCCTGAGAGTTTAATCTTTAGGTCTAGGGCTTGAACCTCCATGCTGTATGGAAAAAGTTTTCCTTTCCCCTGTGATACTGTCAGAATTTTAGCCAGTGATACTGTCACCACCTTGAATGATGGTTAATACATTGCATACACTGTGGTTTAAAGAAAAAAAATTCTGATTCCTAAGAAACTTTGAAGCTTGGTGAAAAGTATCTGGCTTGCTTTTTTTTCCTCCCTCTTTTCCATTTCTTATTGAGCATATGATCACTATATATGTAGGTACTAAAAAGCGCAGAGGCGGAAGTTATATACACGAGTCTTTCAGACAGAAAATTATGGACATGGACTTTTAGCAAATACAAAATTAAATACTGATGGAGTTAACCACCTGTTATCTTCCGTTATGACCACTCTGCACCCCTTTGTTATGCTCTAACGTGGAAAACACTTTTGTCACATCGTTCATCTTCTTTTAGTCTGTCCTTGAGATGACGAAACTGAGCTCTGAGCTCTTCAGCAAGCACACACACTCACGCTGCGAGTGAAACGTTATTGACTGACAGGTTCTGTCTTCAGATAAAGAGGGGCCAGATTCAACTCTGATAAACTATCGACATGACAACAAAAACAGGCCAGTAAAATGGGGCAGGTTGTCCAAGCAGGCACGGATTCCAGAGTTCTTCTAGTACCTGTGTGTAGGGAGGAATGCATAGTTATCAGTGGCAGTGCACAGTTATTTCTTTTTATTTATTTATTTTTTGCGGTACGCGGGCCTCTCACTGTTGTGGCCTCTCCCGCTGCGGAGCCCAGGCTCCGGACGCGCAGGCTCAGCGGCCATGGCTCACGGGCCCAGCCGCTCCGCGGCATGTGGGATCTTCCCGGACCAGGGCACGAACCCGTGTCCCCTGCATCAGCAGGCGGACTCTCAACCACCGTGCCACCAGGGAAGCCCCCACAATTAATTTTTTATACCGCTCCTGGGTCATGAAATGCTACCTCAAAATCCTAACAGTCTTTGCCACCTTTCTCCCCACCGCCAGCAGAGCAAATGTTGCTTTTGAGAAAGGTAGTAGTTCAGTATGGTTGTATCTCCTGTACTAAGAATCAGCACAAAACCAAGGGGCGGCGGGGGGGAAACCAAAGAAATAATAATATTCAAAAGAAACTCCCAGCTATTTGTAGTACATTTGGTGTAATTAGAGACTCTTGAAAAAAGAAACACCATAGAATTTGGGGTTTCTGAGATTAAAAAGTGCCCACGTGCACGTTGCCAAATGAAGGTACAGTTTCAAGCAAGGGATCCTGAATAGGGAGACTGAACTGATAAGAAATCTATATCCACATTTAGCCGAAGTGATGGGCGTAAAGAAGGTAGATTCCAATTTGGATTTTGAAAAGAGGAGAAAATTGAGCCATTGGCACAGAAAATAGAAGTCCAAAGATAAAAGACATTGGCCTGAGTATTACAGATCTAGAGAATGTCACATTCCAATAGTTTTTAATCTAAACCAGATCATCACATCAACTTTGAAAATGGTATAGAAAATACTTGGGAGACCTTTATTTTTGTCTTTTGATTCTTCTGTTTTTGGCAAGTAGAGCCCTTGAGTGATGCTGGTTTGCATGATTTCTGGCCTTCTTTCAGTACTTATTCTCCCTTCGTTCCTAAGTCACCACCAAGAATTAAGCCTTTGGGGCTGAGGCTATAGGTAATTTATGTTTCTTGCTAGATGGATGTCTTCTGGCCAAGTTCTGGCTTTAGTGGCTAGGAGCTGCCAGTGCTGTTACTATGATTAATAAAGTAAGATGTTCATGATTAAAGCATACATCTTTTCATATAACGTTTATCTACCTTCTTGATGATTTGCTGCTCATTCCAGGAACCTTAGGTGGTTTAAACACATTAAATACTTTTCATTATATCTCAGGTTGCCAGCCGAAAGAGCACTACTAGAAATCTGTGCTTTTGCATTATTCTGTAGCTTTCCTTCTTTAGAACTCATCATTTCATACTTTTTTGAAAACAGATCACATACCTTTTAAAAATGCTCCTGGTAGAGATCTGATAAATCCTTTAGTGCAGTGATTCTAAAAACTGGCTAATCACTTGAATCATCTGAGAAGCTTTTAAAAAAATAGAGACTCCAGGGCCTCGTCCTGGATTTGAAGTAAAATATCTGGCAGCAGGGCTCAGGAATCTATTTTTCCTCAGGTGAGTCTGGCACTCAGTTGGCTTTGGGAAGTCCAAATCAGGTTCATTTTTATTACACTGTCTTCATCACCTATCCAAACCATTTTCTAGATGGAGAAGCCAACATCTGTAGAAGTATCAAAGGACTTGCCCAAGGTCATGAGTGAATGGAAGGGCCTAAGGACTTCTCCACACTGATCCTGAGTCCCACCTTCAATCCCCAACATGTGTAGATGGCATTTATTGTGGCTAATTGGGGAGCTTTTCTTTCATTTTTTGTATATCATTAAAGGTTTTCAGAAGTAACATAAATGTATTTGCTGTTCGCTATTAGAATGTATTCTGCTGCTAGTTATTTATTCATGTCCCTAAGCCAACAAAATTTATCACAATTTATATCAATTTTTCTTGACCACAATTGACGGTTGTGAGGACAACACTGTAAGATACATTTTTAAATGTTTCATTTCCTGTTTGGGATAATCTGGGACAGTAAGCTCAGGAAAATATTTTGAATTATTGAACTAAGAAAATGAGGATTATGTCTCTCCCACCTTCAGATTATTCAACATCTTTTAAATTCATTTCACATTATGGATTTGTAGGTCCACATTCAATATAAACAGACTAGACCCTCTTCTCTCATTTACATGCTACTTGTAGCACCCGTTCAGTTCATATCATGCAAGGTTGAATTTGGTTATTTCAGCTGCTAGTAAAACTTTTCTAAGACTTACTCTCATGCTAGTTTTATTTATTTAATATACTTATTTATTTTTGGCTGCGTTGGGTCTTCGTTGCTGCGTGCAGGCTTTCTCTAGTTGTGGCGAGCGGGGGCTGCTCTTTGTTGCGGTGCTCGGGCATCTCGCTGCGGTGACCTCTCGTATTGCGGAGCACGGGCTCTAGGTGCATGGGCTTCAGTAGTTGTGGCACGTGGGCTCAGTAGTTGTGGCTCGCGGGCTCTAGAGCGCAGTCTCAGTAGTTGTGGCGCACGGGCTTAGTTGCTCTGCCACATGTGGGATCTTCCCGGACCGGGGCTCAAATCCGTGTCCCCTGCATTGGCAGGCAGATTCCCAACCACTGTGCCACCAGGGAAGCCCTCATGCTAGTTTTATTTTCTCATGTGGGAGGCTACTTCTTGGCTTGGTAATATAATGAAAATGAATAGATTTCCTTTTTTAAAAATTTTATTTATTTATTTTTGGCTGTGTTGGGTTTTTGTTGCTGCGCGTGGGCTTTCTCTAATTGCGGCAGTGGGGGCTACTCTTCATTGTGGTGTGTGGGCCTCTCACTGTGGTGGCTTCTCTTGTTGTGGAGCACGGGCTCTAGGCACACGGGCTTCAGTAGTTGTGGCACATGGGTTCAGTAGTCGTGGCTCGTGGGCTCTAGAGCACAGGCTCAGTAGTTGTGGCGCATGGGCTTAGTTGCTCCACGGCATGTGGGATCTTCCCGGACCAGGGCTCAAACCTGTGTCCCCTGCATTGGCAGGCAGATTCTTAACCACTGCGCCACGAGGGAAGCCCTAGATTTCCATTTTATGCAAGTTTATTTAAAACTGTATAGCAGAAGCAGTTTAGATATATTTTCATTGGCGTGTTGTTTGTCAGTAGCTAAATGGTCAAGAATGGGTTGTTTCCTCAGACTGGGAACACCCAGATTCTTTCAGCAAGCCTTCACTGTGAGCTAGTAATTCTTCTGTTTCTTACTGTGGGCCACAGTGCTTTACCATGGATTGTGTGGAATCTATTGTTTTGTGAGCCCAAACATTTTCTAAAATAAACAAATCCGTGGTACATTTCCTCTTAAACTATTTTTAGTACTTCCTATTCTTATTCTGTTAATAACCCTGAAATCTTATAAATGTCCTTTTTGCTCACAACCCTTTCAGTGGGCTTTCTGCTTTCTATTTCAAAGTAAACCACAGATAAAGATTAATTATAATCTACTGTTACTAAAGAAGAAAACTTGATACTAGAATGCATTAATATAACATTGAAAGAAAGATCTAGGACATATGGTAATTCCTTGACCATATTCAGCACTGGTTATTCCTTTGATGGAATGTAATTGCATAATACTTAAACTTTGTCAGGTGGAAACCAAAAGACCAAGAGGCAAAACCCAGTGATTCATTCAATCTTCTCTAAGAGATGCGCGTTTTATCAGCAGCTCTCAAGATTACATTACGTTGCGTTGAGATGACTGTAGTTGGTTTGGATTAGGTGAATAGTTATCCTGAGATAGTTTTTCTTTGTTAGAGAACCTAGCAGAGGTTCTAGCATTAGATACCCTGAAAAGCAAATCTCTAAACCTTTGAAGAAGTAAGCACCAGGCTGAAGTTTGAGGAATAGTTCCTGTAACACATATCTGCATTAACAAGGGAGCTGCTGTCCCTGCCCATTTGAGAATCAGGGTCTCGGCCACAAACAAGAAAGTTGCCAGATATGGTAGCTGCCACCCACTGTTCCTTAGCACCCACCTGTTGGTGGTGGACTAGAAACTAGAGACTGGAAACACAGCTGCTTGGAAACAAACACCACCACCACGAGCTTCCAGAAGAGCCGTATGGCTACCAATTCATGATGTGCATTTCTCCTTCAGGGTCCTGTGAAGGCACATTAGCTTGGTGAGTGCTCTGTGTAAAGCAGAAACCCTAGCTGCAAGGGAGTCTGGGGCCTATAATTTAGCCCTTTAGGCTCCATTGTAGTGGAAGTAGTGCTAGGAGCAATTTGCATTTCTGCAGTATTTGCCATGTACGACCTGAGTGAGATTTTAGTGTAGTTACTTGCCTTTATACCTGCAGTTGAGCATATGTGTTTCTGGGAAAGAGTAACAAGCCAAGACTATGTTAGCTTAGAATTCTGGAAGCTGAAGGTTATTATCCCCAGGAAATATATCTCCCCAAGCTGCACCTTTATTTAGTACGTGTCCTAGAAATTGCCTCGTTGTGAGAATGAAAATAGTCATGAATTTTAGTTTATACTACTTCCAGAGAGAGTTCAGAAACAATTTAGATAAATACTGTAACTGTCAAGTGGCTCCAGACTCTTATTCCTATCCATGACCAGAATTTCTCTTTTTTCTAATAACGCAGGATTATTTTTTGCCAAATAACTAAGCAGTAATAAGGGCATTGAGGTAGCAGGTGGATTGCAGAAGTGTTCTCATCAAATCATTTTGGGGAAAGGAACCTCTATTTTATTTTTTTAATTTTTATTTTTTATTGGAGTATAGTTGATTAACAATGTTGTGTTAGTTTCAGGCGTGCAGCAAAGTGATTGTTATACATACACATTCTGTGTTTTCAAATTCTTTTCCCAGTTAAGTTACTACAGAGTATTGAACAGAGTTCCCCGTGCTGTACAGTAGGTCCTTGTTGGTAATCTGTTTTAAATATAGCAGTGTGTACATGTCCGTCCCAAACTCCCAATCTATCCCTTCCCCGCTCGGTAACCATAAGTTCGTTCTCTAAGTCTGTTTCTGTTTTGTAAATAAGTTCGTTTGTATCATTTTTTTTTTTTTTAGATTCCGCATATGGGCAATATCATATGATATTTGTCTTTCTCTGTCTGACTTACTTCACTGAGGAACCTCTTATTTTCAAAGCAATAACATTGGGTAAAAAGAAACGGTGGAATATGTAATCAAAATTAAAATCATCCCGAAATAGATAACCAGCAAGGACCTACTGTATAGCACAGGGAACTATACTCAATATTTTGTAATAGCTTATAAGGGAAAAGAATCTGAAAAAGAGTATATAACTGAATCACTTTGCTGTACACCTGAAACTAACACAACATCGTAATTCAACTGTACTTCAATAAAAAAAGAAAATAATAAAAAAAGAAAAACAAACTAAAATCATCCCCTGTATCAGTTAGCTATTCCTGTGTTATCGAAAGCCACAAAATCTCAGTGACATACAAACAATAATTATTTATTTTCTCACACACCTGTGGGTCAGAGTGGGTGGCCGTGATGATGCTACTGGGTGGCTCTGAGCTACAGGTTGGGTCCAGGTCTGCTTCACAAGGCTCATCGTCCGTGGACCAGCAGACTGGCTTGTACTTCCAAAGCAGTGCTGATGGTAGAAGAGAATTACTCTTAAGGCCTAAGCTTGGAACTGGCACACTGTCATTTCAGCCCACATTTTATGGACCAGAGCAAGCCTCATGTTCAAATCCAAAGGCAAGGGGTAGGAAAGTATACTCTGCCTTTTGTAAAAGGAACTGTAAAGTATCATGGCAAAATCACTGACACAGGAAAGAAATGATGAGGAACTGGGGCCTAAATCAAAGTCTGAATTATCTTTTTTTTTTTTTTTTTTTTTTTTGCGGTATGCGGGCCTCTCACTGCTGTGGCCTCTCCCGTTGCGGAGCACAGGCTCCGGACGCGCAGGCTCAGCGGCCATGGCTCACGGGCCCAGCCGCTCCACGGCATGTGGGATCTTCCCGGACCGGGGCACGAACCCGTGTCGCCTGCATCGGTAGGTGGACTCTGAACCACTGCGCCACCAGGGAAGCCCTATCAAAACTTTTGGGGGAGGATTCTTGTGGCATGCAGATACCTCTGTTTTCTTATTTGGGACTGATTAGCATTAAGCCTAGCTGCTTTTTACATGCTAGAATGATGCTTAATTAACCTCTGTGATTGAGATATGTAACTGAAATAAATTTCCCAGCTGTGAAGCTGAGAGAGTAGAGGATGGGGGCACCAGGTAGCCTCACCCCCCATTTAGTGCAAATTGTAAAGATTTCAGTATTGTAATAATTTTTTATATTATTAAAAGGCAATTTAAAAATCTCATAAATACAAAAGAATGGTTTGAGAATATTTAGTGGTTACTCACAAAATCAGTCTAGGTTTACATCAACTATTTGTGTTAGACCTATGACAAGTTGTAAAAAGGCTATGATAATAGTTAGGTTTTATGGAATGGCTTGATGCTTCCTGATGAAAGTACAGCAACTGAATTTATATGATTCTCTTGACTGATTTTTTTCTTTAATAAACATGATGAACAAGAATATAGACTAACGATATTTGAGTTAATGTTACTAGAGCCTAGAATGTTCTCTCCTGAAGTGAATATGAAACAGGAAACCAAATTTGATTTGGAATGAATTAAATAAGGTTTTTTAAAATTGAGATATAGTTGACATATAAGGTTATATTAGTTTCGGGTGTACAACATAATTATTCAACATTTGTATATATTGTGAAATGGTTACCACAATAACTCTAGTTCACATCCATCATCACACATAGTTAACAAATGTTTTTTCTTGTGATGAGAACTTTTAATATCTACTCTCTTAGTGACTTTCAATATACAGTATTATTAACTATTGTCAGCATGCTGTACATTACACCCGCAGGACCTGTTTATCTTATAGCTGGAAGTTTGTACCTTTTGACCCCCTTCACCCATTTTTGCCTCCCCAGCCTCTGGCAACCACCAGTCTGTTCTCTGTATCTATGAGTTTGTTGTTTGTTTGTTTGCTTTTTGTTTTTTCAGGTTCCACGTATAAGTGAGATCATATAGTATTTGTCTTTCTTTGATTTACTTCACTTAGCATAATACCCTCAAGGTCTATCCATGTTGTCACAAATGGCAAGATTTCCTTTTTTTATGGCTGAATAATATTCCTATGTGTGTGCATGTGTATTTTCTTTGTCCATTCATCCATTGATGGACACTTAGGTTGCTACCACTTCTTGGCTATTGTAAATAATGAGGCAGTGAACATGAGGACACATATATCTTTTCCAGTTAGTGTTAAATAAGATGATTTTTCAGTTTCTCATATGTAGTATATTTTGATGTGCAGGGAAGAAAAGGTAAGATAAAACTTTTTAGAACCCAGGAGTCAGTAATGGTGAATTCTGTTATTAGGATGCTGTTAGCTCTGAAGTCATGCTCATGACAGAAAACAGTGATACAGAAATAGCACTTTCCACTACAAAAAAGGGTACTAGAATTATAAGTGCTAGAACTGTGGTTTTTTCTTCTTCACAAAAATTTTAATTATAACAACTAACTTTGAGTTGTTGTTAAAAACTGGGCACAGTCCTAAGTGCTTTAGACATATTATTTAATTTGCTAAAAAGCTGATGAGGTAGAAATTCTAATTATTCTTATTTTATAGATGAAACGAGTGCAAAGAGGTTCATATGTTTCAAGTTATCTATAATTCACATGTATTACTTTTAAAAACAAAAATAAAATAATCTTTATAAAAATTTTTGCTTTATGTTGGAGTATAGTTGTTTTACAGTGTTGTGTTAGTGTCAGGTGTATAGCAGAGTGATTCAGTTATACGTATGCATAGACCTATACTTTTTCAGATTCTTTTCCCATTTAGGCTGATAATAACCTTTTAAAGCAAGAATATTGTACCATCTTCAGGATTAACAGTTTGCATACAAGTTGACATATACCATTTGTAAAGTGTTTTTTCCAGGGCTGCACTGTGCTGTATTATTGGAAAGACTGATTTCTAGCACCTGTCTTAGGCAAGTTGCTTGATATCTCAGAGCCTCTGTTTCCTCATGCAAAAACCTAATTGTATTTGTCCTACTTTTCAAATTGTTGAGGGGATCAAATGAAATATGTGAAAACAACTTATAAGCTATAAAGTACCATATAAAGTTAGGCAGTGATTTATTATGTAGTCAGAATCTTAAAAATTTGTAGGTAGAATATTATTACTGTTATTATTATTTTAATAATTTAAAAGTCAAGCTTAATACGTAGTGCACTTAATTTAGCTATTGCTTCCTGGGAACAAAAAGCTATTGTATCACTCATTCTTTGATGAAAGCTTCAGTGAAGTAAGGAGATTGAATAATAGATGAATGAGGAGAATTCTAATTTGAGCAGATTTTTATTCCTGATCGTAGAAGTTTGGATGAGAATTTCATCTTCAGATCTACTAATTATGTGGAAAGACACAATACTGAAAGAGCAGAAGAAAAAAAAAGGAAGGACCAGATTTTCAGCTAACACTCCTCTCCCCCATCCTACGTTCTTTTTTGTAGCTACGATATTAAATTAGATGTTTCCTAGATAATAATACGTGGTACAATTATAATCAAAACATTACAAAATAAAAACATATAAAACTAATAATTATGTAGAACATCAAAGTATGATATAAATATGGCATCAAGTTCCATTCTTAGTAGTCCATAAATTATTTGTGCAGCCGCTAAAGGCAACTAGGCACACTCTAAGACACTGCTTTATCAACACAAATCGTGTCTAGTAAACAGTATCTTTATTTAAATGATATTTTTCATTGCTCTTTGTTAATGCCAGTTTCTCGTAAATGTCTGTAGAGTTAGGATTTTAAATATTAAATAATAATTAAATAAGGGAAAGACTTTATTTTGTTCACTGTTATATCCCCATTGCCTAGAACATTGTCTGAGACAAATCTTTGTTGCAAGGATGAATGAAATAATACTCTGGTAATTGGAAAGGAGACTTTAAGAACAGCTGGAAGACATAATACATAAAAATGTTAAGCATAAATATGGGTAATATGCATAATATTCTGAAATTTCTTTGACTCTCACATGTTTGGCAGATTTATCATTCCTTTTTATTTGCTGTACTTAGGGACGTGCTGCCTTAACACAAGAGAAAGAGGAATTTGCCCATGAACATGAAGAAATGAAGAACCTGGAAGCCATTGTTCGAGATATAAAACCAACCACCCTCATCGGTGAGCTTTGGCTTCTTCCTCCCCGCCATAAACCCTACCTCAACCCCACGTGGGCTTGATTTGTTTTCCTACTGCTGAATTTTGAGACGTAATTTAGGTTTTTGAAATTCTAACCTTTGGCGTTCGCAAACAAAATTACGTATTCCCTGAAGCAACAGTACCCCCTAGAGGCCTAGATTTGTAAATGCAGTGCCGTCTTAATCTTACTGATGATCCCAGCTGAAGTGTGTGGTTCCCTCTGCTCACTCTGTCAACCTGCCAATACCTGGCATATCCAGCACTTTGCCAGGCTTGATTATTCCAAATAGACAGTGGTTCTAAAAGGGAGGTGGTTTGGCCCCGAAAGGAAACATTTGGCAATGTCTGGAGACATTCTTTGGTAGTCACAACTGGAGGGAGAAGGGGTGGTCAGAGCTCCGGGCATTAGTGGGTAGAGACTAAGGATGCTGCTCCACAGCCTCCAGTGCCCAGCGAAGCCTCCACCCAGTAAGGAATTGTCCAACCCAAAACGTTTGTGGGGCCAAGGTTGAGAAAGACTGAACTAGACCCTCCTTGAAAACAGGGACCGTATTTCATGTCTTTATATAACTCAGTGTGTTACACACTGCATGTGAACAGTAAGGTGTTTACTATGGACGAATTTGTTGCGGTTGAAAAAAACTCAAAAGTTTTGAAACTTTGTATCCTTTGTGTGTATATAATGTCAACCCTTACTTGGTATTATACTCCATTTCTAAAAGCTCCTGTGAAACAGATGACAATATTGAGAATAATGATGAGAACCATAGTAAAAACAAATACTCCATGACAGGAGTTAATGGGTAGTAGTAAGCCTTTATTGTTGTTTTTTATAAAATATGTTCCATCAGGAATCTTACTTTTTCCATTCTCATTATGCTAATAGCTTTATTCTTCTGTTCAGTTTTTTTCAGTGAGTCATACTTCAGTTTTATCATTGAATTGGATGATTGTCTTAAGTGTTAGCACTGGATTATAAAATATGATTGCTTTATAGCCTGAGGGACTGAAATATACTTCTAGAATTGTTTACAGAGAGATAGTATATATTAGGCACATTTATTTCCTAATAAAATTGCCTGTAATCAGAATTCCTAGTGATTGGTCACTAAATTTATTAATGACTCAAATGTTAAAGCTGTGATTTTTTTTCATAGATACTTGTAGATTTGTAACCTTAAAGGTTGTTGGCATTAACGAACATCTCTATTTTGTCACTTTAATACACATATTCAATATTTTGTTTAGGGGGTATTACAAAATGACCTGATATGTCTCATTGTTTGGGGGGCACTGGATTAATTAACCAATGAGAGTCCTATTCACTGGTTTCTTGTTTCTACATTAGGAGTTGCTGCGATTAGAGGTGCATTCTCAGAGCAAATTCTCAAAGACATGGCAACCTTCAATGAACGACCTATTATTTTTGCATTGAGTAATCCAACTAGCAAAGCAGAATGTACTGCAGAGCAGTGCTATAAACTGACCAAGGTAAAGCAAAAATGGAACTGATAATTTTAATAGTCAAATTGTGATTCTTTATAAGGGAGCCCAGGGTGTCTAAGGTGCTTACCAGTTAACCTTTAAAAATTTTATAACCAAGACTGAAAGAACAGTGAACAGGTCATGAAGGATAAGAACCATATCCTTTTTTAGAATCTTGTATAAATCCTGTTCTTCAATAAAACAAAATAAACTTTGTAATGTTTTATTGATAATTTTCCTTAAGTGCTTTGGAAGTATCTAAGATTTAAACATAAAAGTTAAAAAGGAAAAAGCTTGATCCTAGATACTGATTAAAATAGCTTTTAACTAGCTATTCCCAAACATTGACACACACAGTATAAAACCACAGTCTTATTTCTGCTTTGCTAACTCCTCCTGGGTTTGGATTTTGAAGGCATGGGTGGAGCATTTGGGCAATTATTTTGACATCCAGCCTGGCTGGGATAGGAGTCCTCAAAGCTTCAATACTTTACTGTTTCCAAAAAAGTGACTTATTTTATACTGTGCTTGTATTAATATATATTTGACCAATATGTTGACAAGGGCCCTTTTTTTCCTTAAAAGACTTGAAAATGTCATTACAGCAAAACAGAAGTTGAGTCACATATATCTAACACTTTTATTTTGGAAAGAAATCTAAAATGAACTGGAAAAGATAAACAAGACAGAGTTATGTCACTCTGCATAAATCTAACTCTAAAACTGCGTAAATAAAACTGGATGGCTCTACTTCTTTAATACTGTATCCTTAAGTGCTTATTACTAGAATTGATGAAATTTTGCAAAGGAGCGACTCCATTGTTTATTTCTCTTCTCTGGGATGGCGTCAGTATCCTCAGTAATTTAAGTTTTTATCCCATCTCTAGGTTGGGGAATTTGCCTCATGTAACCCAGTCCTTAAATCCTTAAAGCAGAAAAAAAAACCAATAACAGAATTTTAGCATAGTGCATTACACACAGTAGGCACATAATAAATAAGTGTTTAAGTACATATTTTGTTTTGGCATATTTCAAAAGGCCTCAAAATTTCATAATAATAGATGTAAACAAAATTAGCCAAATTTCTATAGTTGTGTTTTTAAGTTCAAATGTGTCCGATATAAATGGCCTAAACTCTTTCTTATGATTTTGCCTAATGCTCTTGTGTTGCTATTTATAAAATTAAAAGTCATTTTGAAGCTGAAAACATCGGTTCAGCCAAAGGATTACAGAACAAGAAAGGGGCTCTCTGTTGCTGGATGTGAGTCTCTGCTGCTTCAGGCACAGGTGAAAAGTCATTAGGAAAGGATAAAAATACAAAGAGACCGTTGAATTCCGAAAAACTGTAATTATACCAAAAATGATATGGAGAGGTTTCCTTCTCCGTATTAACAATCTATATATATGAGGATATCTAGCTGTCTGTCGTTTATTTAATACCATTCCTCCGTAAAATATGTTGCTGCTGGAGCGACTGGCCGGAGTGAAGGAGAGGAGGGCGGCAGACAGGTGTGTGTAGAATGTTGCAGGTCTCTTTCTCAAATATAATTTTCAAAGGTATATATATATATCAAATAATATATATATCAAATAAGTATATCAAATGATAATTTAGTTACATTAGAAATTTGCTTGTAACAAAACACTTTATCTGCTAAACAAAGCAGACTTAAAGGTATCACACTTGTCTGAAAACAAAACCTAATTTTGTGCAAGACATATCACTGTCTGATAAACACCTAGATGAGAATTTCTATTTTTTTCTCATCTATTTTCCTCTTTTTATATCCTGGAAAGGTTGAATCATGTTATACTTTACCTTTATGGAAAAGGTATAGTATGACATGTGTTAAAAATGAGTAAGTTAATATTATTAATATCATAATGGATTTAGACTCAAGGTATAAGAGGGATGAAATTTATAACCCAGTCTATTACCATTTAAACTATGCTTTGGGGATTTAGTGCTTTTTTAGAGTTTTCAAATGCATTTCTTAGACTGTAGTGCTTTATTTGTTGAGGGTTTCCCATCCCTGTTTCAGAAGCCTGAACGCTTCCATCTATATCGCCTCCCGGATCAGACAGACGCCCCGCCTTTTGACTGGCAGTATGGAATACAGCACCTGACAGGCCCTAAGTTCATGCCATCTTAAAGCCTGTAGTACATGAGGTTCCTCAAAAATATTATGATGCAATATTAAGACCAGGAAAAAAATGAAGATAGTTTTAGACAATTACTGATAATTTAATCTTATTCTTGTCTGTTAACCCCATTTGTGCTAATGAATTTTTTTCCTATATGACTTTTCAGATAATTCTTTACAATACAGAAATATATAGAATTTGTCCCAGTGATTACGTTGGGAGCCTGTTGACCTCTAAACTGTAACCTAAAATGTCATCTTTTCCAAGATTCAAACATTAACCTACCCTTTTTGTCTTCAGAAGCCTTTAAGTGGAAGTCTGTAGTCCAGAGATGGTTGATGGGCCCGTGGGTTGGACCACTGCCAACAACAGGATGGTGGTCTTGGGGTCTCCTGTGTTTTGCATGCTTCTCCTACGAATAGAGAGGCAGATAGAGAACAGAAATAATCACTCACTCCAGAACTTACTGCCAGCATCATGATAGCTTGCTCACACTTACTAGGAAGTCCATGAAAAATCAGACTTGTTTCTAACTACTCAGTACTTGAATTACTGTCTTATGATCCATTTGTTTGAAGATAGCCTGCCTCTTTTTACAGTTGTGTGTCTGTGTTGCAGGGTCGTGCCATTTTTGCCAGTGGCAGTCCTTTTGACCCTGTCACTCTCCCAAGTGGACAGACCCTATATCCTGGCCAAGGCAACAATTCCTATGTGTTTCCTGGAGTTGCTCTCGGTGTGGTGGCGTGTGGACTGAGGCATATCACAGATAAGATTTTTCTCACCATTGCTGAGGTATAGTAAAATGCTCTGTGTTCGCCAAGGCTGTAAAATCTCAAATCAGCTCCTTGTAGGTTGTCTACTGTTTTATTTATTTAGTATCCCAGCTCACTGTCTAGGAGGTGTAAAGTCCAAAGAAGATCACATCTTTCCCGGTAGAGAGTAAGGGATGGGTAGTAAGTTCACATTGAGTCACTAGGAAAGATTGTTCTTCAGTAGCCAGCAGAAAGACTTACGTTCTCATTTCTTAAAAGAGGGCTCTTTAAAAATTGAAGTACAGTTGATGTACAATATTATATGTTACAGGTGTACAGCATAATGATGCACAATTTTCAAAGGTTATACTCCATCTATAGCTATTATAAAATATTGGTTGTATTCCCTGTGCTGTACGATATGTCCTTGTAGTTTATTTTATACCTAAAAGTTTGTACCTTGTACTCCCCTACCCCTATATTACCCCTCCCCCTTTCCTCTCCCCACTGGTAACCACTAGTTTGTTCTCTATATCTGTGAGTCTGCTCCTTCTTTGTCATATTCACTAGTTTGTTGTATTTTTTAGAGTCCACATATAAGTGACATCAGGCAGTATTTGTCTTTCTCTGTCTGACTTATTTCACTTAGCATAATGCCCTCCAAGTCTATCCATGTTGCTGCAAATAGCAAAATTTCATTCTTTTTTATGGCTGAGTAGTATTCCATTGTACGTATATACCGCATCTTATTTATCCATTTACTTGTTAATGGACACTTAGGTTGCTTCCATATCTTGGCAATTGTAAATGATGCTGCTATGAACATAGGGGTGCAAGTATCTTTTCAAATTATAGTTTTGTCTGGATATATACCCAGGAGTGGAATTGCTGGGTCATATGGTAGTTCTACTTTTCGTTTTTTGAGGAACCGCCATACTGTTTTCCACAGTGGCTGCACCAATTTACATTCCCATCAACAGGGTATGAGAAAAGAAACCTTTTTTTTTTTTTTTTTAAATCTTTACACTTTTGATTATGTTCTGTGACAGTAATGAGACAATAAAAATTTTGTTTCCAAATTATGGAGGAAGTGGTAAATATTTCCCCATGGAGAACCTACCTAGACGATGGATTATTTTTTTTTTTTTTTTTTTTTGGCCATGCTGCGTGGCTTGCGGGATCTTAGTTCCCCAACCAGGGGTTGAACCTGGGCCCCAGCAGTGAAAGCACCGAATCCTAACCACTGGACTGCCAGGGAATTCCCGATGATGGCATTTTGAAGATTTAAGATGACAGTCTGTTAGAGAACGAATTTATGGTTACTGGGGGGGAAGGGTAGGGGGAGGGATAGTTAGGGAGTTTGGGATTGACATGTACACACTGCTATATTTAAAATGGATAACCAACAAGGACCTACTGTATAGCACAGGAAACTCTGCTCAATATTCTGTAACGACCTAACTGGGAAAAGAATTTGAAAAAGAATAGATACATGTATATGTATAGCTGAATCCGTTTTTTGTGCACCTGGAACTAACACAACATTGTAAATCAACTGTACTCCAATATAGAATAAAAAGTTAACAAAAAAGAATATACCTCCAATATCTACCTATCTACATATCTATCTAATAATCTTTGTAGTACTGTACTAATATAAGCATTATGGGAAAAAAAATGACAGTCTGATTTGGTATGGTGAAGTGTTTATTATTCAGGGTGCAGTGTAGAATACAGAAACCACTCTAGTACTCCAAGCAGAGAAGAAATTAAGACAGAGAATTCGGTGTTTGTAAAGTCATTAAAAGGACGGAAGTGGGCTCTTCTGTGGGCCTTCAGGAAGGGTTCACAGAACAGCACAGAGCAGAGCCGGTAGGGATGCTCTATTAAGCTACTGTTTAAGAACTGTGAAGGGTCTGAAATTTCACCTTACTTGCAGGCTAACAAGTCAGCCTGCCACAGATTCATAGATGCTGGCAAAAGACACAAAACTCTTAGGTCAGCCACAAAGGCACAAGAGGTACTCTGAACCTAAGGCTCCCATCAGTTCCCCTTGCCTCGCAAACCTCAGGGGGATGGTACAGTGGTTGGACCGATATTTGTAAAATCATGAGCTGTGGGTAATCAGAATGTTCACCTGGTTGATAGGTCTGAGGAGGATTCAATTCATGAAGGAGAAATTTGAGTGAATTCCTTCTCTTGAAATGAAACCACGCTAACTAAACCCCACCAAGTAAAGCCTGATTAATGTTCACATATTTTCATCATGCAAACAGACTATTCTTTGCGTTGTGAAAGATTTTTATGTTATTGGTGTGATCTCAAGTAGCCTAAACCCGGGGTTTCGTGCCTTGGTGTCATTCTGTGAGAACAGAGGTCAGCCAGCTCTAATTCTCCTTTCTTTTTCTTCACTGCATTAAAAGCACGACGGCTGGTGTCTTAGAGCTTCTTTTTTTTTTTTTTTTTTTTTTTTTTTTTGCGGTACGCGGGCCTCTCACTGTTGTGGCCTCTCCCGCTGCGGAGCGCCGGCTCAGCGGCCATGGCTCACGGGCCCAGCCGCTCCGCGGCATGTGAGATCTTCCCAGACCGGGGCACGAACCCGCGTCCCCTGCATCGGCAGGTGGACTCTAAACCACTGCGCCACCAGGGAAGCGCTTAGAGCTTCTTTGACTCAAGAAATCATGTCTACTTACTTATGAGGGATTTTCAAAGTTGTTCTTACTTAAGGGAAATGTAGTCATTGTCTTTTATAGCAGACACATCAGAAGAAGAAAGATATTTTTACTCATGGTAGCCAGTGTTTTCTTTCCTAAATAACTCCAGCACCCTCTAGTGACAAATTTCATGAAAAAAAAAAAGTCTTTCTACTCAGGGAAAGTAATAATTACTCTCAAACACCTCTGAAGGAAAACAGTAAGATGTGGTGAGGTTACTGGTGTTATTCTTATCATAGCCAGCTATCTCTCCGGCTGAATCTTGGCCTTTCCACCGTTCCCCTCTTAGGCTTCAACACGATATTCCTGTTTTTCATGCCACCTCATTGTTTTCTTTGTCATCCTTTCAAGTCCCCCCCCCCTTTTTTTTTAAGACTTTTTTGATGCGGACCATTTTTTTAAAAGTCTTTATTGAGGGCTTCCCTGGTGGCGCAGTGGTTGAGAGTCCGCCTGCTGATGCAGGGGACACGGGTTCGTGCCCCGGTCCGGGAAGATCCCATATGCCGCAAAGCGGCTGGGCCCGTGAGCCATGGCCGCTGAGCCTGCGCGTCCGGAGCCTGTGCTCCGCAACGGGAGAGGCCACAGCAGTGAGAGGCCCGCATACCGCAAAAAAAGAAAAAGTCTATTGAACCTGTCACAACAGTGCTTCTGTTGTATGTTTTGGGCCTCTGGCCACAAGGCACGTGGGATCCCAGCTCCCTGACCAGGGATCGAACCCGTACCTCTGCATTGGAAGGCGAAGTCTTAACCACTGGACCTCCAGGGAAGTCCCTCAAGTTCCTTTCAACTAAGCTTCTTCCTAGTATTCAGTTTTTTGCCCTCACTTTTCTCTTTCCTTTTAAAGTCTACTTTCACAGATCTCACGCATTCTCTTATTTCCATTATCGTCATTCTAAAAGGGGCCAAGTCTGTATATCCCTATTCTTATCTTTCACCACATCTCCAGTGACCTGATGGGTATTTCCACCAAACTGTCCTGCTATTTCCTTAAATACGATGTGGAAAACCATTTCTTATCTCCCCTTGCCCTCAATATCCTCATTTCTGTTCGTGACACCCTTTCTAAGCAGGCACCGAAGCTTAGAAGCCTGATGTTCTTTTTCTCCTCCCTCAACCCAAAGCCTTTAAACACACCAGGCATGTGAACACCCATGTAACTGTCCGATGTATCATCCTGCCTGGAAAACTCCGAGACTCATTCTCCACCTGTCTAAGCCTATCTTCAGGTCACAGCTTAAGTCTCACCTCGTCCTTGGGTCCTTTTGTGGCCTCTCTGACTCATTTTGATCTTTCTTCTTAGCCATGGCTGTCTTTAGCAAACACTTCATTTGATTCCTAGCTGTATTACGCTCTCGAGAGTTTCATGTATTGAACAATCAAGTCTTGCCTTATATTTAAATTGTATGTTATCTTCTCTGAAGACAGAAGGTCTCCCATATACTTCTTTCAAAACACCAGTAGCACTAGTGCAATACTAAAGCACGTAGCAGAAACTTAGTAAATACTTACTGAATTAAATAGAACCAGTAGTCAGTAGTATTTATCAGTGAGAATAAATACAACACCACAGACACAGCTCTAGAAGGGGCAAAAAGAAGAAGGTTCTTGTCTAGATTATATTTTGTAGTTAACAAAAGTAGCATGTAGGAGATCTAGGTGAATGTTTTGTTTGCGCACCCCAAATCTAGTAACTGTTAGGGTTATTGTCAAAGTACTAATTGGATCTCTTACGGAACTAGTAATCTCATGGATTGGCACCAATCTCAAAGACTATTCCTGCACATTTTTATATCACAAAGAGATTTTTGGATTTCTCGGTCCTCTGGACGGTCTCTGGGACCTCTGATGCTCCCTGGGCACAGCCCTGCTGGCCCTGCGCGGTCTGTGCAGCAGCCTGGAACAGTCTCCTCCCTCCTGTTCACATCTGGGAGGCAAACCTGGGCCTCCTACCCTCACACCCTCCTCCTAAGTCACCTGCTCTGTGTTCTCTCATTTTCCTTGCCCCACCCTTTCTGCTATCTGCCCAGAGGGCACTAGAGAGATCCCCACTGACAGCAGCGTCTGGAGGAAACTGATTCATGTAAGTCACTGGATAACTGAAAACCCAGGTAACTGTAACGTTGATATAATACTATTATCTAACGTATAATCCAAATTCAAATTTGCCAGTTATCCATAAAAAAGACCTTTATAGCCTCTAGACTACTCTTTTCATCTGCAAGAGCATTTCAGCCTTTCTGTTTCTTTTATGGCAATGACATTTTGAAGAGTACAGGCCAGTTGTTTTTTACAATGTTCCTCATGATTTAAGTTGTGTGGTTAGAGGGTTTGGTTTAGGTTTGCCTAATAATTGAATCCTTCTCAGTGAATCACATCAGGAAGCACATAATGTCAATTTGCCTCATGTTTTTAAGCTACTTTATTGAGGTGTGATTGACATAACAAAAAGCTGTATATCTTACAACTTGATGACTTTAGAGATAAGTAAGTATACACCTTTGAAACCATCACCACAATCCATGCCATACACAAATCTATCACCTCCAGAAGTTTTTTGTTTGTTTGTTTGTTTTTGTGGTATGAGGGCCTCTCACTTTGTGGCCTCTCCCGTTGCGGAGCACAGGCTCCGGACGCGCAGGCTCAGCGGCCATGGCTCACGGGCCCAGCCGCTCCGCGGCGTGTGGGATCCTCCCGGACCGGGGCGCGAACCCGCGTCCCCTGCATCGACAGGCGGACGCTCAACCAACCACTGCGCCACCAGGGAAGCCCACCTCCAGAAGGTTTTTCCCACCCTCTTTATTATTATTATGAATGTGTATGTGATAAGAATACTTAACATAAGATCTACCCTTGTAGCCCATTTTCATGTCTACACTGTTTCCTTTAGAAATAGGGACTGGTTTGGGGACAGCACAGGCTGAGGCTACTTAGGCGATTTGGCTAATCCAGAATCTGTATCCTGCTCTGCCATGTGAGTCGGAAATAGCTCTCTCGGCCTCCTGCTCTACCTCCCGTGCAAGAGTATGTGAGCTGGGAGCAAGGCCTGGCCAGCCTCTCCTCTGTTTTCAGGGTCCTTTTCCATCACTTTCCTCATCCTCCTCTGCCTTTCTTACCCTTCTTCCCCCATCCCTCTAGTGCATCAAACAAGAAAGCCGCCAGCGTTTCGTGGTACAGTAGAAAAGGAACTGGGTTAAGAGGAAACCCAGACACTCATCCCCATCTTTTTCACTATTCGTCTTCCGCCACCAGTCACCAAGCCCCTCTGAGCTCAGTTTTTCCACTGAGAAAGGGAGAAAGAGATGCAATTGGATGATGGCGTTAATGGGATCTGCTTTTATCCGCGACCATTCACCATTATCCTCACAACTACCACATTCTATGGTATGAAGTATTTTTTTGTCTTTCTTTCTTTCTTTCTTTTTTTTTTTTTAAGGTTATAGCTCAGCAAGTATCAGATAAACACTTGGAAGAGGGCCGGCTTTATCCTCCTTTGGACACCATTAGAGATGTTTCTCTGAAAATTGCAGAAAAGGTAAAAACCACTCTTGTTGAAGTCTCATTATTTTCCCTTCCACCTATGGCTGGATGTGCATGTTTAGGTATTAAAAATCCACTTCCTTGAAATATCTGTATCAACTTATTATGTCAGAAGTCAGAGAAATGAGGCCTGGTGCTTCGGCAGAGCTTAGGAACTATGTTTGATCCTTAGAGATGGGTTGAATCATTAATTTCCTCATCCTGTTTCTCTCCCATAATTCAGATAATTCATCAGGGTTTCATTTCAGCTAAGCTTCTTCCACTTGGCCTTTTTTTTGGTTGGTATCTTCCATATGACACTGAGATAGTCACCACAGTATTGCACATATGGTAGAGGAACAGACCTTGAACCACCTGCCTTATCCATGTCTCTGTGGACGTGTGGCACCTTGAAAATCACAGTTGATTATACTGGGCAGAAAGCGAAACAGTGACAACAGAGAACTCAAAGCTGGCTGGCGTGGCGGGTGAGCTCTTCAAGGAACTAGCCGAGAAGAAGCTACATTTTCTACAACTAAGACGAGAGAGAAACCGACTGTTTTTGCGGGCTAGTTGTGTTCATTTACTAGGGTTGCCATAGCAAACCGCCACAAACTGGGTGACTTAGATGACAGAAATTTATTTACTCCCGGAGGCTAGAGATCTAAGACGAAGGGGTTGGCAGGTCTGGTTTCTTTGGAGGCCTCTCCCTGGCTTGTCAATGACTACCTCCTTGCTGGGTCCTCGTGTGGCCTTTCCTCTGTTTGCGCATCCCTGGGGTCTCTTTGTGTGTCCAAGTTTTCCGTTCTTATAAGAACACCAGTCAACTTAGGTTAGAGCCCACCGGAATAGCGTCATTTTAACTTAATTATCTGTTTAAAGGTCCTGTCTCCAAATACAGCCCCACTCTGAGGTACTAGAGGTTAAGGCATCAACATTTTCAGGTGACGTATTTCAGCCCACAGTAGTCGTCATACGTTGAAACTAGGGTTTCTCAACCTCAACGCTACGCACATGTGTCTGGGTTACTCTTTGTCACGGGGGCTGTCTTGGGCATTGTCGGATGTTTAGCAGCATGCCTGGCCCTTATTCACCAGATGCCAGTAGCCTCTGCAACAGGTGTGACAACCAAAAATGTCTGCAGACATTGCCAAATGTCCCCTTGGAGGCAAATTTGCTCCTGGCTGAAAACCAAAGCTATTGGCAAGTTTATCAGAACAACACTATTTAGATTTCATATGTCATGATTTATTTTGTTGATTCAGGGTAGATGCTTCAAAAACCAAGTAATCCTTCAAAAAAAAAACTTCAGATAATCTGCTTGGTTATCTATTTAGGAAAGAGTATGCTTATGTTTTCTCCTAATTTGTATCTACTAGTTTTAAACTAGTTTGAATTATTAATACACTGAACATCACATTATCCCTTTAAGTTCATTTTGAAGGGTTCAATGAAAAGGAGTAGCATATGATCAGAGGGGTAACTAAGAAGACGAGGGACAGCAGGAGAGTATGAAAAACTCAGATATTACACCTAGAGAGAGGAACGAACGCTGAGTGGATAAACAGAAATTGGGAAACCTGGACAAAGAATCAGCTTCAGGAAGGAAGGTGATATAAGTAGACTGCAGGTTTGTGGTATCCATGGCAGTGGGTTGGCCAAAAGGTTCGTTGTGGTTTTTTTGTAACGTCTTACAGAAAAACCCGAACGAACTTTTTGGCCAATCCAATACGTTCAAATGTACAATTCTAACAAGTAGACGGTGATGACTGAAACTTAAAGAGAGGCTGGATATAAAGGTGGTGGATCATCTACACGTGGTAACAGGTGAAGCTCTCGTCTTCCAGAGAGTCTGGCGTTGACGAGAAGGGGAGAGTGAAGATTTCACTGAGAGAGTGCATCGTTAATACAGTGTGTCCTGGGAGCAGAAAGAGGAGTGGATTTCCACAGTCTGTTTCAGGAATGAAACAGAACATTTTATTATAAAAGTGATACAGCCTTTGCAAAAGAGGCACAGGGGAACTTTTGGGGGTGATGGAAATGTTCTGAAACGGGATGTGGTCACAGTTGCCCAACTCTGAATTTATAGAAATAATTGGATTCAAAAAATTTTTTTTAAAAAGAAATAATTGGATTATATGTTAAAACCGTTGAATTTTGTGGTCAGTGAATTGTAACTCAAGAATATCTGTTAAAAACATAGTATTACCACATCATAGGCATGCTGAAACCTAGAAGAGAGGAAAATACCTGACATTCTGCCTTTCTGAAACAAGCATTGTCTTCATTTTGGCGTGTGTACTTGCTTGCAGTCTGTTTTCGTCTGTTTGCTTTCTTTGCTAACACTGTTTTAATAACGTGTAAGGGTGTATTCACGTACTTCTGATCATGCTTTTTTCATAAACATTTTTCCACAGTACAGCACACTCTTTATAACTTTAATTTTTTTCATAAATGCATAATTTTACATTGAGAAGAGATACTTCACCATTCTGATGTTCTTCAAGGTCACGCTTATTCAAATAAGTCTGTCATACAAGTAGCTCCTTAATGATTGCTTTCTTAAAGACTGGAGTGAATGAAAGAGCACATATGGAGTGATTAATTTTGACAACAGGGAGAATCCATTCTTCTCAAAGAAAGCAGGGGAGGAGAATGTTTGAAGATACGGAGGAGACACTTTGAGTTGAGGAAAAGAGAAATTGAGATCATTCTCTTTGATCAGTTGGAATTTTCTCAGCAGAGTGATGAGAGTCAAATGGAGACGTGAGGAGGGGAAGGTTTGAAATGGACTTTGGGGAAATTGACTTGAGACAAAGTTTTTTTAGGTCGTTTTTGATTTTTAAAGGGTAAAAGCATAATGTGCAACCACATGGATCCAAGTAAGGTTAGGAAAAGAATGACATGGCAGGAGACAGCTCTGAAAGGAGAAAGCCAGCACTGAGAGTTCCCCACAAAGACGTGGAGACAAGGTTCTGTGATAGCAGCAAGGCACAGAGCACGGAGACTGGCTCCAGAGCCCCGCTGTTTAGAATCGGGAGACCCTGGGATAGAGAAAGAGGTTGTGTAGGAGGCCGTGGTCGGAATCGGGATTGCTGAAACTGCAGGGTATCTGAGTTCAAACTTAGCAGGGATTTTAAGGTATTTAGTTCAGTTAATTATTAGTCAAGTCACTTCAAGGCTGTTAAGACTGACTTATCTGAGAAATTCTGGTAGGATTACCCATGAGTAAATCTGTACTATTCACACTTTCCTTTCTTGCTGATACCGTAGTCTACTCTTGTTGTATGATTTATAATTGCATTTTCACTTTATATCTTCTTTGTGATTATGTGTTCTATTATAATACACTTAATTTTTTGGAAACAGACAAGATATAAATTAGAACTTAATTTTTTGATACATAAAAATTTTTTTTAAATTGAGGTATAGTTGATTTACAGTGTTAATTTCTGCTGTATAGCAAAGTGATTCAGTTAAACATATATATATATACACACACACACACATTGTTTTTTTTTTTTTTTTTTTGCGGTACGCGGGCCTCTCACTGTTGTGGCCTCTCCTGCTGCGGAGCACAGACTCCGGACTTGCAGGCTCAGTGGCCATGACTCACGGGCCCAGCCGCTCCGTGGCATGTGGGATCTTCCTGGACTGGGGCACGAACCCATGTCCCCTGCATCGGCAGGCAGACTCTCAACCACTGCACCACCAGGGAAGCCCACACATCCTTTTTTTTTTTTTTTTTTTTTTTATACGCTTTTCCATTTTGGTTTATCATAGGATGCTGAATATAGTTCTCTGTGCTATACAGTATGACCTTGTTGTTTATCCATTCCATATATAATAGTTTGCATCTGCTAATCCCAATCCGTCTCTCCCTGGCCCCTCATTCCCCCTTGGCAACTGCAAGTCTGTTCTCTATGTCCATGATTCTGTTTCTGTTTTGTAGATAAGTTCATTTGTGTCATGTTTTAGATTCCACATATAAGTGACATCATATGGTATTTGTCTTTCTCTGTCTGACTTACTTCACTTAGTATGATCATCTCTAGGTCCATCCACGTTGCTGAAAATGGCATTATTTTGTTCTTTTTTATGGCTGAGTAGTATTCCAGTATATATATATGTACCACACCTTCTTTATCCATTCATCTGTTGCTGAAACAGATAAAAAATTTCTGACATGTGCTCACCATCATCTCTATCCATTAAAATAATTAATATTCTTTTCTTACTTCTAGATTGTGAAAGATGCATACCAAGAAAAGACAGCCACAGTTTATCCTGAACCCCAAAACAAGGAAGCATTTGTCTACTCTCAGATGTATAGCACTGATTATGAGCAGATTCTCCCCGATTGTTATTCCTGGCCTGAAGAGGCCCAGAAAATACAGACCAAACTTGACTAGTAGCTTAATAGCTGATATTTCTAACTCCATTGATGAGATCTTGAAGTCTTTCATAATTTTCAAAGATTGGAATCTTTTATAATGATTCATAATAAGATAATTTTACTTTAACAATCTAAAAATTTGTGGACGAATATTAATATACTTTAGGTAAACATCTCACTAGACAATTTTGCTTCATTTACTTTATGGTTATTTATGGTTTATATCTTAATTATTTTGCCCAAGTTCTGTTTAAAAGCTATTGTAACTACTACTGAGAAACCCATCATTTTTATATAGGGAGCTAAGGGGAAGACTAAAATTAGTAATAAATTGATATCAGTATTAAAACCCATAATGCTTTTGTTGTTCATTTCATTAAAAATCTACTTTGTAAAAAAAAGATCGAAATGAATTTTAGGCATAGACGAACTTTTGCTAAAAACAGAAACAACACTTACTCTGTTGCCTAGAGAAAAACAACTCCTCAGATATTTTTATTCCAATCCTAGATTGTATCTGTTCTTTGTGTGCAGCTGAATTCTAACATTTCTAAGAAAGACCGCTGCTGTTTACAATGCCTTGTGCAGCCTTAGATTTTAATGTTCTTTTGACATTGTTCCATCTCCTCTTCACCTTGGTCCTCAGTCAGAATTCCCTTCATAAAAGCACTTTTCTTTCCCCCTGACCAAGTGCCCTATCTCAGCTCCACACCATTGCTGCTGGGCCTTTGTGGACCATGGCCCTATCCTGAGGTTGGTGCCTTCAGCTGAGCACAGCCTGAGAAGTGGGCAGAGCTGAGAAGAGTGGGTGAGCTCCTTGAGAAAGGGCTGCCTGTGGAGTTGACGTCTTCAGACAAACATCCCCAGAGTCAAGGCAAGCTGAGTTCCCAACTGAGTGACCTGGCCTAAACTCCCCTTGATTAGCTCAGGTAATTAAGAGTTCATTGTGTTGCAGCAAACTCACTTTCCTCTGGGTTTGAAGAAAGTTTTGTAACCACTTCCCCAATATCAGAAATTATCTTTACATCAGATATTAAAATATTCTAATTACTATCAGTAGTTACAGCCCAGAAATGAACGTTAATTTCAGGTTTTACTTTTGAAGTTAATAACTGAACCAATGGAAACAACTGTAAATTCTTAAGCTCAGGTGCCAGTAACGTTTACTATTTATTTATAGAATTATATGGAGACTTTTTTGTTTTTGAAGTAATTCTTTTAAAGAGTGTAAGAAGATGTTCTAGATAAACTATAGTAGTACGTGATTTCATTAAAAGTTGAAGGTTACACAAGTTGTTTTAGGTGTCAGTAGAAGAGGTAGGGGTATTTCTGAAGGTAACGTTTAGTCAAGAGTTTCCTCAATATAGTTATTTTGAAAAGATCCGGAATGCCTATTTCTCGTCTAGTTTCCGTGTTGTCTTGTAGCTCTAACTAAATGTATTTACTTTTGCAAAGATTTATTAAAGCATAGAAACAGTGAATGAATAAAATTATAAAATAATTGTCTTTTTTTCTTAAAATATTGTTACACTTAAAAATGACAATGCTGGGTCTTGGCAGTCATGTGATAGGGAATTTGGAATTTTAAAAATATTTCAATAGCTAACTTCACTATGAAATTCATTCATTTAATATATGTGTAGTCATATTTACTGTATACTGTTATGAATTAGCTACTTCCTTGTCCTCAGAGAAAGGTAATGAAACAAACATTGGATGATTACTTAACCAGGTACCAGGTAGTCTATATATCTTATCCTATTTAATGTAGTCCCCACAATGCCCTTAGGAAGTCGATAGTTTAAGTAATGTGCCAAGTCCACAGAGCTCATAAGTGAAGGAGGAGGGCTCTAAATCCATGTTTACCTTTCTCCGTAGTCTGTTCTCTATTCACTAGAGTACACTTAGAACAGCACTGTCGAATAGAAAAAAAACGAAGTGAGTCACATGAGTCATTCCTGTCCTGTGGCCTCATAAAAAGAAGAAACAGGTGGAATTCATTTTAATATATTTTATTTAAACCAACATATCCAGAATATTATAAAAGTATTGAGATACTTTTACATCATTTTGTTCATACTAAGCCTCCAGCTTTTTCACATTTACATCAAAGATATTTGCATATACATCAAAGTCATGAGAACATATAGAACAATGGAATAGCACAGCTCACAGACAGACCCCCTGAATATATTAGTTACAGAGTTAGCACAAAATTCAACACATAAAGAATAGAGTGTTCAGTAACAGGATTGGGACAGCTACCTACCTCATGGACCTACCACCTCATCCTATATAAAAAGGAAGACTTTAGATGGATTAAAGACCTAAATACGAATGGTAAAAATGTAAAGTTAATAAAAATGTAGCAAAATATCTTTGGGACCCCCAAAACACAAACATGAAGTAAAAACTGGATGTGCTGCATTATCTAAGGATAGGAAGGTTTTGGCTGATAAGTGGGTGCTGCCATATAACAGTATAAAGTGAGGAAATCCAGAACTGTGGAATAGGTTGGTTACTTCTACAGAGATGGATTCATAAAGAAAGAGTTTAAGTTCAAAGGCTTACATTCTCAGCTCAAGGCACCGTATAAACACTAGAAAAAATGCCTCTGTTTTTGCTAAATGAGTCTCTTCTCCCTTACTCGCTATAAGGCTGAAATAACAGAAACCCAAGGTCATACTTCGTTCTGCTGGTTGCCAGATTTTAACAGGAGTTGTATTCACAGCCTCACCAGGACTCTCATGTGAAAGTGAAGAGTATTGACCAGGAAACAGGAGGATGTTGATTTGAAATGGGGATCTATGGGTAGGGAGATTTGGAGGACTTGTGATACCCTAAACTAGTCTTGAGTTCTGACAGTCCTGTGTCCCAGGAAACCCCTCATCCCCAGGCAAACCAGCACAGTTGGCAAGTCCTTCCTTGCTCATCAAAACGGGAGCTCTTCCTGCCTAAAGAGGCTGTTACTGCCTTAGGTGAAGATCCGGTAATGACCTCACTCCATCTCCTCCCAGATGCCATCTCATGATCTCTGTAGGCATCATATCAGAGACCAGCATGGAGAGGAGCTGTGGTGGGTACAATTAAGAGGGCAAACCCAGGAGGAGAAGACTCCCACCAAAACAAGTCTAGATTTTGCTCATTTACATTGGCAACATCTGAGGAAAACATATGGAATTCTGAAAATGTTGTACCGAGGATGGAAAAGTGTAATTTGGGATTGGGCAGACTTGACTGATGGGGGTGCACTTGCCACAGATCCTGCATCTAATGTGCTGCCTTGAGCAGCTGAAAATGATTCTGCTTGTTGGTTCAGTTAGTTGACTGAAATGTAGACTTGATAATGACACACATTAAATGAAATTGAGAATGCAAACATTCCTTGAGATAATATAAAGGTATTCAAAGATTTACAAAGTTGGGAATATGGGAGTGGTGTTGTCATGTGCAATCTGACCACCCTAACCCTAATGATCTCCTAAGTCTCCCAAGAGGACCTATTGCTGAACCTCCTTTCAGCAAGACCTTGAGAAATAGATTGGTGAAGGGATTAGTAGCATCAATGAAAAGCATTTTTTAAACTGAGGTGTAATTAACATATAACACTATATTAGTTTCAGGTGTACAAGGTAATAATGTTTGTATATACTGCATAATGATCACCACAGTAAATCACCATACCTAGTTACAAAAGTTTTTTTTCTTGTGATAAGAAATTTTAAGATTTACTCTCTTAGCATCTTTCAAATATGCAGTACAGTGTTATTAATTATAGTCACTATGCTGTACGTTATATTCCCATGACTTATTTTATAACTGAAAATTCATACCTTTTGACCCCCTTCACCTATTTTGTCCACCCCTCCATCCCCCACCTCTGGCAACGACCAATCTATTCTCTGTATCTATGAGCTTGTTTGTGTTTTGTTTTGTTTTTAGATTCCATATATAAGTGAGATCATATGGTATTTATCTTTCTCTATCTGACTTATTTCACTTAGCATAATGCCCCTGAGGTCCATCCATGTTGTTGGAAATGGTAAGATTTTTATTCTCTTTTATAGCTTGTGTGTGTGTGTGTGTGTTTTCTTTATCCACTCATCTGCCAGTGGACGCTTAACGTTGTTTACATGTCTTGGGTATAGTACATATTGCTGCAGTAGGGCTGTATATAGCTTTTCAAATTGGTTTTTATTTTCTTCAAATACCCAGAAGGGGATTGCTGGATCATTTGGTGGTTCTCTTTTTAATATTTTAAGAACCTCCGTACTGTTTCCATAGTGGTTGCACCAGTTTGCATTCCCACTAGCAGTGCACAAAGTCCCTTTTCTCCACATCCTCACCAACATTTGTTATTTCTTGTATTTTTGATTATAGACATTCTAACATGTGTTATGGTTTTAGTTTGCATTTCCCTGGTGATTAGTGATGTTGAGCGTCTTTTCATGTACATATTAGCCTCTGTATGTCTTCTTTGGAAAAATGTGTATTCAAATCCTCTGCCCATTTTAAAATCAGATTTTTTTTTGCTCATTTTGCTAATGAGTTTGATGAGTTCTTCATATATTTTGGATATTAATTAGCCCCTTATCAGATATGTGATTTGCAAATATTTTCTTCCATTCAGTAGGTTGCCTTTTCATTTGTTGATGGTTTTCTTTGCTGTGCAGGAGCTTTTTAGTTTGTTGTAGTCCCACTTTTTTATTTTTACTTTTGTTGCCTCTACTTTTGGTGTCAAACCCCAAAAATCATCACCAGAATTGATGTCAAAGAGCGTACCACCAGTTTTCTTCTAGTTTCATGGTTTCAGGTCTTTCATTCAAATCTTTAATCCATTTTAAGTTCATTTTTGTGTATGATGTAAGAGAGTGGTCTAGTTTCTTCTTGTGCATGCGACTGTCCAGTTTTCTAACACCATTTATTGAGGAAACTGTCCTTTTGCCATTGTATATTCTTGGCTCTTTTGTCATAAATTAAACGATATATATGTGTGGATTTATTTCTGGGCTGGCTTGTTCTGTTCCATTGATTTATGTGTCTGGTTTTATTCCAATACCATTTTGATTACTGTAGCTTTGTAGTATAGTTTGAAATCAGGAAGTGTGATGCCTCCAGCTTTGTTCTTAAGATTGCTTTGGTTATTCAGGGTCTTTTGTTGTGCTGAACAAATTTTAGGATTGTTTGTTCTATATCTATGAAAAATGCCATTGTAATTTTGATAGGGCTTGCACTGAATCTGTAGATTGCTTCGAGTGGTATGGACATTTTAACAATGTTAATTTTTCTAATGAGCATATAACGTCTTTCCATTTATTTGAGTCTTCCGTTTCTTTCATCAGTGTCTTATATTGTTTTCAGTGTACAGTTCTTTCACCTCTTTGGTTAAATTTATTCCTAGGTATTTTGCTCTTTTTGATACAATTGCAAATGGGATTATTTTTCTTGATTTCTCTTTCTGATAGTTCATTATTAATTAGTGTATAGAAATACAACAGAATTTGTATATTGATTTTGTACCCTGCCACTATACTGAATTTGTTCTAACAGAATTTTTTGTGGAGTCTTTAGGGTTTTCTGTATATAATATCATGTCATCTGTAAATAGAGACAGCTTTACTTTTTACTTTCCATTTTGGATCCTTTTTATTTCTTTTTCTTGCCTAATTGCTCTGGCTAGGACTTCCAATACTTTGTTAACAAAAATAACAAGAGTGGGCATCCTTGTTGCTGATCTTAGAGGAAAAGCTTTCAGGTTCTCCCCGTTGAATATAATGTTAGCTCTGGGCTTGTCATGTGTGCCTTTATTAAGTTGAGGTATGTTTCCTTGATACCCTCTTTGTTGAGAGTTTTTTTTATAAATGGATATTGAATTTTGTCAAGTGATTTTTCTGCATCTATTGAAGTGATATGATTTTTATCCTTCATTTGGTAATATGGGTGTATCACATTGATTTTCTGAGGTTGAACCATCCTTGCATCCCTGGAATAAATCCCACTTGATCATGGTGTATTATCCTTTTAATGTATTATTGAATTTGGTTTGCTAATATTTTGTGGAGGACATCAGAAGCATTTTAATGACACTTCTCTATAAGCTGGGAAATGCTGTAGTTAAAAATGGGCTCCTTATTTCAATAGAGACATCAGAATCTTGGGGCTACTAGAGGCTTAAAAAGCAGCACTTTGCAGTAATTAACAACTGGAGACAAGGTGGAAACAGTTATCATAATAGGGATCAGGTCCAGTGTAAACAGAATAGTTTGGCCTACAGAAATCTTTGGTGGGGGCCAGTAAATCACAGGGCCCCAGAGCTTGAAATGATGCTGAAAAATTGAACTAGGACCTCACAGGTCTTGATCAAGAAAAATAGACCCGGGTGTATACAACTGATACAACCACAGCAATGCATATCAGCGGAATGTCAGTTTGGCTTAGGACCAAAATGTGGACAACCCGTGTAAGTCCTACTTGGTATGTATAACAGTAACAGTGGAAAAGCCTGACCAGAGCCACCAAGACAGAGTATCAAGGCCCTCACCAGACTGCCATGCACAGATATAAATGAAAGATCCCTAAGGTGAAGAACTCTGTAATATCATAAATATGTTTCCCAAATCTTCCTTTGAGCCTCCACTTACTAGGGTAACAATGCATTACAGAAAGGAAACCACTAGGCATTTGGGAAATCATCTGGCAACAGTCTGAACAAATACAAACTTCTGAAACCATTGTGATCTACTGGACAAAGTGTATGCTATAGGAATGAATCCATCGTCCAGTTATCTTTCCAGTGAAGAGTTAGAATTGATTTCTTCATTGTCTATGGCAACATCCCCACATTGGATCCATGATACATAGAAAAGTAGTTATTCTGGCAAGAAGTACCAAATGATTTGCCAAGGTAAGTCCCACCATCAAAAGCTTTAAAAGAAGCAGGGGTATGATTTTTATCACATCTGGACTTAAATGATCTTTGGCACGTGCAAGAGAAAGATAGGGCTCGAAGAGTGACGGCATTAGGTTCATTCATTTAATGAGATGCTGATTCTAACTGTAGCTGTTGTCAGACAAGTTCTCTTTCTTGGAGCAAATCAGTAGGTAGCTATTAATTTGGCCAGTGCTTTTTTGTTTTTTCTTTATTCAAGTAAGGAGAGGGCACCTGTAGTGTAAGTTTATCAATAAGCAACATTAAAGATTGTCTTCTCGGGCTTCCCTGGTGGCGCAGTGGTTGAGAGTCCGCCTGCCGATGCAGGGGGCGCGGGTTCGTGCCCCGGTTCCCACATGCTGCGGAGCGGCTGGGCCCGTGAGCCATGACCGCTGAGCCTGCGCGTCCGGTGCTCCGCAACGGGAGAGGCCACGACAGTGAGAGGCCGTTCCATTAACTCTCTGTGTGCCAGAATATAATTCTTGATACCAGACTTCGATCATCTCACCATTGTACAGGGCATCATGCTGGTCTAACACATTGATGATGATACATGCTCATAAGACCTGGAGCACAGGTGTCATGAGCTTCTCTGGATACCTGGTAAGATACGTCGTGCTGAGGGGTAGAAGATAAATCCTGGGAAAACACAAGATCCTGCCACCTCAGCCAACTTTGTGGTGGTGTAGTCTTTGGTGTATGTTGGAATATACAGTCCATAGTGAAGAAAAAATTGTGTGCTTTATTCCACCTACAACTAAGGAGGAGCCTCAGTGTTTGGCGGGCCTCTTTGAATTTTATGTGCGATGCTCAAACCCATTTATGGGTTGATCCAAATGCTTCTAGATTTAACTGGGCTCAGAAGAAAAGTTTCTCCGGCCAATCCAGGTTGCAGTGAAAGTGGGTATACCATGTGGACCCTTTGAGGGAGATCCAATGGGCTTAGAGTTTTGAGGCAAATCAGGATTCTGTATAAAACCAGGATTTTTGAGCAACCCGTACCCTCTTCAGAAAATACCTATTCTTTCAACTTACTACTGGGCTGCTTGAGGTAAAAGCAAGTGAAAGAAAATTGTCCTGTTCAAGAGGGTTCTGTGAAGACCTCAGATAGGCTCCCTCCAAGCCTTCTCAAGTTCTCAGAAGGATGGCATGTAGGCAGACATACATAGAAACTCACAGGCAACATATTTCTGATTTCATATAGGGACTTTTTGAAGTCCTTATGGTGCATCAGCTCATCCAGCCCACTCTTCAATCCATTATGCGAGTATCCTCAGCCCTTAGCCTAACATAATAGACCAACAAGGAATGAAAAGCAGAGAACATATTTGAAGAAATACTGATTTAATTAAGTTAAAGAAAAAAAGACACAAGCATTTATAATGAGCATCGTTTCCAAATAACCATTTAAAAATATAATGTATACATCATCAGGGTTCTTGAATTACAAGCAATAGAGACTGATTCTGACTTTGAAGGAAAAAAGGGGGCAGATGTTAGGTAGCTCAAAGGAGGTTTTGGCCAACTGAGCATTCCGTAGGCCAGAAAGGAGGGTGGCATTAGGGATTCAAGCAGCAAGAGCTCAAAACCATCTCCCCGGGAGGCTGCTAGAGGGCAGCTTGATTCCAGTCACTTCTCCTCCCAGAGAAGGGGCATTTCACCAGAATAAGTGGGGTGTGTGTGTGTGTGTTTGGGGAAGGTAGGGGAGGTGCCTGCTCCTATCAGGCTAGGCAGACACCACCAGAAGTGTATCTACTATACATACAAGCCGAGCTTTGAATTATCATTACGTGTATATATATTTTTTCTATGAAACCTACATTTCTATTATCAGTGCTTCTGATAGGAAAAAGCATTGGCGCATGCTCCTATTGGACCTGTCAAAGTAGGTTCTGAAAAATTATCATCAGAAAGAGCTCCAGAAGCAGTAAAGCATTCATAAACCAGAATGTATTCCCTTCACTTGAATTATGTAAATAATTTTTGTTCCATATTCTTTAAACTTCTCTCTCTCTGGCTACTTTTGCTCATTTAATCATAGAAAACCCTCTCTGAGTGGCTTAGGCAAATATTAGGTGGATGGCATCTATTCCTGTCTCAGTTCAAAGGGAAAAAAGTTAACGGGGTTACATCTGTTTAGGGCCTGAAAACTTGTGAATGCTAATTATACTTCTTATGGCCTTGGGGAGATTATATGGGAAATTGAACTCTATACTATGTTGTTTTCAGTCCTGGTAAAGATTGAGAAATGAGTCTTTGGCAATGTCAGCCCTATTTCTTCCCTTTGTATATAGGGAAAGTGAGGCCCCAGCTTGAGCCCCAAGCACATGCAAAGCCAGGATTAAAACGTGAATAGGCAAGGTGGATAAGCAGGCAAGGCAGGCCCACGACAAGAGCCTTGGTTTGAGGGTCTGAGTTGCGCCGTGACAGGAGACTCGTTCTGATGAGCTAAGAAGAGCGCAGGGAAGGACAGAGTGGACCCCGTTCCCAGGCCTCACGGTTAGGAGAGTCAGCTTAGTGCAGGGTCTGCTGTTTGTCACGTCCTGGCCCTGCCCGGACATGTGTCTGCACCCTAGACACAGACTAAAACCAGACACCGGGATGGACGGTTTCATCAAAGATTCTGTAAGTGCCACCAGCACACGCAGGAGTTTTGGCATCTAACATCATCATGAGATGGGGAGTGAAGCATCCCCTCCATGTCACTAAATTTCAGCACCCAGCTTTGGTGTTCTGAGGGGACCAGGACATCGGTGGGGTGCTCCCCGGGAGAGGGCAGTAGTAGCTAAAGAGAGAGTGGGAAACCAGAGAAAGCTGCAGAGAGGCAGCTCACGACCTTATGTCCTCCCTTACTGCAGGTGAGACTCCCAGAAATTCCTGGAGAGGGGTAGATGCTTTGTAATAAAAAGGTTTGGCAAGAGCTACTTAAATAGGAGCTATTATCATTAAACTCTCATTTTGAAGCAGGCAGGTGAAGCTTGTGGAGCTTGAAAGTTTCAGAAGAGATGGCAGTGACATCACCAAAATGTAGAGCCTGACTTCTGTCCTCTAGGAAGGTGATGGTACAGGGACATCCACAGTGGTCCTCTCCCAAACTCCTTGCCCCACAGAGCGATGCAAACTGGCACAGGGATGAAGACCCATGCGCACTACTGGTGGGGCTGCGTGGACAAGAAACCACATCTTGTTCTGTGGAGAAGAACCCAACTAAGAATATTGGTACACGATCCTTAGTATTGTCAATCAACCGATGTAACAACACGGCGTGGTGTCACCACCATTACAGTCAGGATTTGGCTTTATGAAAAGAAAAAACCCCAAACAGGGAGTTTAAGTTAAAGTGAGAAACGTGGTAAACACGTGCTCTCTCTTTGTTCTGATTTTAAACTTGACTTAGAAAAATGTGGGGTGTCACCTGCATGCTAGCAACACGAAAAGGAGAAATGTTATTCATATTTATGAGTTCGGAGCTGCAATTTGACTACTGCCATTAAACTGGGCTTTGGACTCCTTTTTAATCAAATTAGCTTCACTGGTTTAACTGACAGACAGGTTTTTATTAATTTACCATTAAATAGCTTTCAATTAACACAAGAACATAGAGGTAACATCACAATTGCACTGTTATGAAGTTAAAAGCCTTCTGTGTTTCATTTCCAGGGAAAAATGCTGGAGCTAGGTTCCCCACAGATGATGCTTAACAGCCACTGGTCCTTTTATTTTGGTCTTACTAACAGAAATACTAACTTAGCGAGATTACAAGCATAGGTCTCTTAATAGCTTCCTAGGAGTCAGAACTTTTGCTTTCGATACCAAATAATATCTGGAAAACATGCTCACTTTTGTGTTTTTTGAGAAATTCTAAGAACTGGCCCAGATTCATGTGATAGTCATTCCTTAAGCCATAGTCACCATGGGCCTCAAGAAGTAATTCTTCAAAAGAATGGAAAAGGCGCAGGTCCTCCCCATTTCCTTCGGTTTCGATACTCTCGGCATGCTTACAGGAAATGTGTTTCCAGTTGGGATACCTAATTGTGTGCCAGAATTCCTCACAGTGTTCTTTGAAGCCTTCCACACAGATTATCCCCGGCTTTCCCGTCATGCAAAATCCTGTCACATCTAACCTTTTCCCGATATCCAAAATCTTTTTTCGTAGGTCCTGCTGATATATATGGTGACTGTAGATCCACATTCGGAGGAATGTGTTCTTCACTGGCTTTGCTTGTGTAGATGGTTCATACACGAGCTTCCTGTTCAGGAAGTAGGAGGCACTGTTGTCCTGCAACCACTGGATGGCTGCACACACACACAGCTCACCTGGATCAAAAGTCCCTATGTAAGAAGTGAGACCTTTGTTGAGAAGGAGCTGCTGTTGTCTGTCAAGTTCGGATGACCGTCCAAATAGCTGCAGTGCTGCGTAGGGGTAGCTGTGAGGCATGGCTACTTGCAAGTCAATTTTCACCTTAAAATGAAAATCAGATAGATTTAAGTACTGTAAAATCACATAAGCTAGTTTATCCATGGCCACTGCACGATGCTGATAAATGTCATAGTTACTGCTACTATTACGTGTCAGCTATGTGCCAGACACTGCACAATTTGACAAACACAATTTTACATACATAAATTCCTTCCACGTATGCATTCATTCGTTCCCATATTCATCCAACACCTACCATGTGTCAGGTACCCTATACTGAAATAAAGAAGTGAAGAAGCTAGACACTAGTTCTGCCCTTCATGGAAAGAAGCCGAGAGCCTAGTGAAGGAGACAGACGTTAAACAAATAATTATACACAGCAAGTATTTCATTGCAAAGGTGAGAAGCATTGCCATAGAAAAGTACAGGGATCCACTGAAAGGTGGAACCAGAGGGATTGCATCCAGTCTGGGGAGCCAGGGAATTCCTCTGAGGGAATGACGCCCAGAGGCTGACTAGGAAGTAGCTAGCACAGCGGTTCTCAAATGTCTGGTCCACTTGTTACTTGGGCTATGCTAAAGTTGCTGGAGATAATGGATCAGAAGGTGAAGGTGAATTCATTTTCAGAATTTAGATTTTCTATGTGTATTTGCTTTCAGTGTCATGGTGCCATCAAAGAAACAGTCATTCACTCCTTAAAAGCCAGTTTTGCTAAAGACAATATTTAGATTTGTGAAAATCGTAACATATGTACAAGATAGTCCATACTACAATAGCAAGACTGGTAAAAATGGATGAGTGAATAGAATAAAAATGGCAGTAGAAGACTGCAAGATGTGTTTAATAAAAACACTAGGCATATTTATAAAAAAAAACAGGCATATTGGTATAAAAGATGTGCATATGTATGCAAAATTCAAGATCTTTATTGAAAACAACTTACAGGTCATCCCATATTTTGCTGGAATGTTCCATATATGCACCTGGAATATTCTCTATTTGCTTCCTGGACAGGAAGCTCAGGTTCCAAGTGTTTCCAATATAAACTGGGCACCTGGAAACAATTAAAACCACTCAGGGCACCTACCTTGGGCTCCTCGATCTGGAGTGTAATCACAAATTCGATTTTTGGTGGCAGTGCCTCCCTTGTGCCTTCCAAATATCTCTTTATATTCGTCAGGGCATTGACATCTTCAAGTTTTACTTCTCCTTGGTTAGGAAACATAGAAAACAGCATTTCCATCTCCAGCAGCTGAAGTTGAAGGCATTCGTTCATTGAAGCGGACATGCTGACTTGAAATCAACCTGTCAGGAAAACCGGAAGGGCCCAGGGACACTGGATTTGTCAACGTCGGCGGTGTCCAGAGGAATTTCCCGCAGCTCCCTTTCCGTGGAAGCAGATTTGCAGGGGCGCTATTACGCGTCGAGAGCTAGGGGCACAAACCGGGACACTTACACTCTTCTGCTTTATCTCCTGGCCCCCAAATCTAGTATACACGACATCCTCCGAGATACGTCGTTGAAATTCAGATTCCCAGTCCCTTTATCCCCAGCCCCCGCTTCCGATCTGGATCAGGGAATCCGGACTCTCAACAAGTGTTCCGAATTATGCAGTTGCAGGTGGTTGGGCAACCACCACCTGCAGACGCTCTGCAAGCCTGAATTCTGGGAAAGGCGAGGGGCCCAGCCTCCGAATCCCACCCAGGTGTCGGGCTTGGGCGGAGCTGGCCGCTGCGGCGAGGGAAGCCCTCAGTGCCGGCGGGGCGGAGCTCCGCCTACCCCGGCTCCCAGGTCTCCGGGGCCCCGCCGCGCTCCACGCCAGTTGCCGCCCCTCAGCCCCAGCGCCACGAACCCCTCCCGGGTAGGCCTTTCCGCCTTTCTCGGGAGCCACCCTGGCCCCGGGCGGCATCCTGTGAGTCCGGGCGATTTGGATCCACCTGGCCTCTGCCCCGAGGGGCCCAGGCTTAGTGAGGGGGTCTTACAGGTAAATAAATAAAATGACGTTTTGTGCGAGCTGGGGCGGTAGGATGGGGAAGGGGGTGGGGCATGAGAAGGCTCCACAGAATCAGACGTTTGGGAGCTGAACCTCGAGAATCGAGAGTGGGATGCGAGAAGCCGGGTGGCGCTCACTGGGGCCGGGACCACCTGGTTAGAGGCCTCATATCGGGGCTGGTACCCCCCATCCAGGACCACTTGGAAGCCCGGCTTCCCAGGAACGCGGGCCCTGCCGCCCTCTGAGACCCGAATTTGGAGTCAGGGGCTGCGTATCTGCCGGTCGTAGTGCTCTGAGGGCCCGCGACCCTCGGCCCCAACCCCCGGGCCACCGCGGGGGCCTCACCCTTCCCGGTCATTCAAAGGAAACAGCCCCAAGCCCTCTCGCAACGCGGATCCGCAGTTCCGCAGGCGCGAGCCGCGCGTAACCGGCAAGGAGGCGGGGCCTGGCCCGCGGACTCTTCCCGCGCTGTGATTGGCTGAGGGGCGGGACAACGGGCCGGAAGCCACGCAGGGCCACGTTTGCGGACGCCGACCTCTCTGGTCTGGTTCTTGTCTAGACTGGTTCCCCCCGCCGCCGCGAGGAAGGTGGTCCGCGCTGTAGAGGTGAGGGGGGGTGGTGTCTCCCGGCAGAGGTGAGCGGGGCCCCGAGGCTTGGCGGCGAGAAGGGGACCTTCCGGTCCGCAGGGGTTCGGCCGACCGCCAGGCTAGCGGGCCGGCTAGCGGACTGACTCGCGGGCCGCGCGGGACACACCTACTCGCCACTGCGGCTCGGGAGCGGGCTGGAGGCGCGGGCCCGAGGGTCTCGAGCTGGGAAAGGGGTCTCGTCCGTCACCTAGGTGGGGACCTCAGGGCTGGGTGCCAGGAAACGTGGGGCGATTCGGGGGCTGGGAGGAGAGGGGAACTAACGAGGTGCTAAAGACTGGAGGGAAGGGGGCCTTTCTTAGCTTTTTTAGAGTGGACAGTTTGGACTTGAGAATACTTTCAATAAAAGCCGCTCACATACTCGTTGAAAGTAGTTTTAGGACCTAGAACGCATGAAAAGGTGGAAACATTTTACCTTGGCTATTTATTTATTTTTTTGACTCTTTTTTATTTTTTAAGACTTTTGGACGTAACAGCTCGTTTATGCCCTTAGAAATAATCAAGATATATTGACGACTGGTCACTTTTTAATAAAACGTCTTCATGCATGTGAACTAGATTTGATCGCTCTAGGCCAATCTAAATTAGCGTCCTGAATGCCAGCTTTTTCCAACTGGACAAAAGGAAACATTTAACTTTTGTTCATTGACGCAGTGAAGGACAATAAAGAAAACAAGAGTTGGAAGTCCCAAGTTCCACTTAAAGTTAGAGTATCCCAGAGAAGGAAGTACTAGCGGGCTAAAGGCTGATGTTTGATTTTTTAAATGAAAGGTAAAAGGAAGATGTTGCTAGTTTCCGAACTTAATTTAGAAGGGTGTCCTGAGCCTCCTTTACGAAAATACAAAAATCCACTGCAAGGTGTATTGGGAGGGCTGGGCAGTCTTGGAGAGGAGGCTTTTGCCCTTTGCTTTTCTTTTGGGAATAGGTCTCTGTAGCCTGGGAGGAATAGCAGAAGAACTGCACAGATTTCCCAGATATTTTGTATATGCAGCCCCAGTCCACTGGAGAATGTGACCTTCGGCCTCAGTCTGTCAGCAGCTT
Organism: Monodon monoceros; assembly: GCF_005190385.1. Lineage (NCBI taxonomy): Eukaryota > Metazoa > Chordata > Mammalia > Artiodactyla > Monodontidae > Monodon > Monodon monoceros. The sequence goes on along the minus strand of NW_021703771.1, from coordinate 17,110,392 downwards.
CCCATGTAAAATTTAGGTTGTTTAATTGATACCCAGAATTAAGTGTTCCCATTTGTAAAATGATACGGTCCTTTGTAGGATTCTCTGAATCTAGGTGTAGAATCTTCATTTTAGTTGGGAATGGACCATTTTAAGTTTGCCTTGGGTCCAGGAATTGTTGGGGACAGTCTCATTTCTGTCCTGAAGTGAACAGTACAGTTAATGCTAACCTCCGGGACTTATTCTACCATTTTTTTCCGCTCTCAAACATAGGATTTTGGGGGGAGGTTCAGAATGAGGCAGATCTATTAGTTTGGGATGGCAGTTTTTGAACCAGATGGTCCTTGAAAGATTTCTTATGCCTGAAAAATATTCCTTAATTTTGTAGACATGGATTTAGATGCTGTTACAAAGCAGTCAGTATTACATGCGAAGCCTGATGGACTCACTCTTCAATATGGGACTGCTGGATTTCGAACGAAAGCAGAACACCTTGATCATGTCATGTTTCGAATGGGATTATTAGCTGTCCTGAGGTCAAAACAGACCAAATCTACTATAGGAGTCATGGTAACAGCATCACACAATCCTGAGGTAATGCATTTAGTGCTCTGATAAAGCAAATGTTTATTTGCAAGACCAAACCTTAGTTTCTGAGCACTTTGACCCAAAGCACAAATTCTAATTCTAGGAATGTGCCTTCTCATTGCTATATGCCTTTACTTTTAAAACAACTCTTTTCTTAACAAGTGTTCATTTAGCTCATGACTCTTTAAAGGGTGTGGAGAGAGTGAAAGGAGATGGTCATTTTTTGGAGTGTGTCCATATTGAGAAGTGACAGAATGTCCTTCCAAGTTGGTTGTATTGAGACAGCATCAGTAATAAAAAGTGTTGCCTCTGTTAATTTAGCAGAGATTAAAGAGATTGGAGGCAAGCTGGGGGAGGGGAGAGGGAAAACATTTGAAAAGACTTAGCACAGTTTGAAAGTTTTCACACAGCTTTTCTCTAGCTAGGGAATAGTTTCCCGTTCTGAGTGAACAGCCAAACACGTGGCTCCAGGGATCCAAAGGTGAGCCCTGGGCAGAATACTGATGAGGCCTGATGGGTCTAGTGTTTATGACAATTAAGTTTCTAAAGTATTCCTTTTGAGACAATTTAACCATCATATTCTGTACTGGCCTATAACTGATACGTGGCTTAAATAATATGCTTCTGTTTGGTTGCTAGGACATGAGACTTTTGCCTTTGTAGCTAAATCAGCAGCAAGTTAAAGCTCTGTGGGTTAGTGAAGGATTGTAACCTCCTCCCTTCCCACCCCAAAACAAGAGGATGTTGCTTATTCAGCTTCTAAATGTGGATCACTCTGAAGGTGTAAGTGTCTGAACGGCTAAATCACCTTAATTGCTTAATGATTTGTAGACAGAACCCCACATTTATTGTTAATTTCAGAAGCACTGCTTAAAACAATTCTGAGCTATTTCCTTCCTTTTACATTCACTCTGAACTACACTTTTTTTCTTTCCAGAAATTTGAGCAGACCAGAATTAGGCGTCAGTTTTCAGCTTCTGTACCACCCACTGGTTGACACGCTGGCCAGTGTGTTCTTTGAGTCCAGCCATAGTGAGAAGGATCTCCAGGGGTCCTGGGTCTGCTGCAGTTGTGCCTCGTCAGTTAATTGATGGCGAATGCTCAGATGACAGCCTTTTCAAACAGCTAGTGTGGCACAGTGGCTGTTGGCTTTAAGAGTCAGATGGACTTGATGTTTTAATATCAGAACTGACACTAGCTGTATGAACATAAGCAGGGTACTTGCTCTGAATCTCAGTTTTCTCAAAGTAAGATTGGAGTAACCATCGGATTATTAGTTAGATAGATAGCGTGTGTTGTGAGGATTTACTGAGGTGATGTATGTACAACACCTGGTCCAGTGCCTGGCCTTCAGTAGTGGTCACCAGTGAAACTGCCCGGCCAGCACTGTCTTTTGTTGGGGGAAAAGCAGCTTGGGTTTACTTCCTCACCTCACCCTCACAACTGCACAGATGGCTTATTATTTGTTTTTCTTTCAAGGAAGACAATGGTGTAAAATTGGTTGATCCTTTGGGTGAAATGTTGGCACCGTCCTGGGAGGAGCATGCTACCTGTTTGGCCAACGCTGAGGAACAAGATTTGCCGAGAGTGCTGGTGGACATCGGCGAGAAAGCAGCTGTGAATCTGCACCAAGATGCCTTCGTGGTGATTGGTAGAGATACCAGGTGACCATCAGAGCTACTGGTGAAAGCTGCTTGGGAACACCACATAGATGGTTGCATCTGTTTTAGCGCCCAGGACAAATCAAAAAAGTCGAGGAAAGTGGAACTGCCCTGAGAGGCTTCTCCACGTCCTGGTCTTTGCAGTAGGATGTAGGAGCTCAGTCACTACTGCAGCTTGGGCTTTGGAGCCTGAGCCCCGACTCTCACACTTACTGTACGGGTTGAGTAGGTCACTTAACCTTTTGGAGCTTACCTTTACTCACCTGTGCAGTGTTGATGATGAGCCTACATCATGCAGTCCTTCCTGAGGATTACATGAAGTAATACGTGCAACACACCTGTTTCCTGGCACAAGAGAAGCACTTAGCAAATGTCTCCCATCCCTTTACTTCTGTGGGTTTAGGTTTTTCCCCCATAGAGTAAGAACATGTGATTGTAAGTCATTATTTTTAGAGGTTTACTTTATAACCTGTGATACTGTTGGTTCATAGGTCATTTTTCCCTTGCTGGAGTTCATTGGAAAGCATTAACCATCTATATTATTTCTACGCGTTTGTCACGTTTGGCAGCTCTTACCTTCCTTTTCAAAAAGGTGTTATTGTAAAATGTTAGATTAAAAGTGTACTTTGAAACAGAAGCCTTCTCTTTTGCATAAGATCTGGTTTTAGCCAGAGATTCTTTCTAAAGGAAATTTCTACTCCGTCTCTGAATGGCCTAGACTGGTGTTTTACCCTTTGTGTGTTACCAGAGGGACTTCCAAATACCATTGTTTGTAGATTTATAGGTAACAGAATAGCCAAGTGACTTATGTTCTGTAGCAAATTATTATCTCACAGTAAAGTCTTGCATGTGTATTGGGTTGGCCAAAAGGTTCATTCGTTTTTTTCCGTAAGATGGCTCTAGTAGCTCTTAGTTGTCTTTAATGTCATTCGAAACAGTTTTGTTAGATTGTATGTGACAGCTGTCATATCAGCGTGCATTTAAAAAGAGACATCAAAATTGGTGAATTTTTGTATAGCCATTTTAATATTGAAGATGGAAGAAAAACAACATTTTCGGCATATTATGCTTTATTATTTCAAGAAAGGTAAAAATGCAACCGAAACGCAGAAAAGATTTGTGCAGTATGTGGAGAAGGTGCTGTGACTGATCGAACATGTCAGAAGTGGCTTGCAAAGTTTCGTGCTGGAGATTTCTCTCTGGACGATGGTCCACGGTCGGGTAGACCAGTTGAAGCTGATAGTTATCAAATTGAGACATTAATTGAGAACAATGAATGTTATACCATGCGGGAGATAGCCGACATACTCAAAATATCCAAATCAAGTGTTGAAAATCATTCGCACCAGCTTGGTTATGTAAATTGCTTTGAGGTTTGGGTTCCACGTAAGCTAAACGAAAAAAACCTTCTTGACGGTATTTCCGCATGTGATTCACTACATAAACGTAACGAAAACGTTCAGTTTTTAAGACAAATTGTGACGGGCGATGAAAAGTGGATACTGTACAACAATGTGGAACAGAAGAGATCGTGGGCAAACTAAGTGAACCACCACCAACCACACCAAAGGCCCGTCTTTATCCAAAGAAGGTGACGTTGTGTATAGGGTGGGATTGGAAGGGAGTCCTCTATTATGAGCTCCTTCCAGAAAACCAAATGATTAATTCCAACAAGTACTGCTGCCATTTAGACCAACTGAAAGAGCCACTCGATGAAAAGCGTCTGGAATTAGTCGAGAGAAAATGCATAATCTTCTATCAGGATACCGCAAGGCCGCATGTCTCTTTCGATGACCAGGCAAAACCTGTTACAGTTTGGCTGGGAAGTTCTAATTCATCCGCCGTATTCACCAGACATTGCACCTTCGGATTTCCATTTATTTCGGTCTTTACAAGATTCTGTTAATGGAAAAAATTTCAGCTCCTTCGAAGACTGTAAAAGGTACCTAAAACAGTTCTTTGCTCAAAAAGATAAAAAGTTTTGGGAAGATGGAATTATGAAGTTGCCTGAAAAATGGCAGAAGGTAGTGGAACAAAAGGGTGATTATGTTGTTCAATAAAGTTCTTGGTGAAAATGAAAAATGTGTCTTTTATTTTTACTTAAAAACCGAAGGCAGTTTTTGGCCAACCCAGTATTTGCCTCTTGTCTATTACCTGGTTTAAATGATATAGAACATCTTTTTCTACAAGGCAGTTATATATCTTACATATCTTATTTTCAGATAGATAGAAAAATAATTTATTCTGACTTTTTAAAATGAAAACTAGATTCTATACCCTTCGTGGTTTAACACCCAGCCCTGGGTTATGCACGCTCTGTGGTTTCAATATTTATTGTTACTGTTCTCAGGCAGTGTATGTATTGTTACAGTCAAACTTGAAAAGGTATTTAGGTAGGTTAATTAGTGTATCCTTTATATCTATTTCCTAAATGCATTTAAAAGCCAAACTCTTTCCAAGAAATATATTGTGAAAGGCTAATGGAAAATGCTTACACTTCACCCGTATTTTCAGAGTTTTCAGGCTTGGCAGGTTTCATTTAGTTCAAATACAATGGACTTGTTATTCTGAAACTGGTAGCACAGAAATTCTGCATTTGCTTTTAGAACTAGCAGCTCAGTTGGTCTTGGGATGGGATGTAATATTTTCTTCCTTTTCTTTCCTAGGCCCAGCAGTGAGAAACTTTCACAGTCTGTAATAGACGGTGTGACTGTTTTAGGAGGTCAATTCCATGGTATGTATTTATCCTGACTTGTAAATTAATCTTTTAAAAAGTTTTATAAAAAAAATCACAAAATAAATATATATTTAATTTAGAGAAGTTTGAAACTACAGATAAACAAAGTTAAAAAAAATGGACTCCTAGATATAAACTACTAGCTTTTTCAGTTAAAAAAAGTTAAAAAAAATTTTCTGGGCTTGCATATTACATTTTACCTGTAGGAGATAATATGTAGGCAAGGCTGATCTTAGACAACTTCCTTTATAATCCTGAATTTCCTGATATAAAAACCCCGGGGGGACTTCCCTGGTGGTACAGTGGTTAAGAATCTGCCTGCCAATGCAGGGGACATGGGTTCAAGCCCTGGTCCAGGAGGATCCCACGTGCTGTGGAGCAACTAAGCCTGTGTGCCACAACTGCTGAGCCTGAGCTCTAGAGCCCATGAGCCACAACTACTGAGCCTGTGTGCCACAGCTACTGAAGCCCACATGCCTAGAGCCCATGCTCCGCAATGAGAGAAGCCACCGCAATGAGAAGCCTGCACACTGCAACCAAGAGTAGCCCCTGCTCGCCACAATGAGAGAAAGCCCCCACGCAACAATAAAGACCCAACACAGCCAAAAATAAGTAAATTTTTTTTTTTTTTGTGGTATGCGGGCCTCTCACTGTTGTAGCCTCTCCCGCTGTGGAGCACAGGCTCCGGACGTGCAGGCTCAGCGGCCATGGCTCACGGGCCCAGCCGCTCCGCGGCATGTGGGATCTTCCCGTACCGGGGCACGAACCTGTGTCCCCTGCATCGGCAGGCGGACTCTCAACCACTGCGCCACCAGGGAAGCCCAAGTAAATAAATTTTTAAAAATGTTTACCAAAAAAAAAAAAAGCCCTGAGGTAACTTGAAGATGTTCATTCTGGGGAGTTTTTGTCAATATCGGGTATTCCCGAATAGCTGATCATGTGTGGAGTCAGCTGTTAACAGGTCAAATAACGATGGAAAATATCTTTGACCTACTTGTAATCATGATTTGAAGTTCTGACAGGTGGTTTTTCCTATTGTATCAACTGAAGAAGAATTAAATGCAACAAGACAGGCTGGAATCCTCTTCTCATGTTGGTTGTGCACCATGTGAATGCAGTGACTCCACTGTGCTTGGAGGTGAATTTTCCTGATGTCAGATCTCTCTCATTTAAAATACCTTCTCTTGATCCCCTCAACCTCCTGTGTGTTCCCTCATTCCCAGTTAACCTGGCCTCTTCCAGGACTCACCTGCTTTGCTTCTCTGTTTGCTCTTCTGGTCATTACTAAGCCTACTGCTGGTGAGTCTCCATCCTTGCCTCTGCAGGGAAATGTCTCCCCCAACACTCGTCTGTTATAAAGCGGGAATTCACCTGGGGCCTGGGCTTCCCGGGGCGTGTTTGGTTAAGCTGCAGGGATCCTGTGGGCCTCTGGATACAGCGTGCTGTGTTACCTGCACATGCGCTTTTCTAGGGAGAGGAGTCATAGCTTTTGTCAGATACTAAAAGGGATCTGTGATCTAAGAATAACTCTCAGAATTTATATTTTAAAGTTTTTATTTCAGTTGATGTCTGTGAAGAGACATCACCTGAAATAACATCAACAGTCCACACTGTGACCTCTCCCTTTCTTTACCTTCTACTTCCTTGGCCACTGTTTTGCGTGTTGGTCTTGTCCACGGGCTCCTCTTCTGTCTCTCCTAATGTGGCATTCCTCACTTCTCGCTTTCATTCTGCCTCATTTCTGAATGAGTATCTTTACTGCCATAGCTCCAGCTGCGTATATTCTTTTATTCATTCGCTCATCAGTTCATCTGCCATTTTTGAGTACCTGCTACATACAGCCCTCCAGGAGTCTGTTACACTGCATATTACAACCTACAGTAAGAAACCGATTTTGTATCATGACATGTGTGCTTGTGTGTATGACTGAAATGAAAGTTTCAGTGAACCGTACTTACCCGTACTCAATGACATGTGTTCATCTGTTTTGTTAAAAAAATGCAGAAATGATGGCTGGGTTTACTACGTAGATTCCATGACCTGTTGACAGGCTTGGCCTGAGGTTTGAAAGCATTGGTCTGAGTGATGTCTCACCCTGTCCCAAACTGTGTTCTTTCTGTCATCCCCAGAATGGTTGAACTTTCCAGTACTGTCATTCTATCTCTAGAACCATCACTTTTCTAGGGTTTTAATCTACAAAAATTTGAGAGTGATTTTTTTTTCCTTTTCTTTAAACCTTTTGCTCATTTCTCTCTTCAACTTAGTGTATTTCAGGAAATGAAAGATGGTTAATGTGACTGCAGCAGAGAGAGACTGGGGGAAGCTAGTAGAAGATAGGGTGAGGGAGGTAAGCAGGGGCCAAGTCATTCCAAGCCTTACAGGTCGTGGTGAGAATTGGGGCTTTACTCCAAATGCAGTGGGACTCTGTTGAAGGGCTTTATGCCAGAGAATAGGATCACGTTTTCACTTTAAGTCCCTTTGGCTGTTGTGGGGGGACAGGGGGAGAGAGAGGGAGGCAGGGGGGAGAGAGAGGGAGGGAGGGGAGAGAGAGGGAGGGAGGGGAGAGGGAGGGAGGGAGGGGAGAGAGGGAGG